>NC_045595.1:83634512-83946486 GCF_009762305.2 Zalophus californianus
GTAGGGTTAGGTTGTATATTTGAGACCTTTCTTGTTTCTTGAGAAAGGCTTGTATTGCTCTATACTTTCCTCTCAGGACTGCCTTTGCCGTATCCCAAAGATTTTGAACAGTTGTGTTTTCATTTTCATTGGTTTCCATGAATTTTTTTAATTCTTCTTTAATTTCCTGATTGACCCACTCATTCTTTAGTAGGATGCTCTTTAGCCTCCATGTATTTGAGTTCTTTCTGACTTTCCTCTTGTGATTGAGTTCTAGTTTCAAAGCATTGTGGTCTGAAAATATGCAGGGAATGATCCCAATCTTTTGGTACCGGTTGAGACCTGATTTGTTACCTAGGATGTGTTCAATTCTGGAGAATGTTCCACGGGCACTAGAGAAGAATGTGTATTCTGTTTCTTTGGGATGGAATGTTCTGAATATGTCTGTGAGGTCCATTTGGTCCAGTGTGTCATTTAAAGTCTTTATTTCCTTGTTGATCTTTTGCTTAGATGATCTGTCCATTTCAGTCAGGGGGGTGTTAAAGTCCCCCACTATTATTGTATTGTTGTCAATGTGTTTCTTCGCTTTTGTTATTAATTGCCTTATATAATTGGCTGCTTCCATGTTAGGGGCATAGATATTTACAATTGTTAGATCTTCTTGTTCGATAGACCCTTTAAGTAGGATATAGTGTCTTTCTTCATCTCTTATTACAGTCTTTGTTTTAAAATCTAATTTGTCTGATATAAGGATTGCCACCCCAGCTTTCTTTTGGTGTCCATTAGCATGGTAAATGGTTTTCCACCCCCTCACTTTCAATCTGGAGGTGTCTTTGGGTCTAAAATGAGTCTCTTGCAGACAGCATATTGATGGGTCTTGTTTTTTAATCCAATCTGATAGCCTGTGTCTTTTGATTGGGGCATTTAGCCCATTTACATTCAGGGTAACTATTGAAAGGTATGAATTTAGTGCCATTGTATTGCCTGTAAGGTGACTGTTACTGTATATTGTCTGTGTTCCTTTCTGATCTATGCTGCTTTTAGGCTCTCTCTTTGCTTAGAGGACCCCTTTCAATATTTCTTGGAGAGCTGGTTTCATGTTTGCAAATTCCTTTAGTTTTTGTTTGTCCTGGAAGCTTTTTATCTCTCCTTCTATTTTCTATGACAGCCTAGCTGGATATAGTATTCTTGGCTGCATATTTTTCTCGTTTAGTGCTCTGAAGATATCTTGCCAGTCCTTTCTGGCCTGCCAGGTCTCTGTGGATAGGTCTGTTGCCAATCTAATGTTTCTACCATTGTAGGTTACATATCTCTTCTCCCGAGCTGCTTTCAGGATTTTCTCTTTGTCTCTGAGACTCGTAAGTTTTACTATTAGATGTCAGGGTGTTGACCTATTATTATTGATTTTGAGAGGGGTTCTCTGTGCCTCCTGGATTTTGATGCCTGTTTCCTTCCTCACATTAGGGAAGTTCTCTGCTATTATTTGCTCCAATATACCTTCTGCCCCTCTCTCTCTTTCTTCTTCTTCTGGGATCCCAGTTAATCTAATGTTTCGTCTTATCGTATCACTTATCTCTCGAATTCTGCCCTCGTGATCCTGTAGTTGTTTCTCTCTCTTTTTCTCAGCCTCTTTATTTTCCATCATTTGGTCTTCTATATCGCTGATTCTCTCTTCTGCCTCATTTATCCTAGCAGTTAGTGCCCCCATTTTTGATTGCACCTCATTAATAGCCTTTTTGATTTCGACTTGGTTAGATTTTAGTTCTTTTCTTTCTCCAGAAAGGGTTTCTCTAATAACTTCCACGCTTTTTTCAAGCCCAGCTAGGATCTTTAAAGTCATGATTCTGAACTCTAGGTCCAACATCATACTAATGTCCGTATTGAGTAGGTCCCTGGCTGATGGTACTACCTCTTGTTCTTTTTGCTGAGGTGATTTTTTTCATCTTGTCATTTTGTCCAGAGGACAATAGATGAATGAGAGAACAAAATGCTAACAGGTTAACAATGTCCCCAGCAAATATACTCTATACAAATCAGAAAAGACCTGAAACCAGGGGAAAAGAAAGGGAAAGAAAGAAAAAAGAAAGAAAAAAAAAAGAAAAAGCTAAAAACAAAAACAGAACAATACAAAAAAAGCAGAATATGATCACATATGATCTGGCTAGTGCATAGATCAGTGTCACACACTAGATTTTGGGCGTATTTTGGTCTGTTAGAAAAAAGTGCCTCGTAAAATTTTAAAGGAAGAAAGACATATATGCACAAAATAAGGGTTGATACAATGAAGGGATGGAAGATGACTGTAAAGATGAAAATTATAAAAGATTTTATAAAAGGAATTGATAAGATAAGAAATTGTTTGAAAAAAGAAAGAAGAAGATTAAAAATAAAAGAAAGAAAAAAAAAGGGAGAGAATGTGATCCGGCCGGAGACTAGAACAAAGCCATACACTAGTGATTTAGGGTATATTTTGATCTGTTAGAAGAAACTGTATCTCAAAATTTTAAAGAGAGAACAACTTATATATATATTCCAAAAATAAGGGTAACTACTATGAAGGGATAAAATATGACTCTAAAAATGAAAAATAAAAAATGTTTTTTTAAAAAAGGAATTGATAAGCTGTTGGTTGAAAAAGGGAAAAAGAAAAATTAAAAAAAAACAGTTAAAAAAATTAACGTTGATGAACTAATGAATCATGGTAAAAAAAAAAGCCATGTATTCTATGTGCAGTATTCCCCTAGTGCTGGAGTTCTCCCATTCTCCTTGATCGGTAAACTTGGTCTTGGCTTGCTGGCTGTTCGTGCTGATCTTCTGGGGGAGGGGCCTGTTGCCGTGGTTTCCAAATGTCTTTGCCGGAGGCGGAATTGCCCCGCCCTTGTCGGTCTAGGCTAAGCACGCTGCTCGGGTTTGCTCTCAGGAGCTTTTGTTCCCTGCAAGCTCTCGGTACAGCTTTGGAGAACCAGGGTGAAAATGGTGGCCTCCCAATCTCCACCCAGAGTAGCTGAGAACTCGGGGCCCCAGTCCTCAGTGCACCCCCAGAGAAAAGCAGTCACTCCCGTCTCCCCCTGGCCGCACTCCGTGCTCACCCGGCCTGTGACTGAGCATTTCTATCTCTGGCACCCGACCCTGTGTGTAGTCTTCAAACCCAGTAGATCCCTGCGGTGCTTTCCCATGCCGCTCCTCCCGGGGGAGGAAGGGGAGTCTCCCCGGATCTGCCACTTGTTGGGTCCCTGCTGGAGGAGCAGTGGCCCAACTTGGCCGCAGATCACAGTTTATGGCCACCCCGAGCTGAGAGGCCGCGCCTCGGCTCCGTCTCTGCAGCCAGCTTCCCTGCTCTGATACCTGGGAGCTCTGCCGCACTCAGGCACCCCTGGTTTTCCTGTGACCCCGTGGGTCCTGAGAGCACACTCTCCCGGGAGGGTTCCACCCCCAGCTTAGCCACTGGAGCGACGTCCCTCAGTGGAGCCGACTTCTAAAAGGTCCGATTTTGTGCTCCGCGGCTCTATCACTTGCCAGAAGCGGCCGACGGAGGCCCCCTCCCCCGCCGTCTCTCCTCCCGAATATCGCCTCGGATTCACTTCTCTGCACATCCTACCTTCCAGTAAGTGGTCGCTTCTCTGTTCAGAGAGTTGTTGCTACTCTTCTCTTTGATCTCCTGTTGAGTTTGTAGGTGTTCAGAATGGTTTGATCCCTATTCAGCTGAATTCCTGAGACCAGATGAAATCCAGGTCTCCTACTCCTCCGCCATCTTGCTCCGCACCCCCCCCCCCCCCCCAGAAATCACCATTTAGTAAGAAGTATGAACTCTGAAGTAATAGAGATGTATTGTGACCTTTGGTGACATTTCTGAACTTTAATTTGTTCATCAATGAATGTGGGTAATATATCTCCTTTCATAAAGTATCCAGCACAGTACTCACTGGTACTCAACAGCTATTGTTTCTCTTTCCTAGACAGCTATCGTTCCCTCACAAACCCACCAAAATTTGCTCAAAGAAGAAAACTCAGAGCTCCTGTAAGATTGCTGACCATTTTACACACGTGTACACACACACGCACACACACACACACACACAATGACATGAAATCACAAAAATCAGAGGCATAGGCTTCACTTTGCTGAAACTACAGCCTGGGGGTTTCTGAGCGAAGGTTGATAGCAAATGCTTTGAGACACATCTACTCCAAAGGTGAGACAAATGGCTATTTTGCTTTGTCCTGGAGCCCTGGAAAGTCATATATCACAGACCCCTGGAGTTGTAGAACTGGAATCAGGCTTGGAGATATCTGGTCCGGCAGCTCAAATTGTGCATCCTTCAGAGCCTATTCTGGTGGGGGAGACAAGAGCTGGAGCAAGCTCGACATTTCCTAACCTCGCCCCCGCCAAAGTTAACACCACTTGGGCC
The DNA here is from genome assembly GCF_009762305.2 of Zalophus californianus. Lineage (NCBI taxonomy): Eukaryota > Metazoa > Chordata > Mammalia > Carnivora > Otariidae > Zalophus > Zalophus californianus. The sequence continues at coordinate 83,638,901 of NC_045595.1, forward strand.
TGCTTTACACAGTTCCTAGGTAAAATTTGTTTGATGAAGGGGTTCTGCCGAATTTGTATTTTTATTTTTCAAGCCATTGATAAGTTCAACCCCCTCATTTTACAAAAATGAATGTGATTTGACCTGTGTTCCTCACTTCACCTTGCTGCCTTTCTAGGGGTCGCCACTGCAAGAACAGGGATAGCTCACAGTCATTGTCAGATACAGCATCAACGGCTCTGCAATCAGCCAAGGGCATTGTGCTGAGAAGCCATCAATTATCCTGAGTAGTCAATGAGTTTGCTGTTGTAAAGGGACTCAATTGAAGATAATCCATAAAAAATCAATTACATTATTATTTCTTAATTAGGGCACTTGACAATATAGCTTTCCTCAGCAAAGCCATCAGTGAATAAGCACATAAATACACATAAATAAATGCCGCTTCCATCCCACTGAGCTCCTCAATAAGTTCACAGTGACCTTTATCACCAAATAGTCTTCCAGACAAGAACGTTTGCATGTTTAAGAAGACTCCCAAGCTGTTTTTTGGATGGAAAAATGAGTCCATCACAAATGCTGAGATAATAATACTAATATATTTGTAGATTATTAGTATATCATTTAATATATGTGCAACACTTTCCAATTTACAAAGTGCTGTCACAGTTCATTTCCTCTCTTTGAGGCAGTGGTGAGCTCAACTCTATACCTTGAAGTATGCCAAATATGCCCTTGCCCCGATAACTGATAAGGAGGTACCTCACCTTATGAGATTATTTTCCATGACCCTTCTCCATTCATCCCTGACCTTATCCCATTTCAAATGAATTTCTTCCCAGCTTCTGAGTTATGGCTTCATCTCTCATTTGTAGCCTTGAGAAAGTCCTCTGGACTTAGTGTTGTATTGGTTTTGTTTGTTCATTGAACCACTATTTGTTGAATGTATGAGATGCAACAGACTTTTTGGAAACAAAGGTTCCTAATTCACAGAGTTGATACTCCAACAGACAAGTGATTATAATGCGGCATGAACACCAAAGCTCTCCAGGCTTCTGGGAACATTGAGGAGAGTGCCTTCCCCATACTTAGGAGAAGGGAAGTCTTTTTAAATGAAGTACCAGCTAAGCTGAGACTGGAATAATGAATAGAAGTTAACAAAACAAGATGGAGTAAAATATTATGTTCAAAGGCCCAGGAAGAAGAGACTCTATGGCATAATTTCAGATCTAAAAGTAGATCAAAATGACTGGAGCTCAAAATGGGACTGGAGAGTTGATTAGAGCCCCACACAGAAGTACAAAGAGGAGAGCTTTGGGGAAAAGATGTTCCAGGCAAAAAGTTCAACATATGCAATCTCTGAGGAAAAAGGAAGTAGGGACTGAAAAAAACTATGTTTGGTGAAGTATGAAGGCTAATGGTGAACACTGGGGATGGAACCAGAACCAGACCCCAGAGAACCTTATAAGACATGTTAAAGGATTTGAACTCTATTCTAACTGTGTATTTAGTCAGGTCACTCCAGAAAAACAGGCCTAATAGGATTTATTTGTCTGTTTATTATAGAAATTGGTTAATACAGTAATAGAGGTCAAGCAGTCCCATAGTCTGCCATCTGCAGGCTGGAGAATGAGGAAAGCTGGGGCCATAATTCAGTAGCATCATTCAGCCTGAATTAAAAGGCCTGAGGTGGGGTGGGCAGTTGGGGTCTGGTGTATGTCCCAGAGTCCAAAGGCTCAAGAATCAGGAGCCCTAATGTCCAAGGGCAAGAGAAGGTGAATAGCTCAGGGAGGGGGAGAGAGGGAGGGAGAGAGAGTTGGTTGACATTTCCTTTGACTTTTTGTCTGTTCAGACCCTCAATGGGTTGGATGAAGTCCACTCATATTGGCGATAATGGATCTTCCTTACTCAGTCTACTGACTGATTCAAATGCTGATCTCTTCCAGAAGCACCCTCACAGATACCCCCAAAATAATGTTTCACCAGCTATCCAGGCATCCCTCAGCCCAGCCAAGTCAACACATAAAATTAACCATCACAAAAAGCAAATCTCATTTTTTGTTCGGCCCCAGGAGAATCCATTCTACACACAGTAATCAGTGTGTTCTTTTTACAATATCCATCCCTGTCCCATTTCCTATTCATCTCAAAACACTCCAATCACACTCGGGATAAAATCCAAACTCCTTACCACGGCCTAGCAGGCTCTACATGATCTCACCCCTGTTTCCTTCTTTGACCTCATCTCAGAACTGTCTCCCCTTGCTCATGTTGCCCCAGTCACATGAGCCTCGTGTTTGTTCAACTAGCGAGTTAAACCTCTTTGTGCCTCAGGGGTTTCCCACCTGCCATTCCCACTGCCTAAAATATTCTCCCCAGCTCTCAACATAGCTGGACTTAGCACAGACATTATCAGCACAAACGTCATCTCAGAGAAGCCTTCTATCATTCTACTGTCAGGTTGCCCTTGGGTTCAACCACCTGTTATTCCCTAGCATACCATTCTGTTACATTTTCTGAAAGGCTGTATTGCTCTATTAGGAAGGGAAGGCTGGCTGACACTCCCCCTGTGTAAGGCTCGAGGGCAATGGGCATATATTTCTCATATATAAGAGTCCAAGGTGGGTATTCCTAATTGAATGGGGAATCTTCTACTTGCAGTAATGCAAAGACCCAGGATGCTTCCATATGGTGGCTCTGCCCTTTTCTAAGACTTCTATGGGAGGAAAAGGGAGACTTGTCCTGGCTGTGGCACACACTTTGTTTTGGTTTTCCCTCACTTTCCTTGGGGGGAGACTGACTCCCTTGACCACACAAGCAGCTACAAGGGCTGTCCAGCCACTTCCCAGCTATGAGTGCAGCCTGCAGAGAGAAGGCAGGTTTTAGTGGATATTCATCATAGCAGCAAAAATGCTATTTAAAATGATTATGGTTATTTATCAATTCACTTATTGGTTATAGTATTATTTTATTCCCCCATCAGATATTAAGCTGAGCTTCATGATGCCAGAAACTTTTTCTTTTATGGGTAACACTACAGCTTTATTTCTTAGAATAGGGCCTAGGAGAGTAAATGATGAATAAATTCTTGTTTAAAATATATGTTTAAACAAAAGCAGAGCTGGAATTAGCCTTGGTCTTCATATTCAACTCTCACACTTTTTCTACCATGGTGGTGGCTCAGCTTTTCGAAAAAAGAGAAGCCAGAGAGAGACCTGGTCCGGGCTGACTTAACAAAGTGCAAATGAGAGAATCAGTGGCTTCTGAGGTTCTACCCAGCTCTGAGACACTGGGTGGCCATAATTTCCTCTAATGTGATAAGAAAGCTTGCTCCTGAGAAGCTAGGGGAACCTTGCATTTAATAGGACAACGGCTTCTATTCAGTGGTTCATAAGGCTTAGGGCTGGGTGCACTTTCAAAGCTGAAATTGGCCTTAGTACAGATCCCCCACCTTTAGGTACGCAATCAGTTCTGTAGGGCTAGTTATACTGCATCTCCTGGGAAAGGCAAGCAAGCAGGATAGAAATGTGCTTTGAACCAACGAAGGCCTTTCTGTTATTTAAGTGCAGCTAAGGTGCAATATCCTTAATTGGTAAAATGATCGTGCTGATTTCCTTCATGTCGCAATAATTCCAGGCTAGTGTCTGGTATTTTGTAAGAAAAGGCTCAAAAAACATGTGTTGAATATATATATTGGATTTAAAGTATCAATGACAATTAGAATGTTTAAATATGTAAAAATGAAAAAGCTGGCCAGAGGATTCCTCCGTATGCTTATAACTCACCAATTCCCCATCTTTTCACGATGTCAGTGTTACCCAGCATTTTGCCACTCTGGTTGCATGAAAAGAACAGCAGGATCTCACTAACACCCTTTGCAGGGATCGCCTTCTTCTGGAGTGTTTGTGGAAAAGGAGTATTTTGACGTGAGTGCTTCCGAGTCCCACTCCCTTATGTCTCCTTTGCTGACACTCCCGACTTGCAAGTACTAATAAATATCTTAATCCTCATCCCTACAGTTACTATGCTTTCATTCTCTTGCCGTCTGCCAAGAAATGGCAACTCTCTCTTGTATTTCCCCCAGACACACCTCAGCTGCTGTGTATACAGCAGTCCCCCCCTTTATCTGTGGGAGATATATTCCAGGACCCCCAGTGGCTACCTTAAGCCAAGGTTAGTGCTGAACCCTATATAAACTATGTTTTTTCTTATACATACAGACCTATGATCAAGTTTAATTTATAAATCAAGCACAGTAAGAGATGAATAACAATAACTAATAATAAAGTAACATAATCATAACAATATAATGTAATAAAAGTTATGTGAATGTGGTCTCTCTCTCAGAATATCTCATTGTATTGTACTCACCCTTCTGCTTCTTGTGATAAATGCCTACCTGATGAGATGATGTGAGACTAATGACATAGCCTTAGGCTACTATTGGCCTTCAGAAGATATGTCAGAAAGAGGACCATCTGCTTCCAGAATGCAGTGGGCCATGGGTAACTAAAACCTGTGGCAAGCAAAATGGCGCATAATGGGGAGACTACAGTATGGAACTTTTATTGCCAAGATAAGACAAGGTAGCACTGAACAAGAGTCAACCTAAAGGTGATCCTTAAACTCTTAAAAATTCCACTAGCCCAAACAGATGCGTGGTCATTTTTAAACTCACTTGCTTTCACTTTATCAGGACCCAAGATCTTTTCTATCTACTGGTAGAAGACCTTGCCAGTACTCTATCTCAACCCTCCTGTCTTACCAGTGGTACCTTCTGAAGGTTTTCTCTGGGTGCCCTTGCTGGCTCTGCCCTCACTGGGTACGATTCCAAAGTGCAGGAGAATCCAGTCTCTCAGGAGCAGCCATCAACCAGGGTGAAAAATTACCCCTATTATTATGCATCTGTGGTTATTTATGTCTTACAAGTGAGGTATGACTGTCTTTGTTCTGGAATGTCCTTTCAAGTATACTTATATAGCTAACAACCTTAGAAGAGAGAGAGAGAGAGAGAGAGTCTTTCCCTCTGGAGCAAAGGGCAGTTTGTTTACAGCTCTTTATAAAAGACTTGAGGTCCCTAAGGTCAGGGTATCACTCCTATAGTGCAACCTGCTGTGTGTGCACTTGTGTTCAGGTCCTCTTCATGTCTCCCCTGTGGGAATTGGGGCAAAAGGAACCAAAAGGGAAATATGCCAATGGACTGGCTACTTCTAGGCTGGGAGTAATAAACTGTCATTTGTCTCCAATCCAGGTGTGTCACGTTTTCTACCATCTTCCATGCAACTGTGGCAGAATAATATTCGCTTGCCAAAAGGGTAAAATCTTTGACTACACAGTCCTTGAAAATAGCTAACCCCTGATTCACTTTAAGACTTAGCTGAAGGGTTAAATTGTTCAAGGAAAACTGAGAGAAAGATGCATTTAGAAAAGGAAAGAAAATATTTTCAGAGAGTACGAAAGAGTCTATTTTAGTCTCCAAAGATGGCCCCTATCTAGTCTTTCCCTTACTTTTCTCTAGTCTTTCCCTTACATTATACTCCTCACATCAAGAGATTGTGTTTAATTCCTATCCCCTTGAATGTGGGCTGGCCTAAGTGTGAGCAATTACATTCTGGGACTTCTAAAAAATAAATTACTGGAAGCTTTTCAGCTTCTACTTGGGTCTTAGCATACTTGCTTTTGGGACAACCCCTTTTGTTACTCATCTACCATAATCTAAGAAAAATCTAAATCACATGCAGGGGCCATGTAAAGGAGCACTTGTCAGTAGTCCCTACTGAGCACTTAGCTCACACATAAGTGAGCCATCTTGAACATCCAGCCCGGTAAAGCCCCCAGATGACATCAGTCTCGGCCATCACTTGAATGCAACTGTGTGAGAAACCTCACCTGAGAACCACCCAGCTAAGCCTGCTTAACTCACAGTACCATAGATTATTTAAGCAGCTTAGTTGTGGGGTAGTTTATTATGAAGTAATAGATAAATGGGGCAGAATTAGACTTCAGAAGGCCCGTGTCACCAAATAAAATACATAACAAGTATTTTAAAATACACACACACACACACACACACACACACACACACCCCTACCAATGTAAGCATATTATTCTTATCATGGTGGAAAAACAGGAACTTTCTCAGATGATCTGAGTTATCTACTCAGGAAGATTATAACACATCTTCAGACATTAGCATAGCTGAAAGCATGGATCAAATGTTTTCCTTTTTTCTTTTCTTTTTTTATAAAGTCCAGGATAATGGCAAATAGTAAAGTCCTTATACTTTTGAGGACCTGCCTGTACCTTAACTAACTCTAACAGGGTGATCTTGTTAGCTTTAATTTGTCTCAGGGTACATTTTTTTTTTTCTTGATGTGGAATGTGATGTGCATAGTCATAGCAGAAGTAGAACAAGGTGTCGGTTTTTGCTTTTCCAACACACATGAGGCTTTTCTGATCACTCTATTTGTTGTGACATGCATCTGCATGTTGTTTAATACAAGATCATTTTCATTAGAATGTTAGTTATCCTTAGTATATTACAGGGCAATGGTTCTCAAACTTTAGCAGGAAACAGAATCATCCGATGGGCAAGTTAAAAACCCAGATTATGGGCCCCACTGCAGATTTTCTGACTCAGGACATCTGGGGTGGGGCCTAAATCTGCATCTCTCTCTCTTTTTTATAGTCACGTTGTTCAAATTGGGGTTTTTTTTGTTTGTTTGTTCTTTATTCTTTAACTTTTCCAGCTTTATTGAGTTATAATTGACAAATAACATTGTGTAAGTTTAAGTTGTATAAATTGATGAGTTGATACATGTATATGTTGCAGTCAGGTTAGCTACTGTATTTATCATCGCATATAGTACAATTTTGTGCATGCATTGAGAAATTTCAACCTTTACTGTCTTAGAAACTTTCAAATATATAATACAATATTGTTAGCTATATCACCGTGCTGTACATTACATGTCTAGAAGTTATCCCTCTTTTAACTTAGATCACCTTCACACATTCCCACCCCCCCACCTTTAGACCACTAATCTACTCTGTTTCTATGAGTTCTGTTTTCTTAGATTCCACATATAAGTGAGATCCTACAGTATTTTTCTGTCTGACTTATTTCACTTAGCATAATGACCTCAAGTTTCATCCGTGTTGTTACACATGGTAGGACTTCCTTCTTTTTTATGGTTACATAATAGTCCACTGTGTGTATTTATGATATGTATATATATCCCATTTTCTTTTTCTCTTCATCCATTAATGGTCACTTAGGTTGTTTCCATTTCTTGGCTATTGCAAATAATGCTGCAGTAAACACAGAAGTGCAGATATCTCTCTGAGATGGTGATCTCATTCCCTTCAGCTACAAACTCAAAAGTGGAATTGCTGGATCGTATGATATTCCTATTTTTTTTTAAGATTTTTATTTATTTATTTGTCAGAGAGAGAGAGAGAGCACAAGCAGGGGGAGCAGTGGAGGGAGAGGGAGAAGCAGGCTCCTCACTGAGCAAGGAGCCCGATGTGGGACTCGATCCCAGAAGCCCGGGATCATGACCTGAGCCGAAGGCAGACGCTTAACGACTGAGCCACCCAGGCGTCCCGATACTCCTATTTTTAATCTTTTAATTTTTGAGGACTCTCTACACTCTTTTCCACAGTTGTTGTACCAATCTACAGTCCCACCAACATTGTACCAAAATTCCTTTTTCTCCACATGCTGACAGCACTGGTTATCTCTTGTGTTTTTGTTGATGGCCATTCTAACAGTTCCGAGGTGATATCTCACTGTGGTTTTGATTTGCATTTCCCTGATGATTAGTGATGTTGAAGGCTTTTTTATGTACCTGTTGACCATTTGAATGTCTTTTTGGAAAAGTGTTTATTCAAGTCCTTTGTCCATTTTTAAATTGGATTATTTGTTTTTATGCTATTAAGTTGTATTGAGTTCCTTATATATCTTGTATATTAACCCCTTATTGACATGGAGCTTGCAAATATTTTCTCCCATTTCACAGGTGACCTTTCAATTTTGTGCGTTATTTCTTTTGCTGTGTAGTAGCTTTTTAGTTTGATGTCATCTCACTTTTCATTTTTGTTGTTTGGGCTTTGGTGTCATCTCCAAAAAAATCATTGCCTAGACCCTTGCCAGAAAGCTTTTTTTCTATGTTTTCTCCTAGGAGTTCTATGGATTCGAATCTTGCATTTAAGTCTTTAATCCATTTTTAATTTTTGTGAATGGTTTAAGATAGGGGTCCAGTTTCATTCTTTTGTATGTGAATAAGCCATTTTCCCAGCATCATTTATTGAAGAGATTACCCTTTCTTCATTAAGTGCTCTTCTCTTTCTTGTCAAATATTAGTTGACCATACATGCATGGGTTTATTTCTGGTCTCTCAGTTCTGTTCCATTGATCTGTGTGTCTGTTTTTATGCTAATACCATTTTATTTTCATTACTACAGCTTTATAGTATAGTTTGAATCAGGAAGTGTGATACTTCCAGCTTTGTTCTTTCTCAAAATTTATTTGGCTGTATCAATTGCTTTGGCTTTGTGGTTCCATATGAATTTTAGGATTTTTTTTCTATATCTGTAAAAGATATCACTGGAACCTTGATAGGTTTTAGACTGAATCTATAGATGGCTTTGAATAATATGGACCTCTTAACAATATTAATTCTTTCATGAACATGGGATATCTTTCCATTTATTTGTGTCTTTCTCAGTTCCTTTTGTCAACATCTTATAGCTTTTGGTGTAGATTTTTCATCTCCTTAGTGAAATTTATTCCTCCATATTTTATTGTTTTTCATACTATTGTAAACTGGATTGTTTTCATTTTTTTTCACATAGTCATTGGTAGTGTGTAGAAACACAACTAATTTTTGTACGTTGACTTTGTACTCTACAACTTCAGTGAGTTCATTTATTAGTTTTAACAGTTTTTTTGGTGGTCTTCAGGAATTTTTTATATATACAGGAAATATCATTTATAAACAGAGACAATTTTATTTCTTTTGTTTTAATTTGGATGCCATTTATTTAATTTTCTTGCCTGACTGTTTTGGCGAGGACTTCCAGTACTATGTTGAAGGAATGGTGACAGTGGGTACCCTTGTTTTGTGCCTTATCTTGGAAAAAAACTTTTAATCATTCACCATTTAAGTATTATGTTAGCTGTGGGCTTGTCAAACATTGCCTTTATTATGTTGAAGTACCTTTCTTCTATATCCAATATGTTCAGAGTTTTTATCAGGAATGGATGTTGAATTTTGTCAGATGCTTTTTTATATTGAGATGATGATATTGATTTTTATCTTTCATCTATGAACGTGATGTTTCACATTTATTGATTAATGTATGTTGAACCATCTTTGCATCCCAGGGATGAATCCCATTTGATTATATTGTAAGATCCTTTTAATGTGCTGTTGAATTAGGATTGTTAGTATTTTGTTGAGAATTTTTGCATCAATATTTATCAAGAATGTTGGCCTGCAGTTTTTTTCTGTTTCTTTTCTTTTTCTTCTTTGTTTCTTTGTTTGTTTGTTTGTTTGTTTGTTTGTTTGTTTGTTTCTTTCTTTCTTTCTTTCTTTCTTTCTTTTGTTTAATTTGGCTCACATATTAGAGTAATGCTGGTAAAATGAGTTTGAGATTGTTCCCTCTTCTTTAATTTTTTAGAAACATTTGCGAAAGACTAGCATTAATAATTTTTTAAATGGAAGAACCACCAGTAAAGAAATCACCAGTGAAGCCACCTGGCCCAGGGCTTTTTCTTTATTGAGAGGTTTTTGATTATTGGTTCAACTTCCCTACTCATTTTTTAAAAAACATTTTAATTATTTGAGAGAGAGAGAGATAGCAGGAGAGAGCATGAGCTGGATGCAGGGAGAGGGAGAAGTAGGCTCCCTACTCAGCAGGGATTGTGAGCTCAATCCCAGGACCCTGAGACCATGACCTGAGCCAGAGGCAGATGCTTAACCAACTGAGCCACCCAAGCGCCCTTCAATTTCCCTACTCATTATGGTCTGTTGAGATTTTTTATTTCTCCAAGATTCAGTCTTGGTAGGTTTTATGTGTCTAGGAATGTATTCATTTCTTCAAGGTTGTCCAATTTATGGGTATATAATTGTTCGTAATAGTCTCTTATAATTGTCTATTTTTTTCTGGTATCAATTGTAATGTCTTGTCTTTCATTTATTATTTTGCGTATTTAGTTCCTCTTCTATTTTCTTGGTTAGTTTAGCTAAAAATTTGTAAAATTTGTTTATCTTTTGAAAGAACCAACTCTTAGTTTTATTAATATTTTCTATCATTTTTCTTCTCTAGTTCATTTATTTCTGCTCTAAACTTTATTATTTCCTTCCTTCTAACTTTGGGTTTAGGTTGTTCTTCTTTATCTAGTTCCTTGTGGAGTAAAGTTAAATTGTGTACTATTTTTTCTTCTTGATGTATGCATTCATTCTAAAAACTTAGCTCTTAGAACTTCTTTTGTTGCATTCCTTAGGTTTTGGTATTTTGTGTTTCCATTATCATTTGTCTCAACACATTTTTAAATGTCCCTTTTTATTTTTTCTTGATCCATTGGTTGTTCAGGTGTGTGGTGTTTAATTATCATGTATTTGTGAATTTTCCAGCTTCCCGCCTGTTGTAAAATCTGGATTTCTAACAAGTTCCCAGTAAGGCTGCTTCTATTGTTCAAGGGCTCACACTTTGAGAAACACTATATTATAGGGTGGTAGTTAAGAGTGGTGTTGCTGCTGATTCATACCTGGGTTTGAATGCTGGATCTGCTACTTTCTCTTCTTTTGATGTTCTGCCTCTACTTCTTCATAGATAGGGATCCCTTTAAGATAGGGATCATAAGAATAATCTATATTATAGAGTTATTGAGAATACCAAACAAGAAAAAACATGTAAGGCTTGGAGAACAAATCCTTATTGACAAACTGTTTACTCAAACCTAGCCTTTAGAAGAGATCATCTATTAATAAAAATCAATGTGGGCATGTATAAACTTATGCCATTTTCCTTTATAGGATTTTAAAAATGTCTTTCTGCTTTCTTCTTTGATCTCTCCCATTTCTTGTTCTTCCTTTCAGATTAATATCACATAGTTAAACATATTCAAGATTAGCTCAGGAATTAGTTTGCTCTCATTGACTATTTCATTTCAAGAACAACCAAGCCCCACAGAACTGTGATGGATCATCTATTTAAAAGAAGTTACCTAATTTGCCACTTCTGTACTTTAGTATACTTCCTTATTATGTATTAAAGGCTTCACCAGTCACTTTTTTCTACAAGAACACAAGGACAAAAGGTGTTTTAAAAATAATTTTATAGACTCAGTGTTTACCTGTTATTGCCTGAAAGATGAAGTGTTGTCAAGAGGAAATGTCAGCAGTACCAAGAAATGTTTACATAGTAGAAATGACTCTTAGAATTCTTACAACTGCAGAGAATATTTTATTTTGGATGACAAGACAATCAAGTATTTTCCAAATGTTTTTACATCTTACCCTGAGTATTGCTAATGCTGATCTACTCACACAGTTTATAACCATTTGCCCTCAAAATTAGGTTTCGGTTTAGTTGTATTTGTGTTACCGCTTTGCAAAATTTCATTTTTCCTTAGAGGTTTTGCCCACAAAATGCCCCCATGTCAGTATAAACTGCAAATGGGGTTTATTTAAGATTCAACCTCAGCTTATCCTGCCAAGCCATTTACAATATCACCTTATTTAACTATTCAGATTAACCTTGTCAAAACTGCCACTTCTAACAAGTTGTGTGCTGATGAATGTTTAACAATTAGCTCTCTGAAGGAAAATTACAACAGTAACAACAAGAAACCTTGATTTGTAGTGTTCGCCAATTTTCCTGGTGTAAATACTCCTACAATGGCAAATTTCAAGTTACCAGTGTGATATCAGTGAATGCAAAAACAGGAAGAAATGTGGACAGTTGACTCTCATGAATAAGCTTGTGTGAGCTGGCACCAGCACACCACTCCTTGTAACACACATGCACACTTCGATGCTTTAATCATAGCAGAGTATTTATGATTTCATAAATACAATAGCACTTGCAAGCCTCCCTGCTTTTGATTCTGCTGTTACTATAGTCCAAAATACCCACCCTCATGTGCATCGGGCAAACTCCTACTTGACCTCTAAGGTCCAGGAAAAATGGTAACTCTTCAGAGTTTTGCTATTTCCCTCTAAGGGAAGAATAATTACTCCTTTCTTAAAACACAACTTTATTGAAATATCTTCCACATGTAAAAATTGTATACATTTAAGGTATACAACTTGGTGTTTCAGTATATGCATACACTGTGAAAAGATCAAGTTAAACAACTTATCCATTGCCTCTGCATAGTTACCATTGTGTGTGTGTATGTGTGTGTATATCTGTATGTAGTGAGAATACTTAAGATCTATCTTAGCAAATTCCAAGTGCACAATACAGTATTAACTATCATGACCAGGTTGTACGTTAGATCTCAGAACTCACTCATCTCGTGTTACTGAAATTTTGTACCCTTATACCAGTATCTTCTCATTTCCCTCTTGTATACTCTGACCCTGGCAATCACTACTCTACTCTCTGTTTCTATTAGTTTGACTATTTTAGATCTCACATGTACGTTAGATCATGCAATATTTGCTTTTCTGTGTCTGGTTTAATTCCTCCTTTTTCTGTGTTCACTTAGCACTTTAGTAATACTTTAATTAAACACTATCACACTGCCTATGTGTGTATGTATTTATGTATGCCTAGCATAGTTCCTGGCATATTGTAAGCAATCAATACATTTATATTGCATTAGCCAGAAAAAAAGTAAAAATATGCTTGGAGACAGGAATGCAAAAAAAAATGATGTGTCACCCGATGATTACAGGCCACTGTAATTAACATGGAATTTTAGAGAGAAAGATTAGAACTGAGTGAGAGAGGGTCTGAATGCAAGGGGAAGGAAATTGGACCTTATTCCTTAACCACTGTTTATCGAGGAGAGAATAACTGGCAAAAAAAGAAAAAAGGTATTACAACATAATTCCTCTGGCACCAGTTTGCAGGACAGGTCAGGGGAAGGAAGAGAACCGTAATCTAGATCTAGATGCTGGAGATTAGAGATGGGATGGTGATGGGAAAATGAAAGCATCTACTGAAAAAGTCACTATGAAGAAGACACAAAAAGATTTTGTGGGTACCGATGGAGGCACTCTAAAGTGTGTAAGCCCAGGAACTAGGTGAAAAATAATATTTGGGGGAGAGATATTAGTTTGTGAATATGGATAAGCCTTTTGTTTGCACATACTCTAAGTGTGGTATGATAGAAAAACTTCCAAGTAGAAATGTTCAGTAGGCAGCTAGAGATTTTTGTAGAAATGAATTCAGAAGAGTGTTCTAAACCAGTAGTCAGAGACCCATCTATCCAGAGATAATAGATAAAGTCTTGATGGAGAGATAAATCTTGACTAAATACAATTACAAAAAAAGTAAGATCCAAATCTTTGAGTAAATTGACATTTAGGGGATGGGAAGAGGAAGTGCAACCAGTAAAGGGGAGATAAAAAAAATCAGCAAGTGTCAAGGACACCGAAGTGAGAAAAGGTGTGAAGTACTCTGTGGCCAGATGGACTGAGTACTGAGAAGAGGCCAAGTAAGGCATAAACTGAAGAAAGACTACTGCTTTTCACAACTGGGTTAAAGGATTCTTAGAGGGTTCTAATGCAATGGGACGTACAGAAATTGCCTTGCTTTGAGTTAAAGACAGCAAAGAAATGGAGAGAAAAACTATAAACATATTTGATAGTGAGGTAAGAGAAGAGGAAGCAAGATGTGGGAGGGTTTTTTTGTTGTTAAGATGGAGGAGACTTAGGTACATTAGAAAAGGAAGATCCAGCATTGGAGAAAAGATGGAGAAAGGAAAGACAGATGGAAAAAGATTCTTTTTTTAAAAAAAGATTTATTTATTTGAGAGAGAGAGAGAGCAGGGGGAGGGGCAAAGGAGAGAGAGAACCCCAAGAGGATTCCCTGCTGAGCACAGAGCCTGGCACAGGGCTCGATCCCATGACCCTGAGATCATGACCCGAGCCAAAATCAAGAGTCAGACACTTAGCCAACTGAGCCACTCAGGCGCCCTGGAAAAAGATTCTTGAGAAAGCAAAAGAAAATGATAAGGCCAAAGGAACAATTGCAGGGACTAATATTAGGCTGGAAGATAACCACCTTTTCCTTTCTATGAGACCCTTGAGAAAGAAGCCAGGAGAGGAGAAAATATTTTGCAGTGCGGGAGAGGGTATAGTTATTAGGGGAAAAAATTCCTTTTGATAATCTACCTGCATCCAAACTTAGTCTGCCTGCCAAGTCGTCACAATCATTGTTTAATGGAAAGGCTTCCCCTAAAGGGAGCAGGTGTGATTGGAACCAGTTCAAGTGTGAAGGAGCTGACGCTTCCTTTGGCAAGCTCCGGCCTTTCTTCTCACTCTTTTTTCTACCACATCCTGCAGGTGCCCAGTGGCCCCCCACTGGGGAACTGCATCCAGGTCTGCTCCCTGGGGACATTTCTCAAAACTGTACTTATTAAAAATTTAGGTCACTGTTTTCTGCCTATCAAGAAAATTTTGTTAAAATGTTGGATGTCCTAGCAGTTGAATTATTATCACTCCCGTGCCTGGTTCTTTCCTCCAAAGGATTTTCTGTAACAGAATCTTTGTCCCAAAGAAGGAGTAGAGTTTCCAGTACTGAAGTAGTCCACTTTTGGATGCTTTCTGGGTAGAGGACCCTGACAAGGTTCCCTTCAAAATTATATCATCTGGTTGAAATGGACATCGCCTTGAGGGGTCACCAGCCCACAGAGAGGTGGTTGAACGGGAGTAGACATTAGAGTACAGGAATGATGACTTGGCTGACACATACCAGTGCTGACTAAACAATGACCAAATATTAATAAGAAGAAGTGTTACAAATTATTGCTATCAGTTTTTTCTCTAATACCTGTTCTTTGAAAGAAAATAAGATGGGTGGGAAATTTCAGGTAGGAGCAAGGCCTGTATTAGTAGTCAGGGTTTTTCAGAGAAACAAAAGCAGTAGGATGGATGGATAGATAGATAGATAGATAGATAGATAGATAGATAGATAGATAATAGATTATTTCAAGGAATTGGCTTTACACAACTGTGTTTTGGACTGGTAGTCAGGTTGGAACTCTCTGGCAGAGCTGACGCTGCAGTCTTGGGCAGAATTTCCTCTTCTTCAGGAAAACCTCACTTTTGCTCTGAAGACCTTTCAACTGACTGGATGAGGACCACTCATCTTATTGAGGGAAATCTCCTTTACTTAAAGTCAACTGATTGTAGCTATTAAGCATATCTACAAAATACCTACACAGCAATACCTACTATTTGATCGAATAACTGGGTATGGTAACCTAGCCAAGCTGACATGTAAAACCAACCATCACAGGGCTTAAGCATGACTTGTAAGACTAAGGATGT
Source organism: Zalophus californianus (assembly GCF_009762305.2). Classification (NCBI taxonomy): domain Eukaryota; kingdom Metazoa; phylum Chordata; class Mammalia; order Carnivora; family Otariidae; genus Zalophus; species Zalophus californianus. Next base: position 83,654,392 of record NC_045595.1, read on the forward strand.
GTTAGGCAAGGTTTCGAATGAATAGTTGTGTTGCATTATCTCCATACCTTCACACATCTGCTATAAATAAGTGATACTTTAGGGAGGGCCGGGACAAGAGACTCAGGTTAGATCTGAGTAAAGAGAAGAGGTTAACCACTGGAGGAGAAACATGAAGGATTTGGAGGATGCAGCAAATTCAAGAAATAAAATAAAGAGTTATTTCAAAGAAAAGGTCAGAGCCCAGGAATCCCCCTGGAGGATTCCCATGAGTATTCATGGGATGGTTTCAAACCACTTTTATTTAAGCATCCAAGAAAGAGTGACCTCACACTAGTGGAAGATTTGGGGATAGATTTGTTACCCAGACAAGTGACACTTAAGTTACATAGAGAAGAACAAACTTGATGAATGAAACAGTGCTGCTTCCATCTGTAATATTTGCTTCTTTTATGTTGATTCCTTTCTTTTTTTTTAAGATTTTATTTATTTGTTTGACAGAGAGATAGAGAGAGAGCACAAGTAAGCAGAGCATCAGGCAGAGGGAGAGGGAGAAGCAGGCTCCCCGCTGAGCAGGGAGCCCAACATGGGGCTCAATCTCGGGACCTGGAGATCATGACCTGAGCCAAAGGCAGATGCTTAACCGACTGAGCCACCCACGGGCCCCATGTGTTGATTCATTTCTTTGGTATATGAATTATTTCTTAAATTTAGGATGTAAAACCAGATATCGCCACATCAACAACTGATCAAAATTAGCATCAATTTTCCTATTAATTTATTAAACTCTGTAGACTTGAGTAAGACATGTGGCTTATTAGGAGGAGAAAGAGCTAACATCTGTTGTATGCTTACGACATGCCAAGCCACCTCACTAATCTCCTTACTCTCATTTTCTCCTCAGAAGGGCTCTTTAAGTTGGGTATAATTATCTTGATTTTGCATATAAGGAAGCAGGATTGAGGAGGTTAGAGATAATACAATGATAAATGGAAGTATTCAAAATGAACTTAGGTCTCAGTGTAGGGCCTCCAAAGTCCAAATTCTCAACCAATGTACTGAGGTGCCATTCCAGAGACGGTTGTTTCTGGAAGAGTTCCCACATGTGTTCCTTGGTGCCTTGGCATGCCATCGACCGGCCTTCAGGACAACCTGGGAAGATCAGGAGAATTTGGAGCTGGAGCTGGAACTGGGGTGCTAGGCCAGGAACCCTCCATCAGCTAGATCAAGCACCATCTTCATCAAGAACATGTTGCTTTCCAGTCCTCAAAAAAAAAATATATATATGTATATATATATATATATATAAAAGCATCATTTTAGATCATTCATTCCAGGCATCTCTTAGATAACCTAGTGACTGCTTTTCCTAAATTAGCAATTATGATCAAAAGGACTCAACGTGGTTTATGGTTGGTTTGGTGACTGAGATTTGCTCACAGTGCGGAGGACTCCCCATTTAACATGAAGATCGCCTTATTAGTGGGGCCAACTTCAGGTTTAAGTAAGATAAATGTTCTCTGAATAAGTGGCCTGGGGCAAAGTGAACTAATTTTTAGACTGTTTCATCTTAGGCTGCCTATAGAAGTCTAGTCATAAATCAGAGCCTATCCTTACTGGAATTCTTTATAAAGGTAGATAAATAGGACATAAGCATCAGCTTCCATTATATTAGGTAGTATAATCCAAAAATCAAAACATAAAGGGTCTTCAAGTGTTATCAAATCTATTAAGTCCAAAATAGTTCATTGATGACCAATTTCCACGTGCTTAAATGGTGCAACTGCATCTTAGCTTATGTGAAAATCAATGCAAAGACATGAATCACCAGAGAGTATGCCGGAGCCTTCCAAAGACAATTTGTAATTAGCAAACCATTGATCCAAATAGACAAGACCCCGAAAGCTACAGAGACCAGGCAAGTGAAAAGCCAGAGTCCCTGTCCTTTACAATTAATCATTACTGCTCTGCTCCCTCCCAGCACCACATAAGGGACTTCCATCCAGAATGTAATGTTGGCATTTCAGTTGATTTGGGGTGATAACTCAACTGTGGCACCAAAGAGAAATATGTATGGTATTAAAGGGAACTCATTACATAACTTGCACATGCTCCATTTTAAGGCCAGCCCCATTATCATTAATATTTCCCAGTATCTTTTTTTTTTCCACCAGACCATATTCTGGTCAATATTATATAAATCCAAAGGAAGGTTATAATTCATAGAATCACAGAATCTTGGAATGAAAGGAAGAGGTCATTTCGTCTAACCACTTCATATACAGAGGTGATGAGGCAACTTGTCTCAAGTACTGAGTGGAAGATACGAGGCTAGAATCATGGTTTCATTCTCATATGGTGTACTTCCCACCACGTCTTACAGACTAATAGCACAAGAGGTTTAACCTGGTGGTCTGAATCTTTTATCTTAAGGTAATTGATCTAACTTTTAATTATACCACTCTCCAAAAAGAGCTATGAACTTCTCTAAGAGAAGGCTCTAGTTAAGCCTGGAAACATGCCATGAGCCTGACGTGCATTTGTAGTTTGTAGACTAACAAAGAGTTCCCCTCTTCTTTTTTTTCCATATTCAAACAGATTCCACCAGAGGCCAAACTTTCTACTGTTCACTAATATCCATTTTCCCTCTTGGGAAGTTGTGCTTCATCATCTCTTGGAAGATAGGCAATGTCATGACTACTTCCTGGTCAGTTAGGGGTCTTGTTGATTGCAGTCAGAAAGGACACATGTCACATTTGGGCCAAATCATTTTATTGCTGGTGTGAGACCCTGAACCTTGCCCTTTCCCTGTCTTTCTAATCCAGACCCTATATATCAAAATAGCCTGTCCATCCGCATGGTCCCTGAGTGACTCTAATGAGCAGAGCTGACCAGTATTGGGTATGTAGTGTGAGCCATTGATCTTTTGGGGGTCATTTGTTACAGCAAAATTACCAGTCCTATCCTGACTAATACAATAGTATTTGACCAAATCAAGATTTTCTTGATTTGTTATGGGATTTGAAACATGTACACCCACACTCACAATTTAGCTAGACAAAGAAACGTGTTGAATGATGCACTCAGGCAAGATAAGAATCATTACTTTTTTCTTTGTGTATATACCTTGAAAGTGCAATGGAACTCATTTATTCATCTAATATAATATTATTGCATACTTTTGGAAACTAACTTGACTACAGATAATTATTTATCTGGATTATAATTACATATATAACCAGGGTCATTAACATATGATTTTGTGTATAAGTATGATATGTCTTTAAAAATCAGTGTAAGTAGCGTTGAGAGTAAAACTAATTTGGGGAGGGGGAAACTGAGTGTGGAGCCAGCAGTTCCACAATAGTTACCTGAGAACACTATGGGGATAATTATTATTGAGTCAGTCAAATATTCCAGCAGCCTGGTCACAGCAGGAATCAATGCATACCTCTGTTTTCAATATCAAGGGATCATCTCAAAATCATCAACATTTGTGAAGTGTGTAAATGCAAAATAGCTTGAGTTTAACCCCTCAGGGGCCTTGGTAGGATTCCCTTGGCACTTTTTTTTTTCAAAATAAAATACAACTTTATTCAGATTAAAGCAACATTGTGATCTTTGTAAGAAAAAATGGTCTTAACCCAACATCTTTTCTGAGAAGCAGAGGGGGATCTTTTTAAAACTCCATTTCTTTAGTATAAAATAGAAATACAAATATAATTACACACTTTTGCCTCTCTTTCTCTCTCTCTGTCTCATTCTCTTTTTCACACTCCTGTTCTCCACTCCTTATAAGGTACGTCTTGCTTCACCAGACAAATCCTGTCATGGGGAAACAACACCAGGTGCCTAATGGATACGTTTATATCAGATTTCTTCATCTTTGAACCTAATAATCATTGAGCCGTTTTTGAAGCAGTGGGCCAACCAGAGCCCAAAGACCAGTGGTCAGAAATTCCAGAGGTTCCAGGACACTTCTCGGCAGAGCAGAAACTTCCCAGAAAACTAGCTGAAGCCTCTAGCATGTAGAGCAGCGCACCACAGTATGTGGTCCCCGGATCTGCAGCATGAGCATCTGTGAGTTGGTTGGAAATTCAAAGGCTCAGGCCCCATTCCAGACCTACTAATTCAGAATGCTTAAAGAAGGGCCCAGGGCTGTGTGTTTAACAATTTCTCCAACCAAAGTTTGAGAATAACTTGTGTAGAGTTTCTAGTCAGCCTCCATGCATTTCTGTGCATTTCTACTTTCATCTGGAACTCAGATAGCGGGCATCTTTAGGACCAGCAGATATCTGAGTGCACATTATTCAGCTCTTCTGAAGCCTCTGTCCAATTAGAACCTATTGATGGCAGTACTGATAGTGGCTTCTGTTTTGTAGGTTGAAGAAATGCCAGGCAATTGCCTTTTCTTAGATAATTCCAAGATTAACAGGCTCACGTTGCTCAGATTAGCAGCACTTCCCACCCTGCAGCCAGCTAGAGAGGGAACACGCTGTCCTCTCTGCGGGCCAAGGGGCTCGCTTCCCAGCCATCAGTTTGGGCAGGAGAGATGCTGATCAACATAAGTCACTGCCTGTTCCCAGATTGTCACCATTACCCAACCAGTGAGACATTCCGTCCTGGTGCTCAAGCAATGCTCTGCTGGTTTGCCTGGCTCGAGCTGTGGATGGGCAACTGCATCACCAATTGCAAAGGACATTTTGTTCAAAAGGGAGCAGGCAGACAGGGAAAATCCTTCCCACCTGATTTCAGAAGGAAATGTCAGTGCAGTAAAGAGGTCATTCACAGAGAGCAGGAGTGAGATGAGCAAGAACCTTCTTATACATCCCGTGAAAATCCAGCCGGACTTGCAAGTACTTAACGTGTTTCCCAGGGGAGGTCGCCATGGGGACACCTGTCCTCCTGGGGAGAAGGAGAGTGGTGGGAGAAGCTACCTTCATTCCATCTTACTCCATTTTACACTGTCTGAATTTTTGTTTTATGCAATTTGGAGCTAGTGTCAGTGTGCATAAGTTGCAGGAAGGCTTCAAAAGGAAACAGGTAAATGTAATGAATAGCTGCCCTCAGTAGCAAGAACACCTTCCACAGTGGCAATGGATTCCACTCCAAAATCTGCCACAGGCAGTGATAGCAATACAGGTGAACATAGGTTCTCCCTCTCTTAAAGAAAATAACATGAAGACATTTTTACATGATAATTGTTTGAAAAGAATGTTTCTCATTTTAAAGCCTCTGGCCATAAGATAAAATAGAATCCAAGTGTTCAAATATGCAAACGTGACCCTCCTAAAATACCCAATTTTGCCCAGTTCTGTTAAAATGGCTTAATTCTGTCCAACCCCATCAGATGAGATTCAGAATGGATGTACTAGAAACAATAGCAAAAAATGTTTTGCTACAAAAGTAGCAATGGCAAAAGTCTGGTTCCGTCTCCAGCCTCTCAAAAAAAATTACCCAGGCTGCCCATTATAACACCTGCTGCTCACAATGAAAGCCCAAGCCAAACAACTCATGCCCTTCCATCCAAATATCCAATCTACCCGCAGAGAATTCAAGCTGTCCAGCCACACACCAGCTGCTTGCTTAGTCACTGCAGAATGCTCAACTTCCACTCTCTCATCTCTCCTCATGTTTGTTCTCTCGGTTTCCCTCCCCTCCGCCTCTTCCATGAAAAAAGAGTTGTTAACACAGTCTAAGAATCCCCCAAGAACCCTTGAACCAAGACTTGGGGTGCTTTGAGCAAGGAACATAGAATTTTGACCTTCCTTTTCACCCTCCCCTTCTACTTCCAGTATGATACTAAACTGACCATTTATAAAATATAAGGGAGAACCAGCAGGCTCTAACCAGTGCTTAGGGACAACTGTGACTCTTTGATTAGACAACTCACGGAACGGGATGAGCTGTGGTCCAACCTCACTAATCTACCTTTATCCTATTTCCCAATTACAAGATGAAGGAATGGCTTTGATGATCTCAAAAACCACATTAGGAAGTTCCATTGTCTTTTTTGCCATTTGGCTTTCTCAGTGCTTAAGTCACAGATATAGTTTTCTGCTTTGCCTTGTCTTGAGTCATGCCTTATCCTACCTTGTAGATGTATTTTAAAAATAACACAGATAAACCTTAAAAAACTAATTGTATTTTCTCATGAAAGTGTATTTTTATTTCAGGGGCTCTTTGACTTTATTGGTGATTGATTATTGGATAGTGTGGTTCTTAACATTTTAACTTTAAATGCATTCTCTTTGTGCAATGACACACACTGGTCTGGCAAACCCAGATGCTTATAGGGCCTTCAGCATTGATCTTTATTGATATAGAATCTTTATGATTCTGTGTTATAAATAATCACTCCTAGCTAATCATGTTTGCATGCCAACATGGTGGCTTTCTGATAGCTGTCATAATGCACCATGGGACTTCCCTATCCGTGCCCTTATCTGGGAGAGCTCCACCAAAGGGAGCTGAAATGCAGTGCTAGCTTTACTGGCCAAGCCAGGTAGCCCAGTGGAAGGACAGCCCTTAAAATTCAACTCTTCAGAGCAGGGGGTCTTTTTTGCAGTTGATACAGAGATTCTGTATGTGCTGGCAGAGGCCCCTGGACCTGAAACATCCTTATTCTAGCCTTTAGCAAGTGCGGTTCTTTTCCACCTTTCAGATCTCACCCCTCAGAGAAGCTCTCACTGACCATCGTATTTAAACCCCTTCCTCATTCCAAGCACACACTCTTTCCGTGATACTCTCTGTCATCCACTATGTAATTCTTAGCAGCAAAACAAAGCAATGATAAGTTTGTGGCAGATTTTATTACTGACCAGTTTTCTTACCCTTCCCTGTATCCAGGGACTTCTCTGTGTAACTTTCCAATCTCTTCCCACTTGGCCCTTGTTATTCCCCTTAACCAATAGAATGAGGCAGACGTATATTCAAAAATGCACATTTCAAGTCTCTGTTTGCATTAGTTTAATAGCATCCCAGTGGCCAAATCAAATTACATGGCCAATCCAAAAGTCAACAGGAAGGGAGGTGGAAGGAAATGCAAAAATACCTGGCAAAAGGTGTAGTCAGGGAGGCGTAAGCAACAGGTGCCAATAACTCAATATACTGCATTGGGCAATTTCCACCGATTACGTGTGGTTTCCTGGAACACTGTTTTGAGAAGTGTTCCGAAGTTTCAAGGGAGCTCATTTCAGTTTCAACTGGACTTATTGAAAGGTGGGCCATGATTAAAATTTGCCATGCCTCTCACAGTCTACCATATATCTGATGACATAAGCAAAAAGCTGTAGAGAGAGTTAGAATCAGATTAGGAGAATCAAGAAAGCAAATATTTGTCAACGATCCCAGAGCTTAAGAAACATCACTGGTCAGTAGCTCTGTCTAGTGTACTATAGCACTTATTTGTTTTCCTTTTCACTGTTCTAAAGTCTGTATTTGGGAGACCACTGGCTGTATTTGTTATAGCAAGATACCTATGTTTCCCTCTCCTAAGAACTGAGAATGCTAAGGAGCATAGAAAGGTGGCAGATCAGTGCGGCGAAGGGTGGGGGATGCAAATGTTGGGCTAAAAGGAGCTTAATTTTTTGCAAGGCTAACTCTGGAATTGGTTTCAAAAAGTCCATTGTTTTTCTCCTATAACTTGGGTTCATCAAAAGATTTCTCCTGTGTGGGCTCCTTATTAAAGTTTGTTGATAATTTGCTTAAAAGCCTAAGAAAATGGCCGGCATAGAAGTGTTGGCTTATAGCTTTATTTCTATCACACCACTATTTGAACACCCACAGGAAATCTATTGTCTACTCCCCAAATTGTCTAAACCTTCAAGTACCATCAAGTTGTTTGTTTTTATTTAATGTCTGTCTCTAATAAAAAGTCTGCATAATTGGAAATGCTGAGCTTCTGGTCTGGAGGAGCTACAGATTCCCTACTCACTGTAGTGGCTTTTGTATATGCTGAGGAAAGCAGCCTTTCCATATTTTTGTTTTCCGAGAAAGACAATGTATTTGACCAACTACAGATGGTCTCTGACTTAAGATATTTCAATTTGAGACTTTTTGACTTTACAATGGTGTAAAAGTGATTCAAATTCCACAGAAACTGCACTTTGAATTTTGAACTGTGATCTTCTCCCTGGCTGGTGATATGCAGTACAATCTTCTCTCCTGATGTTGGGCAGTGGCCCCAGCCACAGCTCACAGTGAGCCACGCCATCATGAAAGTAAACAACCGATACACTTCCAACCATTCCGTTCCCATTCTGCCATTTGGTTTTTCACTCTCAGTACAGTATTCAATCAATTACCTGAGGTATTTAACACTTTATTATCAAGTAGGCTTTGTGTTAGATGATTTCCCCTAACTGTAGGCCAATGTAAGTGTTCTGAGCATGTTTAAGGTAGGCTAAACTAAGTTCTGATATTCGGTAGATAAGGTGTATTAAATGTGTTTCAATGTATGATATTTTCAACGTATTCACTCATAATGGGATTATCTGGACATAACCCCATTGTAAGTTGAGGAAGACCTGTATAGTGATTATAGTTGCCATTATAGAGGAAAGGAGCAGAAGGAAAATTAAATCAAGAACAGCCCTGTAGCATCGAGTTCAGAAACCATTGACATAGTAAAGGGATGACTTCATCTCCTTTCTCCTGCACACCTGTACTCCTCATTTCAGTGAATATGGTCACTGTCTGCCCAGTTTCCCTAGACAAACCCAAGAGTCATTCTTAATGTTCCTTTTTCCTCAAACTTTAGGTCCAAGCAGCCTCCAAGTCAAGCCAATTCCATTTTCTCAAGAGGTTTCAGATTTGTCATGTGTCTCTCTCTGTCCATTCCCACCCTCCGAGTTGAGATCATCCCAGCTTTCATCCAAGTTATTGCCTAGTCTCCTAACTGGTCTCCCAGTTCCCAGTCATGCTCACCCAACTGTAATCCATTTTCCAAACAGCCAAAGTGATTTTCTTTTTTTCTGTTTTTTGTTTGTTTTCTGTTTTGTTTTGTTTAGAGAAGGAGAGAGATGGGTGGGGAGGAGGAGGGACAGAGGGAGAGAGAGAGAATCTTAAGCAGGCTTCACACCCAGCATGGAGCCCAATGCAGGGCTCGATCTTACAACCCTGAAATCATGACTTGAACCAAAATCAAGAGTTGGATACTTAACCCACTGAGCCACCCAGGTGCCCCCAACAAAAGTGATTTTTCTAAGGAAGAGTTCTGATCAAGATGCTTGCCTGAATGTTTCAACCTTGCCACCATTCTTAAAAATAAATGAAATTCTATGACTTGGCTCCCAAGATTACCTACCATGTCTCTTTTCTGGCCACTCTCTCTACATGATTCAGAAAAATTTTTGGTTCTCTGAACCCACTGTGCTCTTTCCAAGATTTTGCTTAGATTATTCCCTCATCCTGAAATACTTCTCACTCGCCATCACCTGGCTCATTCCTATCAAGTCATGGCACAGGCTTCCCTGTATCCATGATCCCCTAAGATGGGTTGGGTGACTCTGTTACATGCTTTCTTGAAGCTTCTCCTGTGGAGCTCTGGCCACACTAAATTGATAATTGCAGTCTATCTGATATGAGGGCCCTATTGTACTGGAAGCTCCAGGGTGGCAGTGTCTGTGCCTGGCTTGTTTATGATTGTATTTAGCCATCTAGCAAATTGTTTAGCACATATTAGACATTCAATAAACACTTTTGATTTGAATAGAATAAATATGGAATGCTGGAAGTCCATATCAACTTACCTCATGTCTTAAGAACTTGTCCATAAACTGTTATTTCAACAAAGTGATAGAGCCAAAACTCTAGTACCAAGATGCCTGGACTTGAATCCCATTTATGCCATTTACTAGCATGTGACCTTGGGCAAGTTATCCTAAACCTCCAATTCCTCATCTTCAAATGGGAGTAATAATACTTACTTAAGGTAACAACCTAGGGTTGTTATACATTAAGCATCCTTATTAAGCACCCAGTACAATGTCTAGCTTAATGAGTGCTAAATAAATAATAGTCTTATTGCTATCAGAAATAGGATCGCCAGTGGAATTGAATACAGATAGTACAAAAAGTGTTGGGATTTAAGAGGGAGAAGGAAAGAAACTTGGGAAGGTGGATGTAATAGGAGAACACTGGAGTAATAGTGTTGGTGTAGCTCTTAATCTTGTACTAAGCTTTGATATACAACTAAGGTTCCATTTGAGTTTACTCTGTGCCCCCCTCAGATTCAAATATGCAAGTGTATTTCTGGAAGGCCTATCAACTTCAGGTTGGACTCTTTTTGACTGGTGACAAAAGTGCAACTCACACAGCTTAAGCACTGAAATGAATTTATTGTTTTATGTAACTACAGTAGAGAAATAACTGGCTTCAAGCAGAGCTTGAGCCCATGGCTCTAAAATGTCACCAAGGGCCCAGTTATTTTCATATCTAATTCCAAAAATGACTGCCAGAGGCTCTCCATGGTACTTCATGTGCCTTCATGTTCAACAGAAAAGAGGAAGCCTTTATCTGAGCATTCAAGCCAAAGTCCTCATGGTTTCATTCTCATGGTTCCAGGAAATGGCGCATGACTCCAGCAGTCCCAGTGAGAGCTGATACTGGGATATTTGTGTATCCTTTAATCAATTCACTGTGATTAGGGAGACAGGATATACTATTTGCTTAAACTAATCTGAACCCTCTAGTGAAACTGGAATTAGGGTTAATCTCCTTAAACTACACGGTTGAAAATAAGGGAGAAAAGTTTTTTTCCAAAAACCTTAGAAGTAGTATTACCATAAAAGAGAGGGAATGGATGCTTGCCAGCAAATAATGGTGCTTGAAGGACCTTGGAAAGGACCTTATCTTCAATGATGAGAGAAACCAGGCTTTAGAGCTTCATCCCAGGATCACACACTGTGGAAGGCAAGGGTGGAAAGCAAGGAGGGTATCATTTTGCAGGAGGGGTAGAGACTCTCCCTTAAAGGCTGTCACAATAACCACACCAAAGAAGAAAATCAAGGATCTAAAAGGTCATCCAAATTGCCCTAAAAAGATCAGTTTGGAGCTCAGATCAAAAAATTCTGACTTAAAAATAACATGGCCCTGTAGAGTTGCATAAATTGAGGACCCACTTGAAATAACCAAACTTCACAGCCTTTAGAAAACGTTAAAACAATAAACCCAAAAGTAAATTGATAGGTTCATGTAAGCAATGTACATATAATAGATACAACTACACATAGTATCTTCCAACCGATTGCATCCATGGGATCAAAGACAATAGTGGGATCTCATGAATCCATAAGCCTCAAAGCTGTTTTTCCATTGAAATGTGTAACTCTTTTTTTTTTGGTAGCGTGTGAACTTCTTGTATTTATTTTTAGGCACTCTGCACTGAGCTGCTTGCATCATGTCAATGTTTGCTGTGCTAACTTTACATCTAAAGGTTATTCAACACACTGAGATCTGAAAAAAACACTCACATTTTTACCTCGAAGAAACTGTACTTGGATTCTGCTATATGTTCTAATGGTGTTAAATGTCAAAAAATACTGGAAATACAAGTATTGGGAAATGGGCTGCAACTGCTGCCCTGGATGTCTTATACAGCTAAAGGGTACGAAGATGCCAGGCACTGCAGCTCAGGGTCGGCAGTCTGGCAGATTTTGAAGAGGAATCCAAATTGGAAGATAGGAAAATAAGTTAGTGATCATTTATCAGTGCCTGCAATTCAGCTGGTACTAGTCCTACACAAAAGAGGCAGGGGCAACTGAGTGAAGACCTGAACAAACAAAGTAACAAAATTTTGAATAGTAACACTGGCTCTTGGTTCAGTGTACCAAGCACTCATTTAATGCTCATGGCAACCCTGGAAAATGGGGATATTATCTCACTTCTGGCAATGGGACAGGTGAAGTTACTGGCTGCAAGGTAGTATGTGCCATTCTCAGAGATGGCACAAGTCAACTCTTACTGGCTTTCTGTTGAGTGAACTTTCAATTCTAACTCGCGGATCAGCAATGAGACCTTCTGTGTCTGTCACTGGTGAAAGTAATCCCCTTAGTCCTCTCTGCATTTCTTCCAATGCTTCAAAGCTTCGGCAAGATCCTGTTGTAACTGCTTTTTCAGTAATGCAACCAATGGCTCATAAGTCAGGAGAAAGACAAACCCACTCCTCTCTACCTTATTTAAAGACTTTGAGAAAGCAATGGTGAGTTGGGGAACACCCACAGCTAGAAACATTTCAATCAACGCTTCATACACACACACACACACACACACACGTGCACGCACATGCATGCGCACACACACACGCGGGGGTTGCATACTCTATCAAGGAAGGAGAGGAAGCAAGTTTGAAAATGAACTTTAAAATTCTTTCTTTGTTTAGAAATCATACTGACTCGCTTTTTATGTTTCTACTTAAGATTAGGAGATGCTTGTAGTTCAGTGTTTGGGAAGAGAAAAGACTAAAATGTTGTTTGTTTTTAATGAGACAGTAGATGTTATTAGTATATTATAATTAAAATACATTGTTACATTACAATTACCTTATGATTTAATAATAATGTAATCAGATAAATATTATCACAGAAAAAGCCATATTTTGAATCTGGATGGCCAACTTATGACCCTATACAGACATGAGACTTAGTGCCTGGGTGTGTTTTCCAATTTACAGTCACAAAGTTACCAGGCAATCATCTAGATTGGGGTCTGCAAACTATGGCCCACAGGCCAAATCCAGCTGGCTGTCAGCTTTTATCCTTTGATTATAACACAACCACATTCATTTGTTAGCATACCGTGTCTGGATGCTTTCAGGCTACTGTGGCAGAATTGGGTAGTTGTGACAATGACTTGTATGGTCTACAAAGTGAAAACTCTTTATCATCAGGCCCTTTACAGAAAAAGTTGCCAGCATCTGACCTAGATTATGTGACAGCGTTTAATTTTCTTTTTTTTATCTTCACGGGCATGCCTCACCATAATTAGGCTGGCATATCATAATACAAAAAATGATAAAAACCATCCTATATCTATTATTTTGCTACCTTTGAAATAATCTATGAGCAGGAATATTCTGTTTCCCTTTACCCAGACCTGCTGGCGACTTGATTTAATTTAACTGACATTTGAACACCTACTGTGTTCCCAAAATAGAGATTCTTACTCTGAGATGTTAACACTGCTCATGAAGAAGGACCAAAGTGATATCTATGATTGGGGAACAAGACATGATGGAAACTCTTCCCCACTCTTTGAAAACCCAGAACTATTGGATGAGCTGATAAATAAATGTTTTCTCTCCTTTGCTACCCAGATTGATTAGGAACAAAACCGCAGAGTATCACTTGCCATCAGTGATGATACCCAACGTGCCCTTCCAGTGCCACTGCTAAGTTCTTTTAATATTTGAATAGTACATTATTACCTTATGACAATACCAAATAATTTTAACTCCCTTCTTGCAAAGACTCCAATTATAACCCAGTTCCTTTCAGATTAAATACACTTTGATAGCAATTTCCTTATACCAAAAAATATAGCCCAAAATAATGGGCTGTGAGTATAGTTTCAATGCTAATAAGAGGCAGTTTAACAGCCTCAAGAAGTTCATTCTGACTACATTTTCATTGCAGTGATAAACAGCATATAATGCCCCTCAATTATAGCTTTAATGTAAAAAAATGAAGTTATAAGACAATTTATCCCAACTAAATTGTAATTTCATTCCTGAGATGTTGCCCTTTTAATAAATAAAAACTCCACTTACCCATTCCATTGTTTTCAGGTTGGGTTTTGACAGTGAGATCGATTATGGGAAAAAAAGAATTACAGATGAAATCAGTCCCACCACTATAAGTAAATTAGTGAGAGTTTGTTCAAGCCACCTTGAACACTTCTCTCCCCTTTTCTCTCAGAGAGCATTAGAAAATAAAATGTTATTGATGATTGCAACTTTAAGCAGAATCATGGATTCCAGCTGACTATGAGCAATGAAGCAAAGGAACACGTGAGGGAAGTCCTTGAGTCATATGCTAAAGTTCATTTTTTTGGACTTTACTGGAGTATACATACATTCAGAAAAGTGCACCTCTTACCAGTGTACAGCCCTATGAATGCTCACCAACAGACAGAGGAAGCCGTAAAGCAGATCAAGTAGCAGAACATTAGCAGCACCCCAAAGCCAATGATGACCTCTCCTCAAGGATAACCACTCTCGACTTCTGACCATGTCCATTAACTTTGCTAGTTTGTACTTTATATAAAGGAAATCAAACTTTTGTGACCGGTTTCAATGACTCCACATTATGTGGGCAACAGCCATCCATATTGTATATGTGTGTGTTTCATTCTATAGGATGTGTCTCAATGTTGTTTCCATGGATGAACTTTTTTTATTATTTTAATGCACTTGATCTTAGCCAAAAGGCCAAGAAGCGATAATTTTAATGATTATGGATTTATTTATTTCTAGTAATGCAAAAATACAACAAGAACACCAAACCTATGATTTCGAGGAAGCTTAGAGCAAAACGAACTTTAAGAAGATGGTTGCAATCCTGTACACGAAATGTTCATAGCAACTTTATGGGTAAGCTCAAAATACTAAAAATAACTTGTTTTAGTCAACTCAGGCTAATCAACTACATGACTTCATCTGAAGCCAAGATGTCACGTCCAAATGCCATCGTGTTGGGGGTTAGGACTTCAGCATACGAATTTGGGGAGGACATGAACATGCAGTTCAAAGCACAACTCAAATGCCCCTAGATAAGCAAATGGCTGGACCAACTCTGTCATATCCATACAGTGGGGTACAAATTAGTAATAAAAAGCAATGAAGATTGACATATGCAACAACCTGGATAGACTTAAAAGGGCATGGTGCTTAGGAAGAAATGTTAATCATAAAAGGTTACATATTGTATGATTCCAGTGACATAACATTCTCACAATGACAAAACTATAGACATGAACAGATTAGCAGATTAGTGGATGCTGGGGGTGAGGATGAGGGAGAGGGCCGTGGTGAGCTGGGAGTGGGTACAAGTACAAAAAGTATCCCCTGTCTATCTAAACTTCAAATTTAACTGAGTGCCTTTTATTTTAGTGGGAAATCTTGTTCCCATATTCTAATCCTCATACAGATCTGTGTTAATTGCTTTTCTGAACACAGCTCTCGCTTCTCTGGGTCACTGGAACCCTTTCCATAGTGCCCTTTGGAACTCACTGTTGTACACCACCAAAATCTCCAACATCCTCCATCTCTTCTCATTTATTGTGTTTTTCAAATTGAGATCTGATTCTCTCCAGGGGACACCATTTCCCCTGCACCCTTTTCTTTCCCACCCCTTGTATACCACCGGGCTGGTTGGGAGGTGGGAGCCCTCATTTAATCCCTGACCACATCAAACCCTTCTGCCTCCCACTCTCTAGCTTGAATCCCTTGTCATAAGATTACACTACAGACCACCCTTTCTTACTCTAAGCATGTATGGGCTAATGGGTCATCCTCTCTCATTCTTTGAAGAATTTAGTTTCTAGCACAGTGTCATTTACTGCAAAGCCACTTCTATCACAATCCTTAGTTATTTCAATATCTGTGCAGATGAGAATTTCAAAATCCTGTTTTCTCATTTCTTTAAACTCTTCTCCACACTATTTCAGCCATCCCCTCTTGAAGTCCCGGTGCCTTAGACCTCTTAGTTAGCAAAATGTGTAACCTCTTCTTAATTCACCTCTCTCTGCTCACCATCTTCAGGCTTTCCAGCTGAAGGCTGGAAACCTCTCCAGCTCAACATGGGCATATACAACCCATCGATCCCCGACCTTTCAAACTGCCTCTTAGCTCTTTACACCCCCACTTCATTTCTTATCCAAGGACAATTCTAAAGCCAATTGTTAGAATTGCTTCTTTGCATATGCCCTTATCTCCTTTATGCTCTCTTTTTGGCATACTCACTTGAAAAAATGCAGCACTAGTCAAATCCCACTCTCCCTGTATGCTCACCCACACCCATGAAACTAAATGAAGCTGGAAACAAACACAGGACTGCTCACTTGCCTCCTTTTGAATTCCTGTTCACTCTCCACAAGAGTCCTTAAAGTGGCTGGACAATCATACTACCTGTCCCCAGTCCATTCACCTTCCTGCTTTCCCAGGTGACTGTTTTGCACTTTCCACTCTCTCCTCAAATACCTGACAGGTCCTCCTTTGTTCTCACTCTCATTTTACGGAGGAAGTAGAGGCGATCAGATGAGAAGCTCTACACATTCTCACACCCACGCCCACCACCTACTTGCATCTGTGTCATCTAACTCTGCCTTCTTGTCTGTTACCGAATGAGTGTCCCCTCTGCCAGGAAAGGCCAATCCCTTCCCTTGTGTACTTGATCCTATCTGCTTTCATCTACTTGAGAACATTACTCTAGAAATTTCCTCTCTTTCTCCTACAGCAACAACTCCTGTCCCAAGTGTTTCTCATCATCTCATAAATATCTAAAGAAAAAAAAACCCACCTCTTAACCCACTTTTCACTCCAGCCAGCACCTTCTTTCTCCCCTTCTCTTTACCGCCCATCAAGTATCTATACTCATAATCCCTAATTGTTCTCCTCACATTATCTTTGAACTCCTCTGGCAAGGTTTTACCCTCATCACTTGATGGAAACAAAGCTCTTGTCAAGGTCAAGAAGGACCTTCTCAATCCAATGATCAAATGTCAATCCTTATTTTACTTATCTGTCAACAAAACTTGTTACATTTGATCTCTCATTACTTCTTAAAGCATTTCCTTCCCTCTGTGGCCACTTGGTTTTCTTTCTACATTACTAGCTACTTATTCTCCATCTCCTTTGGTAGGTCTTCCTCATCTATCCAACCTCAGAATCCTGGAGTGCCTCAAAGTTGAGCCTTTGGAATCCCTTTCTCATTGCCTGAGGAATCTCATCTGACTAGGTTCTGATAACAAATTTCTGTCTCCAGCCAGACTTCTCCACTGAAGTCTCGACTCATTATTTCTGAGAACCTTCTCAGATTTTCACATGACTACCTAATAACCATCTCAAATTTAGCATGTCAAAACTTTGCTCCTGATCAGACTGCCACTCCCCCTTTAAAAATCTGTACCTCCCACACTCTTTTGTTTGCTAAGGCACACAATCTTGGAGTCATACTTGATCCATCTCCTTTTCCTTACCATATTTCTTCTCAATCAGCATATCTTATTGACTCTACTCTCAGAATGTACCTATAATCCAGTCACTTCCTATTTTTTACTGCTACCAATCTCATCTCACTTACTGCAATGGTTTCCTAATGAGTCTTCCCACATCCATTACTTTCCCCTACATTTTGTTCTCAATCAAGCAACTGTAGTGATACCATTAAAAGGTATCCTTGGGAGCACCTGGGTGGCTCAGTCAGCTAAACATCTGCCTTCGGTTTGGGTCATAATCTCAGGGTCCTGGGATTGAGCCCCTGAATCGGGGTCCCTGCTCAGCGGGGAGTCTGCGTCTCCCTCTCCCTCTGCCCCTCTCTCTGCTCATTCCCTCTCTCAAATAAATAAAATCTTTATAAATAAATAAATAAATACATAGATACATAAAAAAATTATCCCTGTGCATATCGATCATCATTTCAAAACCATCCGATGTTTCCAGTCTCACTCGAAGAAAACACTGAAGTCCTCACAATGGCCTAAAAACACTATTAAAATCTGCCTTCCCCATTACCTCACTGACCTCATCGCCTATGAATTCCTCACCACCACCACCACCACCAGCTCCCTCCACTCCAACCACTTTGGCCTCCCCTTACCGTTCTAACATGCCAGCCCCAGTCCTGCCTCAGGGCTCTTGGATTAGCAGTATCTTCTGCCTGAACTTTTCTTCTCTTGGATATCCACCAACTCCCTTACCTCCTGTAGATCTTTTCTCAAATGTCTCCTCCGTGAAGCCTTCTCTGACTACCTTATTTCAGTGGAAAGTGAGTCCTACCATACTTTCTACCCTCCTCACCTGGGTGCTTTAGTTTTCTACCTAGCACTTATCACTTATTACCATTTAATATGCCATGCATTTAACTCGTTTACTTTGTTTATTATTTTTATTCCCTGTCTAGAAAGGCAGGATTATTTTCTGTTCCTCCATTCGGCTATCCACTGCTGAATCTCCAGATAATATTGTTGCCAATCGATATCCATGTTATTGTATTCTTTGGAAAGTAGGAAGACAAGAGTTTCCAGAGTCCCCTGGCAGTTATACTGGAGTCTTAATGACTGATTTATGGTCAGTGGAATGTGGGCAGAAGAGCTGTAAGGCACTTCTAGGCTTGGTCCATAAAACCCTGTATGAGTGATGCTCTTTTCACTTCTTGTTCAGCAAACTTGGAGGCCATTTGTTATAGAAGGTAGCACCTTCGGGAGAAGGAACCTGGGTCTTAGGAAGACTGGTGTTGGACTGTGACACAGCAGGAAGTAAATCCTTGAATTAAGGAACTGATATTTTAGAATCACTTAAGGAATTAACATAGCTCTGAATGATACAGCACTTAATAAATATTTGTGACTATTCTGAATAAGTAAAAAGTTATATTATTTTTAATCAGACTCTCCCTTAAAGACATAACACTGTGTTCTCTAATATAGTCAACAAAATATAATGAGCACAAGTTAATCATTAGTATCAAATATTGTTCTATGCTACACAACCAGACCTACAAAGACTTTTGCAATGTACGTGTGCCCTTTATACTTTTCAAAAACCATTCCACTTACCATGGTTACTTTTTTTTGATGTTCCTTGTTTTGCTCACTATTGCATTGACTTCTTGTGGGCTTCACTGTTGGTTCTCATATCTACTCTTAGATGTGAGAATCCCTACTTCTTCTCATTTTTGTTTTTCCCTTCTCATTTTCCCTTCACTTTTTGTTGTATAGTCTTTGCTTTTCAGCTGATAATGGCAAGGCTTGACTGTTTTAGCTGTCACCACTGAATAAGAGCATTTTCTGGTTTGTAAACCATCTATCATATAATATATTCTTTGTGGACTCTTGGCTTGTCTCAGCTCTTGTCATGAATACTCACATACTCACAATAAAAAGCCTTTTCAAATTCTTTTGAAACTTGAGTCCGTCAGATATATAATCACCAAATAAAGGTAATGGAATGATACAAACAAATTTTGGGTAAATCTTTTTTTCCCACACTTTCTGTGAATTTATCTAATAACCTTGTTTATAAGAATTACTTTTCTTTTTTCATATTTCCAAGTATACTGACGGACTAAAACAATCCTTTGAAGACTAGAAGAAATGTTATCCCTTGTGGTAACATTTAAGACACAACCTTTTTAAAACAATTTTAATCTAATCAAAGTGTAGTTATAGCCTGGAATTAAATATGCAAGAAGTGGGTTTCTTAATGGTTATTTCAATGGGATGTGAAGTTAGAATTGTTAAGAAATGCAGAATGCTAATTAACTAGAGTTAAAAGCTGGGGATGAGATAAAATACCCTGACATGATCTCTTGATCAACCTTTCTTATTAAAAGTTCACAGGATCCAGTTGACCTGGATGATACAGAGCTGTGAGGTCACAGCCATTTAGACTTCTGGGGGTTGTCCCATTTAGTTATTCCACCAACCAGCAGGGGGAGACACAGAATGCTCCTTGTAACCCAAGATAGAACTCCCTGTACCCTGAGCCCTCATCAGTCCTTTTGAGTCCATAACAGGTAGAACAAGTTA
This sequence comes from Zalophus californianus, assembly GCF_009762305.2. Lineage (NCBI taxonomy): Eukaryota > Metazoa > Chordata > Mammalia > Carnivora > Otariidae > Zalophus > Zalophus californianus. The sequence goes on from NC_045595.1 coordinate 83,674,117, forward strand.
GTCCAGTCTGACAAAGCTCACCCCTTAGTGTTTTCGTTTGCTTGAATTACAGTTGATTTTGCTTTCAACTGACTCACTAGAAGGAGGGATTTGTTTGTATTTGTTGGTTTTGCAGATACTAGATTATATCAGTTTTTTAATATAAGTAAATTTGGCCTTTGGCTCCAAAACAGGGATGAATCTGATTGAAATTCAGCTATTAAAAAAAAAAAAATTAAACACCACTCTGTCTCCTAATCAGTACCTCTAAAACTCTTAACCCAACAGTCAACTATATAGGAGCTAACAAAAGCAACACTAATAAAGCTAATGACAATCTATATTAAAATTTTAAAATGTCTCGACAGGTTAGAAGGTTTTGAGTCTGATCTTCCAGGAACCAGACAATTTTGGTTTTATCTATCTATCAGTTCAGTTCAACACATACCTGGGCTAGGAAGACCAACCAAAGGAGATATATGCCAGCTCCTAAGTTAAGTACTTGGGATAAAGGAAGGTCATGGCCCTTGCCCTTTGGATAGATAGACATTTAACAAATAATTACTGGACAGTGTGACCCACGCAACACAAGAGGTGTGAATGAGGTGCTGAAGTAGATCAGAGGAAGCAGCAATTCTTCTGAAGTAAGGCACTGAGGTGGGCTTCAAAAAGAGAAATAATGCTTGGGCATAACTAAGAGGAAAAAGAATGGATTGGGATAAAAAAAGAAATAGAATGTAAAAAGTTACAAAATAGAACATCTGTTTGAGCAACTCTCCTTTGTGTTGCTGGAAGATGATGTGGGGGTGGGGCATACAAGTAAAGCTGAGGAAGAAGGCACAGGACAGAGGGTGAAGAATCCTGGACTAAAGCCTGGGAACAGGCTACAGAGGGAATCAGGAGTACAGGGCTCTCAAAATTAGATAGTTATTCAGGCTCTGCCAATCTGATGACAAGAGTGTCAGTCATCAAGGAGACTGAGAGAATATGAAAATGTTAAGTGAGAACCCAACACCTTGAAGGACAAAAATCCACGTCTTATTCTTTCAGGAAGATTGCTTTCATTATACTAGCAGAAGAGTAGTAGATATGAATTACTAGGCAACACAGGTTCTCAAAAATTAAATGTCATATTCAAAGATAATTTCAACTTCAAATTTATCTTGATACTCAACAACAATTTTTCCTTCTTCAGGCTTTAATTTTGAAGATTAAATATTGGTTCATGGAAAGGCCTCAAAAGAGCACCTTGACAGGCTTATCTCTGAGTTCTTCAGATAACAACAAAGGTAAAACAACTTTGAGCGGATACCTATTTTACTAGTCCCATTTTGATTTCCTTGATTAATAATTTTTATCTAATTTTTTGCTAATTTTATAGAACGTTGGGTAGGGATGATGGGTTTGGAGAGATGAATTCCTGTTTATGTTATATAAAAAGTATGTGGGTTGTTGCTTTTTAATAAGTCATTTGAAAAAATAAAGATTGGATGTGCCAAAATCCCCACCCAAATCTCACTTAACACCCCTTTCTAAACAGAAAATAAAACCCTTAAATATTTACGCAAAACCTAATTATGAGTTTGCAAGCATTTTAGGTGGTTGAAAATTCAGGGTCTGGACTGGGAAAAAGTAGAATGAGAAACTGATATGCTGTTTCCAACAAATAAAACAGGTCAACAACTTCTGGGTCATAGTCACGGTAAAGAGTGTTTATAGGTATTTTTGGCAGGTCTTGGTTTTTGCCAGTAGACAAGGAACAAAGAAATATAAAGAAGAGTGAAGGAGAGAGGAGGAAAAACAAAGAGAGAAGGAGCAAGAGTAATTGTTGACTTTCTCTGATACTCATCCAGAAAAAGCAATTTACTAGAAGTAGCATGGAGTTGTAAGAAAGGCTGGACTGTGTAAATTGTTAGGCTTGGATTCAAATTTTGGGTCCTCTCCTCCTGACAGCATGCCGTTTGGATAGTCACTGAACCTCTCTGGATCTGTTCTGTATCAGTACAATCACGGGAGCCCCAATCACATAGGCTTGTTGAGATGGTTCAATGAGATAATGTGCTTAATGTCAAGGTACAATGGCTGCACAGAGATGGTAATCAGTAAAGGTTAGTCCTATAGCTTTCACGAACCCTATTATAGAACTATAATAACTACCCAACCTGGAGAAACCAAAATTCATGACATTTCTCCTCTTGAAACTAAAAATCCAGTCTCCAAATTTGAGTAGCCAGCACATGATCATGATGATCCCAGTCCAGAACAGAAGTAAATTAATAATTTTAAGGACACAGGCATGATATACAGGGTAGCACGGGGTGTGATGGAATCAGGGAACAGGAAGACCCAAACTTGTCTGTCTGGGGAGTCAAGCAGATGTCCAGGAAGAACTAACCTGAGGCTAAGAAATAAAGAGGAAGAAGGAATCATTTGGGCAAAATGGAGAGAAAACTCTGGAGGAGAGGAAAACGGGGATGGTGAGCTTGCAGGGCTATTAAGGGCCGCAGACTAACTGGAGTATGGACTTCAGGTGACTTCAGCCTTTTACATCTAGAGAAAGGAAGGGGTCAAACCACTCAATCCTTTCTCTTCACTTGCCTCTTTTTTTCCTCTATTTATCAAGTAACTTTCAAAAATAAAAAAACAGTACCAATAAAACAGTCCTTCTCTTCTGAGTGGAGGAATCTTAACCCCAGGTCACATTTACTAATTCCTACCTCATCAGAAAAGATGTAGAAATTGTCAAATGAGCCAATTCTAGAAAGTATATCATTCTACACTCTGTTTCCAAACAAAGGAAACACTGGTAGTGTCAATATGTTTAAACTATGCGGGTGAGAGTTGAGTGATTTCCTGGCTCAGAGCAAACAAAGACCACCTTCCTGCGCTTTATACTCTCATCATTTTTAACTCGCTTGCTGCAACTCATTCTGTATGTGGCAAAGGAAAAAGAAACCAGCCTGCATTTTTCTACAGACTATAGCCACTGTGAAAATGCAGAAATTGTCCACCTTCCACAAGGAGAGCTGGAGAAGGTAGCATGGGAGAGACGAGGAGAAAAATTCCTTTTCAGAGGAACATGGTGAAGATAATAGGTAAATTTCACACTGTCAGAGTACGGACTCCTTTACATCAGGGGTTGGCAAACATTTCCGTAAAGGGCCAGATAGTAAATATTTTCAGCTTTGCGGGACACACGTATAGTTTCTGTGGCAACTACTCAGTTCTGCCTTCATACCATGAAAGCAGCCATAGATGATAGGTAAATGAATGAATATCACTGTGTCTCAATAAAACTTTATTTATAAAAACACTGGGCCAGATTTGGCCTATGGTCTGTAGTTCGCCAATCTCTGCTAACGTAAGGTGATTATTATATTAACTGCATTTTACTTGAGGTATAAAAAAAAGTCACACCCTAGCAGCCCATAGAGGCAGTTTCTGTTGCTCTTGGGTAATGTGTTGCTCACTTTGACTTCGCAGAGATCCCCAGGAAAGAGTGGAAGCATTCTGCATTAAGGAAACCAATGGAGAGTGGGTTTTTTACTAATATAATAACATTTGTAAAATAGAGCATCAGATAGAACTACTTTTCATAATCAAATGACGGAAATTGTAATTTAAGCTTTATTTAGCCCAAATTTTGGTCTGATGAATCCCCCACTGATACCCACATTGGCCCTGAGACCATATGTCACTTATCCAATAACTTTGAAGGAACCATTGTGTCTTTTCATGTAAATCTTGCTAAGCTCATGGATCACTGACCTGCTTTAGGTGATGTGTGGCATATCAATTCACCCCGAATACACACAATGAACTCATCCACCCTATTTCCTTCTGAGATTTTATTTCTAAAGTGACTCTCGAACACACACTCACCGATTTCCAACCAAGGTAGGCTGACGATTTTTTTCCCCCTGTCAAGATGCCAAAAGCATTTAGAGTGCTTTACCAACGTCCCACTTGCCAAATTTCCATTTTAACATCAAAGCCGTTGGAACCCCGAGACAAAGCACAAAGCCCTCTCAGCCAGTCAACTCCTATTGTTCTGCTTTACACGGGTTAAAAAAATAAATAAATGAATGGCGAAACAGATTGTTTTTGAAACTGATAACACAATTTGTTCTCCGGCTTCATATGTTAGATTTCCGCCTGCAGCAAATATTTACAGCAGAGTTTTAACCCTCTCAAAATCAGCTTGCTTATGTAAGGGCTGCAACTGCCTTTCATGCAGTACCCTTGACAATGTGGCTTTAAGAAAGAAAAAGTAGTGACCTCAGACACCATCCTATGTGCATGGTCAAGGTTTAGTTACAAGGAGCCATGCAGATGGAAAACATGGTCAAAAACTTGTCGTCAATTATTTAGCATTCCCATAAACCATTAGATGGTCAAAAATATCTTTAATTGATTCCATCGCTACCTATGCTACTTATTATTTATTACTATAACAAACTTCTCCATGGGAACAGCTAATTGTACCTCCCTGGTGGCCACTTCAAGTGGAATAAGCCTTGCACAGTGCAGCCTAAGATACGCTGAAAGGTCTTCAGCTTTGGGGATTTGATTAAAACTGTATTACATGAACACATCAGCAACCATTGCCAAAACAAAACACTAATTTAAAAAATCCTTCTGCTTTACTGCTTAACACAATTGAAAGGAGCTTTGTGTGCATGTGTGCATGCGTGTGTGTGTGTGTGTGTGTGTGTGTGTGTGTGAAAGAGAGAGAGACATGGGGAGTGGTAGCAGAAGGAGGGGGTCGCATATGTTGTCTCTTCTGCAGACAATCATGTTTAATGGAAATAATGTGGCATTCTGGGGCATACTGAGGCAGAAGAAAAGGGCAATCCTGCCAGCGGCATTATGGGTACGAGCAAAATCTCTGACCTCATGATAGGACTGCAAACCATTGTACCAGAAAGCCAATGGTAGAAGAGGCGAATTTCTGGCCCAATCTCCCCTAAATACACACACAAAGTCACGCGCGCTTGTGCGTACACACGCACACACACACACACATACACACACCTTTAAAGAAGCATAATTGTTAATCTGCTCTTTAGTAGAAAAGACAGATGTTATGGAAATAGTAAGCCACACTCTGCTAAGAGTGTTCTGTGGAAAGAGATTCCATAGGCAGCACTCTACACGGGAAGATTTAGACAATTAAGCAACCGTTGTGAGGCATGCAGATGAATAACACATGCTAAATTAAATCAATACCAAACACTGTGTTGGAAATAGGTTAATTGTTTATTTTAAACTTCATGGAAGGAAAAAAAAAACTAAGCAACAGTGAAATTTGTCAAGTACTCGAAGCAGTTTACTGGCCTAGATTTACCACGGCAGCCCAGAGAACAGCATGCCCTACGAAGTCCTATCAAGGGGTCTTTTAAAAACATTTCTTCGCTTAAAATTCTCAACTCATTTTAACGAAGGTAGTGGGTGAATTGGAATTCTTAGAAATTTCAAGACCAAGACATTAAAATATTGCCCAGTAATTACAGATACTCAGGTTGAGCCTAAGACCCTAAGGGGAACATGTGTCTCAGTTTACCACATTTATTCATGTAGACTTAGTGAATAAGAGCAGAAGCCTTCTGTCATCTCTGAGTCTGGCCCCATGGATAAGGTAAGAGTCTCTGCAACATTATGGGAATGGATCAAATGCAACAATTGTCTAGAGGTATCTTTGTGTCATTCCATAATATTTTAAATACTGTGATGTACCAAAGGGCCAATAGCTGATGCATTTCTTTAATGTAATATTTATGTGTAAGGAGTAAACAAATGCGAGCTCTGATGTTAAACAAACAGACAGAGCAACAGTGTGAGAGCCTGTATATTTTGTACATCTATTTGATAACCCCAAATGCTAATTTTTGCACTTAGAAGAAACAGGAAAGAGAGGGAGGAATCTTTTCTTGAGTGTCTGAAGACTGCTACCATGCCAGAAACTTGCATATTAATCCCATTTTATAGATGAGGAAGCCAAGGCTCAAGAGGGTTAAATGACTTGTCCAAGCTCACACACTGGCCCTTGATGGAGTTGGGCCATGAGACCTGTGTCTGGCTGACTCCAGAGCTCAAGATCTTTCTGTTACCATAGCTACCTGCTGAGAACAGTCTCCAAGGATGTCCTAGGTTGTAGCTCTGAGCCTGTCTTTCATCCATATACTGTATGATCTTGTGTTAGCTATAGCAGGACAGTTCTTCTCTAAAGTAATCCCAGCGTAAGTGAATATGTGTCTCACCTACTCATCTCATCACTTTGTTACCAGGATAATTGGGCCAAATTGAAGTAATGATGTTGGACTTATTAAGCACTTATGTATTAATTTTTATTTCTTTCGTATATTTTTAGATTTAAACCCCTTCTATTTACAAATTGATTAAAATTGACTTTTACAGTAGATAGTCTCTTATCTGATATAATAGTTGGTTATTTTGAAAGAGTATCAATGAATTTAGGACATTATAAACAAAAGCTATATACCTTGATCATTTCCTTTTACCTTAAATATATACATATACATTCATTCACTAATATTTGGATATAAGATAAAAATCTTTTCTTTGAATAAATGGCTCTACTCATAATCCACACTGTCTGCAGTTTCAAGTTTTGCTTTCCTTAAAAAGAAGGAAGAACTTAAAGATACTTTCAAAACAATCAGAATGTGGAATTCTTTTAGATAACTGATTTTCTCCCCAAGCATTTCCACATACTTCACTGATGCCTAATTCCACATCATTACTTTTTAGCAACTTAATGTTGCTAAATTGAATCTTTCCAAAGAATACAACCTTGTTTTCATGAAAATGATTCTATTTCTTTTTGCACTAGTATTTCAAACTTTATGAAATATTTAATTAAAATTTGCTATAACACAACTGGGATAAACTAAGCATAGGATCAAGCACAACTGTCTCCTGGTAAACATTCTGTTCAGTTGGTGGGAACATAAACTCACAGACTCATAAGAAAGGACATCATTCAGAATTTTTTCCAGACTAAATGGAGAATAGCAATTAATGCAGCAAAATGATTAGGGAATAGTTAGTATCCATTAAAAAACAATCATAAATAAAATAGAAGTATTTAGACTAAAGGGATAGTGTTATCGGGCACCTAATATGACCTGCTAGTTGGAGTTGGACGTTGAGTGCCCTGGCAGTAAAGTGAAAAAGGGAAACATGTTGCGTTACTGTTAGAGTTCCACTCCTTTGAGCCATGATGGAAAGAGCCACCTGCAGGTGCAGTTCCACCCTGGCTCTGAGCCACCTCAAACTCAATGAGGGCTGGATTTGAAGCTACATTATTTATGTCCTCACCACCAGCAAATGGGGTAGTGGGGGCCTTGTGGAGTTATTGTTACATCATCTTTCAGATTTCTCTTTAGTGACATAAATCATGGCATTAATTTACGGCTCCCAAGTTAGATCTCCAGACACTAGGGTAATTTTATGGCTATCATTATCATGTGTCTCCTTTGTTCTTGATGAAGTTAGGAAGGGGGTGGATGAGTGCAGAAGTGGAGGAACACTCGTTTTCCTTACCTCATTTGGTGACATCCTAGCTAGTTTCTATCTTCTTGCTTCTCCATCAGTGGTTCTCCTGGGCTATCACTCAACTAGGGCGTGGCCCTTGAAACAGGTATGGAAAATACACATTTTTGTCTGCAGAGATCAACGTTTCTGAGGACTCAGGAAGGTATTCATCACACGGATCCCTGAAAAATATCTTGTGTAAAAGGAGACAATGTATTCAAGCTGGATTTTGGCCAAAAAAAAAAAAAAATCAGAAATGTACAAAATGAATACAGAAATGAATGGCACTTCTGTTCTTTAAAAAGACTAAGGATTCTGTTAATTGTTATAAGCTTAAATATAACATTTCATTCATAGGAAGTGTAAGGTTGGATCATCTTAGTCCTTTCCCAGGTTCATCCTCTCATAGCTTATGCATATTCCTTTGTCCATTTACAAGTAAATGTAGATATTTTGGGAACTGGGAAAGTTTAGAACCAGAAGCAATTCAAAGGTCATTTCATCCAGTCTTATCACTGAACAATGAGGAAAACCCCTGCAATATTAAGGAACAAGGAAAGCTTCCAAATCCCCTGCTAATATTCTCTCTTGGCACCATGATCTGGAGGGGGCCAAAGTCTGATAAATAGGGAGAATGGGAAGCAGATTCCCGCTGAGTCTAGAAGAAATGGTTGACAAGCAGATATTGTTTTTCTTTACTCCTTACAAGTGTGCCTGACACATATTATGTGCCATGTAAGAATTGGCTATTATTGTTAACCTTGCACGCTCTGTTAACTGTGCCTGTTCTAACAGTGGCTGCCTGATCCCTTGGCAGGAATATAGCATCAGAAGAGTATTTGGAATCAATATATTCCGACCAAGATATTCTGTGGGGATGTTATCCTGGACTACCAGAGATGTTTTGCTGTGATGCACAAGCATCTTACTTTGAGAATGAGATCAAAATATCCTTCTGGAGACACTGCTCTACTCATTTCAGTCTATTTATTACCCTGAATTTCTGAATTATGAATACGAGAAATGTTTTTAAGCTGTTTTTTTCCTTTGCATTTAATTTTTGTGCCCACCCCCCCCCCAAACCAGCCTCCTGACATCCAGGATTCCCCATCTTAGTCAATTACAACAGTGATCATCCAGTTCTGAGAGCTGGAAACTTGGAAATTATTCTGGATTGCTCATTTCACCTTCCTGCCATTTTCAATCCATCCACAAGTTCTTTTGGTTCTACCACCATCATCGATCTTGCATCTTCCAGCTCCTCTCCAACTCTGTCCCCCGCACCCTGACAGCCACCTCTCACCTAGACAATCGGAACTATCTCCTGACCGTGCAAGAGGTCCCCAGTTGTCATTCTTGCCTCCCTCCAATCTATGATATTGCAGCAGCCCAAATTATAGTCTCAAAAACAAAATCAGATTATGTCTCTTTTCTGTTTAGAAAATCTCCTGGCTCTTTCCTGCCTCCAGGTCTTTATGTTCTGCTATTTTACTGAAATGATTTGTACACTCTTCACCTGGATGGTTCTTTTTCATCTCTTAGATTTCAGAATAAATGTCACCTCCCCAATGAGGCCTCATTAGCCATCCTTTCTGAAATTGGTCCCCCACTCTGTTACTAACTCACTCATGCTTGTTTCTTTCATAGTGTTTATCATTGTAATTATTTATTTGTTTGTAATTCTGTGTATTCTACTACAAAATTTAAGGAACATTAGAGAGGGGTTATGTTTATCTCATTCACCACTTTATCCCCATAGCATATAATGAGCGCTCCATAAATATTTGCTGAATGAATGAATGAATAAATGAATGAGGTGGGTCAGTTGTCATAAGCACTTGGGGCTGCCTTTAAGGAGATGGAAAGAAGCGGAAATGGAAACTGAGAAACATATCATATGAAAAAAACACTGAAGGTTTTGGCTTCCTTATGTGAGAGAAGGTAACTTACTCATTTCTTGTTTCTAGTACTTAGTGCAGCGCCTGGAACAGCACACAGGCTTCAAAAACACCTGCTCTGTGAATGAATGAAGTAACGGATGATGGGAACGTGAAGCTAAAAGAAAAATTATGTAAACCTTGCCATTTGGAAGAACAGCTATGTGTAAACACATGGAAGTTGTTTTGCAATTAACAGTATTATTGAAGATGTCATTATTCAGGCAGTGATTAAGAGTTCTTTTATTAGAACTCATTGTTTTATACATGGAGAACAGGAGTCAGGCTTCTGTTCATCAATTTTTAACCTACTTATGCCAGTGTCTTCTTTCATGGTTGTGAATGGCTCACGCAACTGCTTGGGATCTCAGTCCTTTCTCTTTTTTAAAAGTTTGGTCATTAACACTATAGTCTGATTAATAACTAAGCTAATACTACTGATAGCATGAATATACTACTAAGATTATTATTAATTCTAATATTAGCAAATTAATATGAAAAACTTACAATGTGGAAATGGTTTTCTGATATTATTACACTTAAATATATTTACAATTATTGTTGAAATAAGACCACAGAATCAGAAACCCAGCTTTTTTGTTTACATGAACCCTCAGTCCAGGAAGAAATGAGGAAGATTAACCACCAACCAAAAGCAAAGGACTATCACCCCTCAGTTCTTAACATATTAATCTGTAAAGATTCTCTTTTATTATGAGTAAACCCTGCAAACCTCCCCCACACAAGTATTCCAGAGTTTATTTGGGGGTCCACTGGAAAGGAGACTCTTAGACTCAAAATAAACACACATCACTAGGTTGACGACAAACATTTGAAAAGGTATTCTTGTATATTGTGGATCTTGGAACATCTCCAGAAGCAAGGTAAAAAATACATCTGGAACGAGATTCAGGTTTACATTTAAGAAGAAAGGGAACCACAGTTTTCATGAAGAAGAACAAAAGAAAGCTAATTTCAGCTTCCTGACATTTCCATTCCATCAAGAAGCCCTACTGATTCTACCTCCAACGTCTGTCTGTCTTGCATCTTCCAGCTCCTCTCCATCTTTTTCAGGTATTTAATCTGATCATACCCCTCTCTGAAAATCCTTCAATGGCTCATTGTTCCTTCTAGAATAATATATGAACACAACACTGTAGGGCATGTGAGAGTCTTCATGACTGAAGGGCAATAGAGCATATGAATTCCAAAGCTAGACTGTTTAGGTTTGAATCCTAGTTCTGACGCTTTCCTGCTGTGTGACCTTGGGCAAATTACTTAACCTCTCTGCACCTTACATTCTTCATTTGTAACATGTGAATGATAGTAAGAAAGAACTCATAAGGTTGTTGTAAAGATTATATAAGTCAATTCACACAGAACATTTAGGATAATGCCTCGCACATTTTAAACACTGTTTTATATTTTATTATGATTTATGATGGGCTAGTGAGGTATATTAGCAGATTGCTGTTAGATATTGGGTTGTCTTGATCAGGAATTAGCAGTAATCAAGCTACTTTCATTTGAGTGGCTCTGGGCTTTATCACAAAAAATGTGAAAAGGAGATAAAATGAATGAGCCCTGGGCTGATAAGGTAGAAAGAGAAATGCCGTCAATAGATATAACAAGCTTCCTGGAATCAAATAGAGGAAACTTACAAGTGTATAAAACATGGGGGAGCACCACTGTAATGTGAAAGAAACCAGGTGGGCAATCTACACATTCCTGGTGCAATCTGTATTTTCTGATCGAACGGCATGATTTCAAATTGTCCTACTTCTGGCGACAGCACCAACCAGTGGCCGATTAAGTATCAATGGAGATGTTTCTTGCGGATGGTCTTGGAGATCTGGGGGCTACGTAAAATGTTCAGAATAGCAACCAAAATTCCAGGAATCTTTTGGATTCTAAATGCCTATGTCGGCATCCTACTCTGAAGAAATTGGGCTGAGACGATTTGGGGTTCCCTGGGATCTGCACTCTGCCCCTACCCTTCCCAAGATGGAGCTGCCTGATGGCTATTTCCCTCCTGTCTTAGTGTCCCCTACACTTCCTTCGGTTCCTCCAGGACTCCCCATATAAGAACAGGGACTGGGATGATGATGACTGCGTGAGCCAATCACCAGTCATATTACATTCAAATTTATATTATTACCAGGACTGGTACTGTTGGGTTTTACTCACCACATTTTCTCAGGGATTTTTATGTTTTGTACCATATATTTAGAGTCCTATTTGTTTATGAATTTTCAGGACCTGAAAACAACCCAGACTCAAAATCATAACCCTTTTCATTAAAATAATTATTACAACACAATTTTTGGAAATATATAGAAGTTGGATCATTGGTTGTGTCACGATTCTAAGGATTACAATTATGACTTACATTAGAGTATTACAGAATATAGTTTAGTAATGCCATCATTTAAAGTGTGTGTGTGGTGGGGCGTCTGGGTGGCTCAGTCAGTTAAGTATCCCACTCTTGATTTAGCCTCAGGTCATAATCTCAGGGTCATGAGGTCGAGCCCCACACGGAACCCACTTAAGGGTTTTCCCTCATCCTCTGCTCCTGTGTGCGTACTCTCTCTCTCAAAAAAAAAAAAAAAAAAGTGTGTGTGTGTGTGTGTGTGTGTGTGTGTGTGTGTGTGTGTGTGTGGCAATGAAGGTTTTGAGGTGGGAAATGTAGTTCAAAACAGTGAGAAGAACATTCTAGGCACAAGAAAATATCTAACTTCACTGTATTTTTTTAATTTTTTATTTTTTTTGCTTACTTGGCTCTTTCCTATGTAAGATTGTAAGCTGTTGATGGTGGGAAATCATTTCATTTTTTTATCCCCTGAGTGTACTTTAGTGTCTCACACATAGTGAACCCTCAAAAAATACTAGTTGAAGGAACAAATTATGACAAAACAAACATCTGTCAGAGAGGAGAAGATGACAGATAAAGAAGCTTCCTTTGCTCCCCAATTGTTTGGAGTTTGTATCATATCGTTTCTCCTTTAAAAAAATTTAACTCAGAGCATGATATGCTCAGGATTATCAGTGCATTCCTGCCTGGGCTGGGAATTTCTGTAAAAAGGGGCTGAAAAGGGATAAACCAATATAAACCATTCTCTTGCCTGAAAACCAAGGTTAACGTTTTGCCACCCATAATGTGATCCATGCACCGGTACCATGGATATCCCTCATGAGAAATGTGCTCATGAGAAATGCAGAATCTGAGCCCCACCCAAGACTCACAGAATCAGAATCTGCATTTGAAGGTCCCCAGGTGATTTGTGTGTGTGTTGAGTTCTGAAAAGCACTGAGTTAAAGCACATGCTAATTTAGGGAGTCTAGTGACGTGTTAAGTGTTCTGGGCGGTGTCATGGTGAGGTCTGAGAAGACTGTGATTTCAGGTGGGGGTGACTAGGAAAATGAAGGTCATGTTAACTAAAATCCGGAAGGTGAGATGAGGAACTGGTTTGAAGTGGGAGTGAGGGAGAGGCAGAATGATGCCACTAAGCTTCAGTAAAGAGGAACTGTGTCACCCAAACATTTGCCAATCAAATTAATAGCAATCAAATGCAGCTCACTTTCAATATCAGAAGTCCACAGATACGGAGAGAAACCACAAAAGAGGGAAAAGCGAGGAAAACATTTTGGGTTGAACCTCTGTAAAAGGAAAAGATATTATTTAAGGATATTTGAACTCCTGAAAGTCCAGAGAAGCAGAAACTGTTCTGGGTCCCACTGCTGTTCATACGTAGCCAGATCATTTCTCTGGGCTGGGTTCTACCCACCAAGTCTCCATATTTTTCATTCTTGCTCTTTGTGCATTTAATACCTTGAAAAACAATCCTCTTAATATTTAAAACCCATTTTGGATATCCACACTGTGTAAAATGTGTGTAAAAAGCCTCTTAACGCAATTGTTTTCAAATGACACTGTCAATGTCTTTTTCCTCATTTTTGTAATCATTATTACTCACTGTTGCTTATAATAACTCTATATGAGCCCAGAACTGAAATCTGTTTTCTTATGGATGTTTTAAAACCTTAATTTTCATTGTATGTCACAGTTATTCTTTTGATTTTTTGTTTTGTAGTGATTTTGTCAGGCTCTTCTTGAAAAATACCACAAGCATTAATTTTTCTTAACACAGCCTGGAATCGTTTACATGAACTTTGCACAAATATGCATATGATGGGGGAATAGATTATCTGGGAGGGGTGGGGGACAAGGAGAGAAGTGAACACTACTTAGTATAATGCACCTTTTATTGTCAGATCTCAAAGTGCTTCACAAATATTAATATATCACATTATTTTCCTGGGAAACAAGTCAATATGATTAAATACATTTTACAGATGAGAAAACTGAAAGCACAGATTGGTGATGTGATCTGCTGAGAGCCATAACAAAGGTCATGGTGGAGGGGGGCCCAGAACTCGGTGTCCTAATACTGGTAGCACACATCACTTGTCATCGGTTACTTGGCCCTCATTTTGTTTTGGAAAGGGAAACAAGCCTATGGTCTATTAAACCCAGCATAAAGCGCTGGTATAAGGTGTGTTCTTCACTCTTGCCCTTCCCACAGTCCCAATTTTCGATCACTTTTGCAAACGTGGCTCCTTACCCCCATCTCCTGCTGCCTTCACCTCTCAGAAGAGAGGGGAATAAGTATGGGCTCACTGGAGATAAAGTGAAATACATATTACAGTTGATTGTGTGTGTACATGCAACAGAAAGAGACTGTGTGTGTGCGAATATGTTTGAGAAGGTGTGTGTGAGACTGTGTGAGTGTGAGTATGCATGAGAAGGTGTATGTGAGTGTGTGAGATGGTGTGTGTGTGAGTACACATGAGAAGGTGTATGTGAGTGTGTGAGACAGTGTGTGTGTGTGTGCAAGTATGTATGAGAAGGCTTATGTGAGCATGTGATTGTGTGTGTGAGAGTATGCATGAGAAGGTGTATGTGAGCGTGTGAGGCATTGTGTGTGTGCGAGTACGCATGAGAAGATGTGTGTGAGCATGTGAGAGTGTGTGTGTGTGCAAGTACGCATAAGAAGGTGTATGTGAGCATGTGAGACAGTGTGTGTGTGCGAGTATGCATGAGAAAGTGTGTGTGAGCGTGTGAGAGTGTGTGTGCAAGTACGCATGAGAAGGTGTATGTGAGCGTGTGAGACAGTGTGTGTGTGTGTGTGTGCGAGTACGTATGAGAAGGTGTGTGTGAGCATGTGAGACTGTGTGTGTGCGAGTACACATGAGAAGGCGTGTGTGAGCGTGTGAGACTGTGTGTGCGCGAGTACGCATGAGAAGGTGTATGTGAGCGTGTGAGACAGTGTGTGTGCACGAATACACATGAGAAGGTGTATGTGAGCATGTGAGACAGAGTGTGTGTGTGTGTGAGTACGCATGAGAAGGTGTATGTGATTGTGTGAGACAGTGTGTGTGTGTGCGTGTACGCATGATAAGGTGTATGTGAGTGTTGAGACAGAGTGTGTGTGTGTGTGAGTACGCATGAGAAGGTATATGTGAGTGTGTGAGACAGTGTGTGTGTGTGAGTATGCATGAGAAGGTGTATGTGAGTGTGTGAGAGTGTGTGTGTATGTGTGAGTGTGCATGAGAGACTGTGAGACAGTGTGTCACAGAGTATGAGAGAATGTGTGTGAGAGATCGTGGAAAGTGTGTGTGTATGGAAGTGTGTGTACGAGAGAGAGACTGTGTATGTTCATTCAATATCTAAAAGGATAGTTGACATTTCTAAATTTTTCAAATAAGACAGGGCACTTTTAGGATTATTGTTACCATTGTATTATAATAACATGAAGACAAAAATGCTGTTCTAACTTTTGTTACATGCAAAGGAGAAATCCCCAACGAACTTTGAAAGTTTTAGTGCTTAAAGAAAGGCTACCAGAGCTCCAGATGAGAGGCTGGAGTTTCGTTTTGCCCTAGCTAAACCCCTCCCAGGATGACACTCACAGGTTGGTAAGAGTCAAAGCCATCTGCTTGGGCCTGCCTTCCCGCAATGTCCCCTGCAGCCTGCCACATCCTCTCCCCTCCACGCAGGCCTTTGGGGAACAAGTAGGTTTGAGATCACTTGGAAATGATGCTAAAGCCGCTTGTGGATGAGCGCTGGGTATCAGGCTGCCATAATGGAGAGTTTGCCTCTGCAGAGACGGTGAGCAGCTTACCCTGAAAGCAAACTGCACAAACTTTGTTCATCATTCTTTGGCTCCAGCTGACTTGCCTGGAACTCAGCCCCCTTTTTTTTTCTCCCTTTTTAACAGACTTGGTACACATAACCTTGTCTTATCCTGCCTGCATCGTCTCACCCTGGCCATCACAGACATTTTCACAAATGTTCTAAATCCACCAGATTTTTCATCTTCTAGTGAGTAAGCATATTCTTATTCAAGAAGGTCTCTCTTCTTAAGTCACTGAAGGACCAGCCCCCAAATTCCCTATCCTGCTGATGTCCTGAGTTCCTTTTGCCACGGCCTTCCCAAGACAGGGCGTGAGCGTGACTGCACCGGCCTGGGGCTGCCCAGGTGTTTGGGTGCAACTGTGCACGGTGGCCACTCCGGGATGCGCACGCTGAGCCTTCCGTTCGGCCCAACACGCTCTGTCTGCCCTGCAGTGTTAATAATAATAGCTGTCATTCTTACTGATGGTAACAATAACAACTCTCTGAACAAAGCAAGAATCTCCTTAATGATGATTATGAGAATCCCAAGAAGTCTAAACTAAAATAACAACATAATTTCAGATTTTAATCCTAACAGGCTGGAAATTAAATGTGGGCCTAGAAGGTGGGGGAACTGAGGCATTGTCTACACAGTGGTCACAAAACCATTATTTCTCCCTCATGTTGGAAATCCGGCCGAGAGCAGATTTGGTGACAATAAAACATTTTTACTTTATCAGAAGCAGGTTTCAGAAGATTCAATATATCGAAAGGTTTAAAAAATTCCTACAGTTTCCTGTCATGGCGGGGAAAACAGAAGAGGTGTTGAAGTCACTGCAGGGCAAGTAAGCTTAAGCAGAAGGTGTACTTGAAAAATACACGTTTCCTCTTCCATGTTTAGGATGTGACCTGTACCCTTTGTGTGTGCTCTTCCTTTAAAATAATCACAGAAATAACATCAACTTAATAGAGTAAATAATGCTAATTGAGGTTTGAAAAATAATTCTAGTTAATTTTTTACTTCCCAACATCTGATACTATACAAAACACAAACTGGATAACACCAGTTAACAGCCTTAAAAAGGTCAAAATAGATACACTTTAAAAATGTTAAATTACTTTTAAGGGCATATTAAATTCCTACTTTCGCCTATCCTTCCTCCCTGTTTTCCTTCTCCTGTTGTGGCAAAGATATTAAAACAGACTAAATGGGGAAAAAAAAAGGAAGTAAGGAGAAATTAGCTAAGTGAAGAGCTTGGATAAAGGATGAAATATAGAAATCAGTTGTGAATGTACACACACACACACGATTTTACAGTATACTTTTTGCTTCCTCAAAAAAGTCCGATTCTCTAAAATGTCTCCCAATGCTATCTGTCTTTTCTCCCTTTTCAACTTGTAAACACGCATACTTGTCTTTTTTGCCTTTAAAGCTTTAACAGTCACTCCTAAACAGACGAGAGTCATTTAAGAAACAGGTTAAAGTGTACATTTCACAATTCCACTTGCCAAGAAGTTCTGATTTAGTAGGCTTGGGGTGGGTACAGAAATACACATTTTTTTCACAAGTACATCTCGGGGCCTATGAGGCAGGTGGACCAGGAACTTCAACTTTGAGAAACACATCGGCCTAAAACCAAAACAAAGACACCTCGAGTCTTCAGCAGGCCAGAAACTGATGGAGACAAACTTCAGTGGACAGTAGGGGATGAACTATTTAACAACTCCAAATATGTCACATGTGCATCTTTCTGATGACATGTGTAATTAGAAACCATGATATGGGGCGCCTGGGTGGCTCAGTTGGTTAAGTGTCTGCCTCTTGATCTCGGCTCAGGTCTTGATCTCAGGGTCACGAGTTCAAGCACCGCATTGGTCTCCATGCTGGGTGTGGAGCCGATGTAAACAAAAGAAAACCATTGTGACCACTGACTTTCTTTTAGGAAAAGGGATACAGAGTCAACAACCCCAGGGTTAAAGCCATAGACGAAAATGAGCATGCACAACGGGTGGGTAGGATTGAGAGTATCAATTTTAAAAAAAAATTATCTTTCAAAGTCTGGGATTTATGAATCTTTAAGTAGTTTTTATCAATTACTTCCCATCAAGTTTTATGAGATAGAATTATTTCCCATAAGCATACCTGGGAAGAGCTATTTAATGCCAAAGAACAGTTTTCCTCAGTCCACCTAAGGCCTTTCTCTTAGAAACAGGAAATGGCTTTCTCTTGCAAAGATGAATTCTGTTCACAGGATTCACGTTTTGCCTCAATTCAAAACTCATACTAAATTTGGCAAACTGTGATACCCATGGAAGGGAAAGAAATTTATATTATAGTCGGTAGTGCTGAATGTCTTTCTGAAATAATTTGAGTAATGCACACTCATATTACTCTTTAAAGACTCTTTAATGAGGCATTTCCCAAGAAATTTTGATGATAATCTGTGGAGGACTGATTGGTAATATTTACGTACTTCTGAGGGACCGCAAAGTTACATTCCTGTGAATGAGTTACTTCCTATTAAATAAATGACTCTTCTTTCACATGTGTAATAATACTTAGACTTCACTTTTTTTCCCTCTGCTCTCCCAAAGAAGTTTCTTTTTCTCCTGTCATTTGTTGTTGTTGTGGTAAAGTTATTTTTCTTGACGAGTTCCACCTACTCACTGTTAACCTGAAGGTCTTTTCCACTGTAGACACGCTGTGAATGCGCAGAAAGGAAGCTTGTTATCGCAAGATCAGCAACTCAAATTACAGCGTGATCAGAAGTGACATCACTGTGTGGTTTCATTAATGATATTAGAGGAGAACAAACTAATTTCAGTCATTCTTTTAGTGTCGCAAAACTATGCATCTTGCCCCCTTCGTTCCCGTTTTTCCATCCCTGCCTCAGTTGTAGCAGGGATTTCTTCTCAGGACTTCTTTCTCTTCTTTGTTCCCAGTGCATTGTGAGTGGGCGTATCTCCTCATTCAGCTCGTGTAGAACAGAGCAGAAACAAAACAAAACAAAACATATTAACACTATTGACCTGATAACTTTCTTTTCCCAGAATAAGATCTGAAGAGAATTCAAGAAAACCACAGATACTAGAACTGATGAAGTCTACTTCCTGTGAATTTGTGTGGCTTGCTCATCAAGTCATATCCCCTTTTTAATTCTTATTCTTTATTCTGTAGTCACAGTATTTCTGCAATTGTCTATGGACCCCGCTTACCACAAACCATGATTATCATACGTGAGACCCTTGGCCCAGCGCTAGTCCTATAGCAACAAAGACTTGGACCCTGGACTGCCTTTTCACCTATGCTCCCACTTGGGCTCTCAGTGGTAATGAAACTGGTTGGTTTGAAACAGATGTGATCGGGGGGGGGGGGTGCATCTGCCTTTGCCTGAGTTAGTCAAACTCTCTGCTTTACTTTTCCGGTAATGAAATTCTGTGTGCATGCTTGTGTTTCAGTGGATGGGAGGCTAAAGGGGGGTGGTGGTAGGGAACTGATATGTGGGGAAAATAAAGGTTCTGTATTCTCATATTATAGTAGAGGGGTTTGGAATGCTGAGAGGGGAGTCTGAATGCTAGGCTGCCTTCTGGCTTCCGGGTTTGTTTAGGGATCCTGTAGGAGATCCGATGGGAGCCAGAAATAATGCCATCAAACCAACAAACATAGCCAAGTCATTTAGCCTCTCTTGGTTTCAATTTTCTTAAGTCTAAACCAGCGTTTCTTGACCTTGTCCCTATTGACTTTTTGGCACAGATAATTCTTGTCATAGGGGACTATACTGTACCCTGTAGGACGTTCACCAGCATCCCTGGCCTCTCCCCACTAGACGCCGGTAGTACCCCGAGTTGTGACAGTCTCCAGACACTGCCACGTATCCCTTGAGGAAGGGGGAGAGGGCAAAATTGTCCTCCATGGAGAACCAATGGCCTAAAATAAAGCAGGTAAAATTTACCATAGCTTTCTATTTTAAGATTCCATGAGTATAACATTCTGTGACTCTAGATCCATAGCCAATTTGTTGATGCAAAAGACTATTTTTTTCAACTCTAATGGCAAAATAACTTTATATCATTAGCCCAAATTGAGATTTAGTCCCAAATATTTGTAAGGAGCTTATCTTATGGCATAACGATAGTGGGCAGCATTTGTTGACCACTTACTATGTTAAGTGCTTTCAGTGAGATCTCTCACGTATGGGGGAAAGTTGAAGCAAGCATACTTATTAGCTCCAACTTAGAGAGAAGGCAAACTAAGGTGTACGGACATTGAACAACGTGACCCAGGTCTCATTGCTAGTAAATGGGGGACCAGAAACTCAGATCTATCTGCTCTAAAATTGTTGAATTTTGCCATTATTTTATATGGCTTTCTGTGGTATTTTGCCAGGCATTATTTAAGCTTTTAATATCAACAGGTTGACTCCTTGTCTCATGGTACCTATAAGGAGGTATAATCATTATCCCCCTTTTTTTTATATGTGGGGAAAGAAAAAGGTCACAAAGAGATTACATAATTTGCCCAAGTTCACACAGCTAGTAGGTGGCAAAGCTGAGATTTCAATTCAGTCGGTGATCCCAGCCATGACTCTCTTTTGCCTTTCAGCATAAAAAGCTGCAGTACTAGACCTTGACATCCTATGAGTCAATGAAAGTAGTTTTTGGTGTTCAATATTTAGTGAGACTTTATAAATGGTGGGAGATGTCATCAATCTCCTTCCTGTAAAGGAGTTGGTGTTATGGAATAAGAATAACACTGAAATTACAGTTGCTACCATAAAAAAGATTTTTTATGCATTGTTACATAGAAGAGTTTTGACCTGCACTCCTCCCACTCAACCAAAGGGGGAGACATTTGAGAACACCCTCAGTGGCAATGCTATCCAAAGTCTGACCAATAGCCATCAGTTACTCTCTCATTATGCCTTATTGAGCACTCCCTATGTCCTCCACATATAAGCTGGGGAAACAGCCACAGATAACATATAATTCCTGAAAAGTTCAAATATAAGTATTAAGAGAAGTCCACACTAATGACATGTATAGAGGGATAGAAGAATCACAGATAAGAGAGCCAATTTTCCTAATTTGGAAAGAGCCCAGCCACGACAATCTCCCAAAGGAAGGAGACCCTTGAGTGATTGTAAAGGGTCATCATCAGACATCCCAGTTGGAGAGACAAATAATGTGGTATGAATTAAGGTAGGAATTTCAGAGAAAGAAATGTTATCAATTATGGCTGGAGAAAGAAGACTGCAGAAAATGAGAAGGCCAGAAAAAATAGATTAGGATGTGAAAAAGCCTTGAATTTCATCCTACGATGACTGTTTTTTTTTTTTTTTTTCGGTAGGTGACATGGACTCATCAAAGAGTTTCAAGCAAAAGAGTGGCAGAATCTAAAGCTTGTGTTTGGAAAGTACTGCTGTTCACCTATGTAAAAAATGAATGGAGTTGATATGTATCCAAGCATCCAGGCATCCAAGCATCCAAGCACCTTGCCATTGGGCAGCCAAATTTTTCTTCCTGGAGTTTACAGTTTGTCAGACAAACGTGATGAACTAATACAAAGCCAAGTACCAATTTGGCCCCAATTTTTCTGCCACTGCTCTACCTTGGGGCTAATTAAACTATCCTACAGGAGTCCTCCTGGGACACATTTCCTTGAGCAACAGGGTCTAGGGAATGCAGTTACAGCTTAACCTTCCTTTCCCACAAAAGAAGTCTCCTGAGTTTAAATGGTCTAAAAACTCATGGTGGGGGTGGAAGTAAAAGCAGGCAGTGCCAACAGCATTAATATTTTATGCCTACAAGGCAGCTTTGTAGCCAGGGTTCTCAAAGCTTTAACAAACATGCATTTTTAAAATCTCTCTCGCTATGTGGTGAAAACACGGGAAATTAGAGGTAATGATTGAACTTGCTGTGGTCTCAGTCTTAAAACAGAACCTGGAATTGGACCCCTCTCTCCCTCTTGTGCTGCTCCCTAGGCCCGAGATGAATCCATGCTGGATAGAGTTGGACCCCTGACTAGAGAAGTTGAATATTTTGAAAGAGATGTTCTAAATGGTTAGGTCCTTATGGCAACATAGGTAAGTAGCTGTGTGGGGAAAGTATTCCCACTTCCAAGGACAAAAAGGAATCCACACGATCCACACAAATAAATGAGGCCAGTGTAAAAATGGCAGCCATCACATGAGGAGAAGCGCTCTGCAGGTTCCCCATCTGGGTTTCCTTCCCACCTTGCAATGACCATCAGGCAGGGGGGAAAAGAGACATGGATATGCATTTACTTCTTAGACGAAACATGATCATATCAGAAGTCAATGAAGAAGACATACAGTGCCTGAGAGTTTCCAATGTAGGCAGACTTAATGCAATCTCTTCCACTGATAACACAAGTAGATTTTCTCACTGTCAACTGCAAGAACTCTACCAAATTCTTCCCCGGACCATAACTTCCGGTAGAGCTAGTATGCTGCTCCACCCGTAACTATAGCTTGCTTATTTATATGTGGCTTTTTTACCTGGACAACATCCTTATGAAGAGGGGCCCTGTAATTATGTAGCTTGAAGCAGGTCTTGGCAGTTCAGTCACAGCTGGACCCTCTACTCCATTTGATTGGACCCTAACTTGTATTACCTTACTCTTATGGTCCTAGGAATTTAAGCAATGTGCAGCTTCCTTCCCAGAACTGTGTCTTGGCTCTCCAAGGTCCTCCAGAATCCTCCTAATTTTTCTCTGACTTAACGTGCTATCTACTAAGTATGCTACTATTATCGATCATTTTCAGCTCAACAGATCCAATACGTTACACCAGGAAAGAGGAACTTAGAAAGGAGAAGGCACAATCTTGCTCCCAGCTGCCATTGTTTAGAAGTCAGTGGGTAGAATTGCTCTACCTGGGACTTCAGTTCACTGAAGCCATTCCCCACAGGTTCCATGGTCCTCAGCCAAGCAAGTAGCCCTCTTTCCTACCCCTCCTCTTTCCCTGGGAATGACAGGGGAGAGAATGGGGAAACAGGAGAAAAGTTTTAGTTCCTGCTAGGATAACAAACACCTCTTCATAGCTGGAACATCAATTCCATTCTGTGTTGTGGGATGTTTATATCAATAAAACATTGGATAAACTACACTTACCATTTCAAGAGGTAGTGAAACCCACGGAGCCCTGTCAGTAACGAGATGAGTGATTTTTAAACAAAGCAATCATGTCAGTTTTCTGGGCCTAGATTTTCTCACTTGAGAAATGGAGGGGTTAGACTAGAAAATGAGCTTTAAGACAAAGAATCATGATTCCAGCCATCCATGATGCTCTACTGGCTTTAACATATTGGGGGTCATTGGGTGCCTTTGAGAATCTAACAAAAACTATGGGAAAAAAAAAGTTAATGCTTCAGAAATTTTGGAAATAATCCAGGGGATTCACAGACGTTTTCTGCTCACCTGACCCCAATCCATTTCCGTACTCCAGACACCCCTCCCCTATTGCTCTGTAAGAAGGGGAAATTTTTTAAAGAGTTCCACGATGGGCATGTAACAGGTACTCAGAAATGCTCCTTGAGGGAGTGAATTAATTGAGTCTATCCCATGATTTATATGTTTTCTATCTTCACAAATGCAGTCTTGTGTCACACCATCATCCTTCAAAATAAATTATTTATTAAATATCCCCTTGCATTTATTATTATCTACAAACTAAATGGCATTATTAAATTCTAAGGACTGGTACATATCCCACAGAAGCTAGATTAAGATTGTAGAGAAGTGAGAATGATCCAGAAACCCATCAGTCACTCCACTAATCACCAGGGTTTTTTCAGCTGCTTTGGCTGGCATGTATTCACTCCTCAAGTTCCGTATTTATTCAGAGAGGATGGTCTCCCCAAAGAGAGAAGGGCATGCTTAAATTCAAGTATATCTGAGCAGATTCCCTCAAGAACCCCAAATGAAATCTCTACTCAAGTTTGGTACATATTTCCAGAAGGCTTTATAATGATATCTAACTCATTCAAATTAATTGGTCCTTTCCAGGAGATGATGACATCTTATTTATTTTCCTATTTTCTTATTGTTTTTACTACCTTATTATTTTTATTACCTTTATGACCTTGAATAATCTTAATGGAATCTAGTATCATTTGAGAAAAAAAAGTGTAAACCTCCTAAAATATTCAGCACAAGTAATAAAGAATCAGAGGTTTTGCCCATGGATTAAAAATCGGCTGTCACTGTAGCATCTGAGTGTAGATATGATCCTGTTTATAGCAGGTGGTTTGGGTGGAAATTTCCACTTTTTTTTTTTAAGCTGTACCAATAATACCAGCTAAATGCTACCTTGATTTCTCATTACCAAACCTTGGCTTTTGACTCATCTCAGAGTAATCTGGCATAATTTGTGTATTATACGGCTGCACTCCAAATTCTATCTGCCTGGTGTAGTATGGTAAGCTAATCCAAAACATCTGTCCTGCACTCTGCGTTCAAAATCCCCAAAAGAGGATAGAGGCTAATGGAAAATAGATCTTCCTTTTGTGCTTTAGCTATTCAAAACTAGGTCCTTAAACAAACATTCAGAAACAAATTTGTCTTCTATAAATGGATTCCAAACACATGTTGAAATAAATAAGTGTGCATAGTCCTTCTCCAGGACCCACAAGCCTGGAAAGAGTCTAGTCAGCCAATCCATCTTCCAGATTCACTAAATTCTCATTATTCAGAAGGTGTTGGTAGTGGTTGGCTTGAATTTTGGACCCTCATGAGCCCACCGTCTGGTATTCACGCCCTTGGCTCCTCACACATTAACTCTATGCTTGGACATGTGACTTGCTTTGGCCAATGGGACCTTAGCAAACTCGATGCAAGCAGTGGTTTGAAAAGTGGTTATGTACTGAATCTTATCGTCTTGGAATATCCCACCTTGGAAGCCCATTGCTGTTATGAAAGTAGCTTGCTCTGACTACTGATTGCATGAAGCCATGTAGAGAGAGGCCCTGGCAGAGGAGAGTTTGTCTTGAAAGTCCCAGCCCCCAACACAGCTCCCCCAGCTGAAAGTAGCCAACTGAGTGACCTCAGCTATACTATGCAGAATAGAAAACTGCCCAACTGAGCACAGTCAACCCACAGAATCAGTAATAATAATAAATAATAATAAATCATTGTTGTTTTAAACCTCAAGGTAAAGATATAAGATTTATGTTATATAGTTTTAACCCCACATTTCAGTTAATACAAAATATATATATATTTATATCATGCATATATGTATATATATTACAAGATAAAATATCTATATTATAAGATACAATTGTGATATGAATGGTAGTTCTTGTCATTGTTTTTATTATTCACAAAGACTTCAAACTCTAATGCCCATAGTAGACAGGAAAGACAAATTGTCAAGTGTGAATTGTGCTTGAATTAACATCTCTTTTTCAAAAGTTTTTTCACCATACTTGTACTCAAAATAAATAAAAGCATTGACTAAGACTTATAAAATTCTTTTTTTTTTAGAATATTTTATTTTTAAGTAGTGTTTGCACCCAACATGGGGCTCAGACTTACAACCCTGAGATGACTTATAAAATTCTAAAGTATTAAGAGATAAATGTTTATTAATTGACTGTGCTGAAGGCTAAAGACATCAAGTATACAAATACATGTTAAAATTGAACTATAAATTGAGGCATATTATATTACTTTGAAAACTTGTTTTTCCTCTTAAAGGACTGTAGGCCTAAACTACTTCTTCTTTTGGTCTCCACAAAACCAATTAATTTAGTTGATAAATCATGTACTTTTTTCTACTTTTGTTTAAACTTAATTAGAAACTAACCAATTATTAAATTTTATCTAGTATTGTTTCAATAATAACTACCACTTATTTTGTGATTATTAAGTGTTAGGAATTGTGCTCATACCTTTGCAGAGATTAACTGATCATCACAACCTGCAAAGTGGTTAAAGTATTCTTCCTACATTTGGAGGAGAAACATAAAGATCATAAGGATATTTTCCAAAGTCATAAAGCATATACGCGACAGAGCCACTTCCAAGTGGTTGGTTTAGAAGCCTCTGTTCCAATAATTCTTTAAGCCAGGGGCCAGAAAACTTTTTCCATAAAGGGCTAGAGATTAGTAAATATTTTTAGTTTTGCAGTTCATACAACTCAAGGCTGCTATTATAGTGCAAAAGCAGTGAAAGGCAACAAATAAATGAATGGGGTATGCCTGTGTTCCAATAAAATTTTATTTATAAAAACAGGTGGTGGGCTGATTTAGCTTGCACCTATAGTTTTGTTTTTTGTTTGTTTGTTTGTTTTTTAGATTTTATTTATTTCTTTGAGAGAGTGAGCAAGAGAGAGAGCATGAGCTGGGAGCAGGGGGAGGGGAGGGGAAGGAAGAAGCAGAGGGAGAGGGAAGAGCAGCCTAATGCGGGCTTGATGCCTGGCTCAATCCCTGGACTCTGGAATCATGACCTGAGCTGAAGGCAGACACTTAACTGGCTGAGCCACCCAGTCACCCCACACTCATAATTTTAAGACTTACAACCCATTGTCCCCACAGCTTCCCAAACCAATAATGATCAATGTGAGCTCAAATCAGAATCACTTGGAGGGCTTGTTAAAACAGATTGTTGGGCTTTCCCCCAGAGTTTCTGGTTCAGTAGGTCTGGGATATGTCCAAGAATTTGCATTTCTGTCAGGTTCCAAGATGATACGATGTTACTGGGACAGGGCGCATACTTTGAGAACCACTGCTGTAAGTATACAGGACTTCAATTGCTGACTCTAAAGTAGATCACCATCCTGAAGATCTAAATCTATCTTGCTGCATTTTTAGTGAACTCAAGCATCCTGAGATGGTAATTTTAATGAAATTGTTGTCTTTGTTTCCGCTTTCCCTTTGTTTTATTGTGGGTCCGTGAGGAGGTGTATGCATGAGGAGCTGGAGGGAGGAGTGATAAGGAGAGTTATAGTGAATGTTGAACATAGATTGACAGCGCTTATCTCCACCACTTACTCCATTCCTTTGAGCCTGTCTCTTCCCATCTTTCAAAGATGAAACACTTGTGACAAGTTTTAATCTTGTCTTAGACGAGACTCAGACATATGCATACATAACCATATATTTGCGTATGATATTTGATGTGAACTTTGAAGGTTATGGACTTAGGATAACATAACCTTACAGAATGACCAACTGAGCTTTCTACAGGGGTGACAAGATACAGTAAGTTATGTTGGAGTGAACCAAGAAACAGAAGAAATAGTGATTTTTTCCGAGTGCTTTACTGAGTGTAAATGAGGGGAAAAAAAGAACATTCACTATACATGATCTCAGAGCCCCGTGGTGGCCTTCCATGGAATTAGCATTCGTCATTTCTTCATTTTTCACAATGATGCTATAGTTTAGAAGATTTCATCACAGGGTAGTTAAAAGCAAAGACTCCTGAGTCATAACACCCATGTGAATTCCAGGTCTTTACTTACTGTATCTGTGAGCTTGGGCATGATTTTACCCCCTCTTCTCTTCCTCCATAAAACAGGATGTTGATTGCACTTCCTTTAAAGGTTATATGAGGGCTAAACAAGTTAATATGTGGACAGAGACTGATCACATGATAAATACTTATTAAGATGGTGCGTACTGTTGAATATGTTTTATAAATGAGGAGACTGAGTGTGAGAGAGATGGACTGTTGCATTCAGAGCGATTTTACATGTGTCCTAATCACCAAAACAAGCTTTGAACCTGGCTGCGGCTGATTCCAAAGCTTTGGCGCCTGAGGGAATGAAAACATAAGCCAAATAAAAGGAGCATCCAATCCCTTTTAACGGGACAACAAGCTTAGGAACACACACCAAACGATAATCCCAGTATCCAGAAACACAAGAGAACTGTGCAGGTGTATAGGTTCAGAGAAGAATGGGCTTCTGTGAGGATGGGCAAGAAGGAAGAGTTGGGGTAGAGCCGTGTCTATGTGAAGTGAGGAGAGGACATTGTGGTAAAAGCGAGAGATGACTGCCTTGGATATAAGCAAGGTTGTTGGAAGCAAGAGAATATTCCTGTGGCAAAATTAAGGCCACAAACTTAGGATGACCTCCTCCCAAACACACATACACACACACACGTACACACACCCCACAAATAAAAAGAAAGAAAATCCCTAAATTAAAAAAAACACACAAAACTACAAACAAATCATTTGTTCAAACATTGAATAGAAAATATTATCAAAACAATTTTCTATTCATCAATAATGCTAAATGGGAAAAAATCATTATTCCTTCATCATTGCTCCTCCCAGACTCCAGTTATTTAGCTAAGTAGGGCAAAGGGGAAGGAGTGCCTTTAGCTGGGAAAATATTAAAGAAAACATTTTTGTGAAAATAATTTTACAAGCCCTTCTGTTTTCCAACAAGGGGCATATCTGTCCCCAGAGCCTTGCAGCTGTGCCTTGCACAGAGCGAGCTATTAGGTTTACAGCTCCCAGAAAATAGCTTCACATGGGTCTGATTGCACGGGGCCCTCTGAGGTCTTGCTGCAGGTTTGGTTTGGTTTCACAGTGATTTTATATTTCCTGTTCAAGGTTTTATTAGTTTTATATAGATACATAAGCATGAGGGGTCAAGGGGGAGGGAGAAACACAAGATAATGGAATGGAATTTTTAAGCTGTAATAGGAATTTAAGGGAATAAGATGTTGCTCAAAACGTGGGAGGTTGGTGCTGGAGTCTGGACATTCAGGCCCAGATCGAAACAAGATCCAATGCCCATAATCCATGCAGAGAGGACCTGTTGCCTCTCCCAACTTGTGCCCCTTTCCCCTACTTCTAGGTATGAGGGCTATTTTGCCAAAGCTGTTTCATTGCTGTAGATGTTAGGAACAGAGAAAAAAAATACACATATGGACCAAGGTCATTGTAAACCTATTTCAGCTGGTGATGAAGAGCGTGAGCTCAGGAGCCAGAGTGCCTTAGTGTGAGTCCATGCTCTCCACATGTAGCCGTGGGAGCTGGGACACCAGTGTCCTCATCCCTCATCTGTGAAGTGAGGACAACAGTAGAACTTAACCCATATTGTGGTTGTATGTGTATATAAAGTTTCATTTAATAATAAATGAGAATCAAGGGAAAAACTATGATAAATGAAAATTTTGATACACACACACACACACACGCGCACACACACACATATTTAGAAAAGTACCAGACACACAGTAAATGAGATATCTAATAAAGTATATAATAAAATACTTAAAACAGTACTGCCATAGTCTCAATAAATGTTATCTCTCAGTCTTATGTTTGTTATTATTATTAGTTTTGTTTTAATGAAATATTGTTTTTATAACTAATTTGCTTCATATCAGTTTTCTTTTTTTTTTTAAAGATTTTATTTATTTATTTGACAGAGAGAGAGACACAGTGAGAGAGGGAACATAAGCAGGGGGAGTGAGAGAGGGAAAGCAGGCTTCCCACGGAGCAGGGAGCCCGATGCGGGGCTCGATCCCAGGACCCTGGGATCATGACCCGAGCTGAAGGCAGACGCTTAAAAACTGAGCCACCCAGGCGCCCTCATGTCAGTTTTCTTAACTGCTGTCATATATGCTTCTGGTCCATTGCACTTGGATCATGGTTGAACCATACAGGTAAGCTACAGAGAATGAAAGCCAGTGGGTGTACATTTATCTGTGGTAAAGAACTCAATACATTTAAACATGAAGAAGTGCAGTCTAGACCCCTGCTTCTCAAGTGTCCATACGCATGGAAGGAATTACCTGGGGATCTTGTGAAAATTCAGATTCTGCCTTAGTAGGTCTTTAGGGGGGCCAAGTCTTTGCATTGCTGCTGGTCTATAGACCAGACTTTGAGTCACAAGGAAATCTAGGCATGAGCACTTATCTGGGAGGCAGACAACCCAGGCACATGCCTATCTCATTGTTGAATTCAAGTGTTTTTTTTTTTAAGATTTATTTATTTTGAGAGAGAGAGAGATTGAGAGTACATACATGAGAGTTGGGGAGAAGGGCAGAGGGAAAGAATCTCAAGCAGACTCCCTGCTGAGCAGGGACTCCCAACTCAGGGCTCAATCTCATGACCTGAGATCATGACCTGAGCCAAAATCAAGAGTCGGACACTCAACTGACTGAGCCACCCAGGAGGCCCTCAAGTGGTATTTTATAAAATTCACTCATTTTCTTCCCCCTGTCAGCTTGCCATGTGAGCACTGGGAAGATGTGTAAGAACTGCAGGACTTGTATTGAGGAATATAAGGGTGACTGAGACATAACTTTCCTGCTTTCAAAGGACTTACCATGTAATGGGGCAGAATGAGACACGTGCCCACAAATGAATGCCATCCAAGATAGCAAGGAGAAAATGCCAGTGTTCAGGGGAGGGAGGGCCATCCCCTCAACCTGAAGAAATCAGGCCAAGTAACACATTTAACATTGCTTTGCCACAATTTGTCCCTCTGCACAATGGAACTAAATTTCTTGCCACCTGGCTCTTAAGACTATAGGAAGGGCCTTATGAGCGCATTAAGATAAAAGTGTTTTGGCAAGCAATGCCTATGTAATTGTTATTAATATCAGCAATAAAATCAATATTCTGCTTATGAATAGGTAGGTAACCCGTTTGGGGTGATTCTTCTTATTACTCTGTATAATTCTTAGCATCAGAAGGTCACTTAATATAACAGAAACAGAATGGCTCCCTTGGTTGACTTCATAACCATGTAGCAAATGCTCTTTGACATTGGGGCAAGAGGACCACATGTGGCTCTGCTTTCAGCTCATCAGCAGCATGGTAGGGCTGTAGAAGAGAAAGCTCCATCTCTGTCTCTCAGTGCATGATCCTGAGTTGTTAACCCGAAGGAGCTAAGGGGTAAGAAAGGGGAATCTTCTGGAGATGCGTGGTCAAGTCTTCGGAGAAGGGCAAGCATCTGAAACAGAATTATCAGTCTTATGCCATGCCTTCCATTATGGCAACAGATAGGAATCCCACCCATCATTTTGTCCACTTTCAGATTTTTAGAAGGTTCCTTTTTGTGCTCTAAGCAGATTTTTAAGTTTCTGTCCACCCTACATCCAGAGCTTGCTGTGGGACTGCCTTGGTAGGGACGGTATCACATCTCAGCTTCTGCCTAAGCACAGTCCCACCTTCCTCCCCCTCTTCTCCCCTACAAGTGTTGCCCTTGGGGGCATTCCCAGATAAACAACCTACTTGCTAATCTCCATCTTTGTGTCCACTTCTCAGGAAACAACTTGAGATGTCTCTCACCACACCACCCTTCAACCTGGTGGCCCATCTAAACAAAATAAGTCACTCTCAGTCCCTTGAACAGGCCACGTCCTCTCCCCTCTCTGTCCTTTGGTGCGTATTCTGTGTCTGTCACAGGAAGAATACCTCGCACACAACAAATGTGCACTGAACAGTTGCTGCTGTTGTTGCTTTTGAATGAATATACGTCCTTGGGTCCAGAAGACATCCTCCCGGCCCTTCTTTGACCGTCCTCCCTTTCCTGAGTAACTCACCCTCATCTTTTTCAGATAATTCAGCCTGCAGGTCTTCTCTTCTGCAAAGTATTTTCTTGCCCTATCTTAGAATTGCTCACATTTCCTTTACTCGATCAGAGATTTTTGTTGTACTGTGTTGTAGTTGTTTACTTGCCTATTTCCTTCCACCCTCACACAAACCTAGATTTTTTAGCATCTTGAAGTCATGGCTGCATTTTCTTTCTTTCTTTTTTTTTTTTTTTTACTGCTATTTACCCAGCAAATAGTAGATGCTCAATACGTATTTGAAAATAAAACTCAGATCAGTGATCTCCTAACATATGTGTGCCTTAGAATCACCTGGAGAAATGTTAGAAGTATAGATTCTTGTGCTTGACTTTGAACCCAGTGAATAAACTCCAGGGGTTAGGGCCTATTTCTGCATTTGGGAACTAAGTCCTCAGCTTGACTATTTACTATTTCTACCGAGAAGGGATGCATTGAGTTATACCTTCACTTTTTTGTCAAAGTAACAAAACAAAACTGAGATGTTAACCTCATCTATTTTTACTCAAGGCCTAGCTCTTAGTCAAGGGATACACCAACCGATGATGCTTTTTTTTCATATGGGAAAAGATACTGTGCTTTACAAAGACCCAGTTTGGTGACTGAACCCAAGAGTTGCAGAAACAGGTTGCCTGGGTTGACTACTGGTCCTGCCATTCTCTGGATGTACAACCTCAGACAAATTACACCCTCTCTGCGCCACCACCCCCTCCATCCTCACCTGCAAAATGGAAACAATAATAGTCCTTACATCATGAAGTGATTGAGGGTCAGGTGAGTGAATGCATGGGAAACACTTAGAACTGAACTTGACACGTAGGAAAATCTTAATTAATGTTAGTTATTTCTATTACTATTATGACTATTATTTTTTATCATTGTTTTAGGAAATTACCTTCCAGAAACATGTAGTTATAAGGGAGTTATTGTATAACTGTCAACGTTTACAAGTTAGGCAGGGGAATGAACAATAAAATTCACAGTTTGAGACTTTAATCCCGAGACCTACATTATCTTCCCATAGTTGGTTGCTTTTCCATGGTCTCCTGGTTCTTGGTGCCTGAAGAGTTTTCTCACATTTTGTTTTTCTGTCAGGGCTTTCCAAAGGTAAACAAATGTGCTCTACAGTTCACCACTCTACAAGAGACTTGGGTGAAGGATGTTTTTTATATCTCAGAGGTTTGAAATTGCACAATCCTTCAGGTATAGCATTTCAACTGAGAGTGGCCTGTTTTCTGAAAGCCAGCCTTCCATACAGACAGTAGTATATCAATTTGTCACCAGCTTGGAGATCCTGGCAGAAAACTGAGAATTACATACCTGTAATTTGGTTTTCTCATTACAGGGACCTTGACTGTCTGGGTGCCGTTGAGTAAGGTCATTGACACTTAACAGAGAGCAGCGGGACTGGGGAACTTGATGCCAAAACTCAGCAGCCCCTCCTCTCCCCTCCGCCCCCACATCCCTCTCTGGCAGGAAATTACACCCAAACCACAGAAAACATTGCAAATGCTTGCATCCAAAGAGTTATAATTAAGTTGATCAGCTTAAATAAAAAGGCTGTGACCTGTTTTTTTACTTTGTGTAAATAAGTAAGGTGAAATAATCCATTTTACTTGTCCCCAAAGTGTTTATCCACCTGAAGGCAAGAGAAAGGTTAGATTTCACAGGATTGATCTAGGCTCACCTTGAACAAAAGTTTGCACATAAAAACTCTCAAAAATATTACTATGAAAATCTGTGAACCTTTTTCTCATAAAAAAATTATTTCTCAAAGCCCCCAATCCCAGATAAAGATAATGTAGATGTTTGACCTATAAAAGGTCAGTACTAAGGAAAAGATTTGAGAATCTGTCTTGCAGAAGATAAACTTCTTTTGGATCAACTCCACAGGGTAGAACTATACAAAATGGGTAGAAATATATGAAGAGAGACACTTAGGGTGAATATGAGTTTATGGTGTAAAATGTCATTGTATCCTATTTGCTTATAGAAAGGGTACCATATTTGCTTAGGGATATGCCCCGACAAAGGCTTGAGGAAAAAGGTGAGCATCATAGAGAATTATGTGAGGGCCGAATATTCTTCTACGTGTGGTGACCTCTCTTTTGTCCCCTCAGATTTTCAATAAAATAATTAAATCTGTACAAAGCTAATTTCTAGAGGATCTTTCAAAGAGACTGATGGAGAGCCTGGATGTTGCCTCCAAGACAATGTAGGATTGAAGACAGGACTCACGTGTGACAGTTGGAATGTCAATGGACAGACGCATGAGGAAGTAAGTTGTCAGGAATCTGCAAAAACCATGAAGAGGGCTCCGGACTTTCAGAGAAGCTCATGATGAGTTGGCTTGAATCCCTGAGGGACGGAAAACCCTGGCTGTCAGCTCAGTTGCATGAGAGAAAGAACATTTCCACAGTGCTTTGCCAGCCCATATAGTAATTCCCTCAGAGGTAGTAAGACCTACTATGTTTTCTCACAGAGCTGCACTCTTGTCCCCTTGGGGACAAATGAATGAAGAGACCAAGACAACCCAAGGGGCAAAATGTGAAGATGCAGTCCTGCTTAGCATGCTAAGTGAGCCCTCTAAGGAGCCTCAGACTCCACCTTGGAGGAAGACGATATCAGAGAAGGTTTCTCAGAAGAGACAACAGTGGGGTGGGGCAGGGGGTAAATCTGAACAAACAGTGCGTTCAAAATACCAGATTGGTACTGAGGGAACAGCAAGCCATTGAGCATGGCTAACTCACATGTTTCGGCCTGAAACAAGCCTAGGAAGGTAGCCAGGGGCCACATCACAAAGAGTTTCTGATGCCAGTCAGTCCAAAGCCTTTGGATTTTATCTTAAGGACAATGGGAAGCCACTGAAAACTATGAAGCGGGGGAGTAGTGTGATTATATTTGGGGACAGGACAAAATATGTCAAGAGTCTCTAGGCAACTATTTGTTTTGCATAGTTTAGACATTTACTTGCCCAAACATCCTCCTCCTAGTCCGAGAACTCACTTTTCTCCAAGACCCACCTCCCCTCTGAAATCATATTTGATAACACCAATCCCCTTCTCTGATCCCGGTAGCATTTTTTTCTGCTCCTGTTATCACTTCCCTCCTTGCACGGTTTTCTTCCCAATGTAAGCATTCTTCAAGTGTCATTTTGTATCCAAGTCTTTGTAAATCATTCAGGATAGAAATTCACATGCCTACCGGAGACAGACAGATATGGTAAATGAGTAAAGCAAACCAGGTATCAGAGACGTTTGTTTGCACGATAAACATGTAGTGATACAGTTGACCCTTGAACAAGGCAAGGATTAGGGGTGCCGACCCCATCACAGTGGAAAATCCACGTATAACTTTTGACTCTCCCCAAACTTAACTACTCATAGCCAACTGTTGATCAGAAGCCTTATTGATAATAGTTGATTAACACGTATTTTGTATGTTGTGTGTATTATATACTGTATTCTCACCACAAAGTCAGCTAGAGAAAAGAAAATGTTACTAAGAAAACCATGAAGAAGAGGAAATATATTTACAGTACTGTGCTGTACTTATCAAAAAAAAATTGTGTGTAAGAGGACAGATACACTTTAAAACCATGTTGTTCAAAGGCCGACTATATTCTTTACTTCCATAAAGAAGAGGTAAAAAAAACAAAAACAAAAACAAAAAAACATACAAAAGCACAGGGAAGTGCTAATAGAGATGTCTGATGAGCCACAGCTTAGTGGAGTAGTAGGGAGTGGTGAAGTCTCTGGCCAAGTAGACAGTCCATTCACTTTGGTAAGAGAAGCAACTACTGCTTGATCCCAAGTCATTGTTAATATGAAGAAATGGAGGTCCAGTGTATGAGATCTTTTGGTTAAAAGAAAAAGAAAAAACCTTGGAAATTCAGATTTTATTTTTAAACAAAACTTTTTGAATTTTATTTTTTTCCCTGGGTAGGAGATTCATCTTAACATGCATGCATTTTAAAACAGTAACAGGGTCTCAAACTGTTCCGAGCAGACATTAGACAAGCACAGAAGGTTGAAAATTCCTATTTAAAAAATGGAAATTGCAGTAAGAAATGGAGAAGTCACACACATATGGTGGGGTGGTAGTTTATCGTGCTCCCTCAAAAGTTAAATCTGAACTTCATTCACATTTTTTTTATTATGATATTCTGATCTGATGCTTAGTTGTGCTGAGCCTCACTGGGCCTCCCCACAATGATTGTTGGTTCTCACCTTCTAACAAAATGGCTCTGAGCAAAGGGAGGAGGCCCATCTGGAAGTTTCCCCCCAGCCCCAAAGGATCTCAGCACAACCCCTTGAGGGCCAGCTAAGCTTCCTCTTCCATTTGGATGTACGCTTCCTACGTGGCACATCTCAGAGGAAGACTAGGACCACATCACTGCCCCCTGCAGATGGCTGGTAGATGTGGGGGGCAGCCATTCGAATGTGTTTTCCCTTTGGTTCCTGTGCTCAGGCTGGATCTCTCCTCCCTACATTTCTGCCAGAAAGAGATGAGGTCTCAGGGCTTTACGGGAGCCACAGGTCTGTGGAAATCAGATTTGTAAATGAAATATCCTGATATTTAAAAGTTGACTCCAAAGCTTTCCAAACACTATAGTCCAATACCAGCGTATCAGTGGTGCAGATATATGACACAGACCTCCACATGACAGCTTCGGTCACACATATCTATCCTGCCATGAGGTCTAGAAACTTGCTTAATAATTTGAAGACAAGGCACTCTCACCCCTGTGATTTTTCAGCACTTTGGTCTTTGTCATTCACTTGGCTCTTACTTTGGGTTGCCTTTTATTGCTATTGAGCTTTCGTGTTTACTTCTAACCACTCAAATAGATGGGACCTCCTGCACAGGAGAAACCATTCCTTGAGTGTCTTCCTGTCTCCAGTCCCTAGCATGGTAGTTTTCCCTTTGTAGAGGCACCGTAACAACTACATAAACTAAAATGTATTAATTGCGTACTGCAGACATTACAGGTAGTGATTTATTCATATTATCTCATCTGTTTCTTAAAAAAGTATTACAAAATATCTATGGGAGTTTTGATTCTTATTTAGAGATGAAATCCGAAGGTAGGACAGGTGAAACCTGCCCAAGCTCATGTAGTTAGTAAGGTATGGAGTTGGGGCTTGAGCCTAGAAACCGGAGCTCAGGAAGCGCTATTCTACGGCTGAAAACACTTGGTGATGGTGGCCGTGAGGTGGACAGCATCAGGGATTGTGATTGAACAGTGTTAATCCTTGGATAGTTAATTCATTTCCAATCTCTTTCAACATAATAATGGCAGGGCAAAAAAAGAAACTGGAGTGATCCTTTGACCTTACGAAGAACATTGTCAGGTGGTTATTTAAACCATCCTTAAAGAATGGTTTGTAAGCTATGGACTCACAAAGCTGTGTCCTGATTTCCTCCATCTTTGATTTAAATTATATGATTTGATTTAAAGTATGTCCTCAAATATTTTTAAAATACTAATTTTTTAAAAACCTGCACATTCATATTCAATTTGAATGTAATGGCTTAAATTATATCAAGTATTTTTAAAACACTAATAAAAAAAACCCTGCACATTCAAATGGAAATTCAACCTACTAGACGTCTCCAATGTGCTAACTGGTAGTCTCCCTGATTAAGCATATAATAAATACATGTTATATATTTGAACATAAAGTACATTTATACTAATAAAATGCCACTTTTCTCTGCTTTACATATTGGAGTTCTGTGTCAGATTTCGTTTGCATAATGCATTCTGCTCTGTGAGAAAGTTGGAAAGCCTCTTCTCTAATATATATAGCTTCTTACTAAGTCAGTCCCTGCTCTCCTGCCTAATTACACATGCCTGAATAGTCAGTAGGGGCCAATTAGCATTGTATTATATTTATGGAACCTAAGACACAATCAATTGTAAGGTGTACTATTATTTTATATACCACAAAGAAAGAAAAACACTCCCATGGAAAATCTAGCATGCAATCAATTCTGATATCTGAGATTTTTAAAAAATTAAGTTCTCAAATCAATAGAATATAGTAATTCGGAACCTGAACTCTGAAATCAGATTACCTACCTGGGTTTGAAATCTAGGCATCCAACATACTCTGACCTTCAGCAAATCACTAAACCTCTATCTTCACCTGCAAAACGGGACTATTATTACAATCTAACTCTGAGGGCTATTGTGAAGGTTAAGTAAGAGAAAAAGTGTAAGGCCAGGGGTTTGGGGTCTAGTAGGACCTTGATAAATGTCTGCTACTGTCGTTAGGGGCCCGAAGAAAGCCCTTGATTTTATGACCCGATCGTATAGGGTTGCTCCTGTTAGGTGCCGGGCAGAGTCCAGCAATCTACTCTTCTCCTTTTAATCTCTTTTTCAGAGCTCTTTACTCTTAGTCAGAAGCGTGAGCACACATCTGACTGAATGGGCTTTTATCCCTAAAGGAGAAGGTTTGCCTGTTGATATAAAGCTCTGTTCAGATGCCAATTTAATCTCTTCTGATGGAGAGGTTTTAGAAGCTTTTAGCCCTCCTTGGTGACCTCCATATTGCACGAATAGATTTCTCCTGCTCTTGTGTCCTACAACCCCAGAGCACTTTGGAAGGATGGAGTAGGCTTTCCTTCTGAAGTGTTGGTCTTGAGTGCCGTGGTGGGAAGGTTTATTTCGATAAATGATGAAAGAGTTCAAATTTTGGAGCTAACTTTAGCTATAGATCTTTTGTTTAAAGTGAAAAAATAAAGGTTCTTGGACTATTTGAACTGCATATACTAATCATTTCATATGAAATTTTTATGTGGATAAATAGGAAAGTGGCAACTCTACTCTTAACATCCTCTCAAATGCCAAACATGCCTTTCCACTGCCTAGTAGTTACTACCAACCCATCATATCTCAAAGCAGATTCATGGACTTCTCCAAAAACAAGTAAGTCAGTGTGGGCTAGGCTATGCTGCCGTAACAAATAGAACCTCATGTCACCAACCAGCAGAGGGCAGGTGGCTCTCCTCAGCATCTCGTGACAAAAGTATCTGAGCTCCCTCACTTGCATGGCCACACCATCAAGCACACCGTCCAAGGTTGTTTCTGGAAGGAAGAGAGACTGAGAGGTCACTTCAGATGTTTGTGGGACCAGGACTTTCAGTGGCTTATCTCACTTCCATCCACATTCCATTAACCAGAACTCAGTCACAAGGCCCACCAAACTTGTTGATTCTCCCTCAATGACAACTGAACCGTTTCCTTTTTGTCCACTCTCACTGACCCTGGCCTTTTTAAGATACTTTTCCATCTTTCATCTGTACCACTAAAGTAACTCCTTAAGAGATCTATTTACCTCCTCTCTCTTTTCTCCTGCCCCTGAACATATATCCTTCATACTACTGCCTACATTAACTTTCACAGACCTGCTCTCATTCCCCTGATTGAAAACAATTTATTTGCCTGGACAATAAGGACTATGTTCCTTGCATGATTAGCAGGTACTGCCAGTTGCTAGTGTATCTGTCCAGGCTTACCTCCCATAGACTTCCTTATGTGTAACTCTGTCCAGGGTACCTGGATTTCTTGTTTTCCTGGAAATTTCCTTATTCTATGCCTGGTCTCACACCAGTCAATATTTTTGTCTTTTGGAGACCTACCTGTTATTCAAGACCCCATTGGGTGTTTCCCTCCCTCTGTTAAGCCTTTCTTGAGTCACCCAGTCAGAATGAAATGATCATTCAAAGAGCTCCTAAAGCACATTTGAAAGGACTCTTATTTCACACTTATTCATTCTTCTGTGTGTTTAACATTAACAATGTAAGGATTTGTCTTCTTGACTTGACTGCTTGCGCCTTAAAGATCTGCTGTAGACACGAATTCCCTTCTATCTACAACAACAACCTCAATGTGTTGAAAACAGTATGCTCAATACATGTTCAGTAGTTTACTTTTTAAAACTCTTAGTAATTACTAGAACTAAAAGATACCACAAAATTTGAAATGTAAGTTCGTTCAATGTGTTTTTCACTTTAACACAACACAAAAGCCCTGAAAGTAGAGATTTGTTGTGCTAATACTGAAGTAATCTTTAATTTCCTTAATTTCTTTTTTTTAAAAGATTTTATTTATTTATTTGAGAGAGAGAGAATAAGAGATAGAGAGCACGAGAGGGAAGAGGGTCAGAGGGAGAAGCAGACTCCCCGGTGAGCAGGGAGCCCGATGCGGGACTCGATCCCAGGACTCCAGGATCATGACCTGAGCCAAAGGCACTCGCTTAACCAACTGAGCCACCCAGGCGCCCTAATTTCCTTAATTTCTTAAAGTATGTTCAAGATGGAAAACAATGAAGGGCATTGTCATTTCTACAAGATACAGTTTGGTTCTTTACAGTCTGAAAGCTCTACTGACTGAAGATATCTGGGGCTTTAGGTAAAGAAACATTCCAATAGGCAACTAGCATTCACCTATTTAATCCTGAACGACCATCTTTATCTGCCTCTGCTTTGCTTAACACATTTTCTCTACTCGGTGTCTTGCCAAATACTCTGGTTTTCAAACCTATTGTTTACCTCTGTCTCCATTTCTCTTACCCCATTCTCCCAAACTCATGACCTTTTTGAGTCCTTAACTAGATACTTTCTTGGATGGGTCCGCTGACTAAAAGGCTTTATTTCCTCACTGAATTCGTTTACATTTGGATGAAAATCCAGTTTTTGAAGCACAACGAGGAAATAATAAAGGAATAAAGGTGTATCAGATAAGATCCTTTGGACCACAACCAGCAGCGAGCTCTAACTCAAACTGATATAAACAATATGACAAGTTATTCACTCTCATAATAAAAGTCTAGAAGTAGGATGAACTCCATATATGCTTTTTAGCAATTCTCTTGGCTCATTCCTTCTCTGTGTTTGCTTCATCCTTGGCCCTGCAGGAAAATAGCTGTGGTAATTTCAGGCATCACACTAGATACAACAACATTAAGAGAAAGAAGGACACTGTTCTTGTGTTTTCTTTTTGGAGCAAGGAAACCTTTCACAGAAGTTGCCCAGAGGACTTTAGTCATGTTTCATTGGCAGGAATAAGTCACATGCTATTTTTAAACCAATTACTGTCAAGGGGAATGGGATTGCCCAGCTGGTTAAAACTAATAATTTAGGATTGAGTGAATTTTGAGGGGTCAACCACAATAATTACCACAAAGGAGAAGCCAGGGAAGAAAGAAGGCAGGAAGGAAAAACAAACTAGAATTAGCCTTTTCGTTTGGCAAACCCAGCCTTTATAAATCATTACTGTATTTCAAAGATCTCTGTTGTGTCTCTAAATTTCAGAGAATTTCAATTGAGAAAATGAACTTTTCAGCCCTTCAGGAGAGGAATGAGATCTCTGGAGGTTCATCCTGCCTTTAATGCTCACATCTATAAAGCATCTATGTCACATTTACTCACAGGTCATTGACCAGAACTAGTCATATGGCCCAACTAACCACGGCAAGTAGATGGCAAGGAATTCAAAACTACCACATGCCTCAAAGGCAGGAAGCTAGAAAATTTAGTGACCACCATACTCCACCAAATATGCAGCCCATTCAAACAACCCCCAAATCATAGAGACTTGTCACAAAAGAGGTTAATTTCTCATTCCTACTGCGTGCCCGTCATGAGTTGGAAGTAAGGTTTTCCTTTTGGAGTCACTCAGTGACCCTAAGGAGTGACCCTGAGGTGTCATCCTAACGCATGTTTTCACCACAATCATAGCAAAAGAAAGAGAATGTGGTACACTATGTACTAGCTTTTAAAGTTTCTGTCTGGAAATGACACTTGTCATCCCACCCACATTTCATTGGCAAAGAAAGTCATATGGCTACGCCTAATGCCTAAAGAGGAAGGGGGAACTGCAATTCTTTCTTGTGCCCAGAAGCAGAAAACTAAACTCTCTGGTAGACTGCACTTATGAATAACCTGTTTACTTCTCTTTCCCCGGCATGTCATCTTGGGTTTTCCCATAGCTTCTCTCATTGTTATCAGGTAATAAATAGTCTCTGTTTTGTGGTAGCAAGTAGTTCACTCTAGTGTAATATCAGAACTCCAAGCTCCATTCGATTTAAAATCTCACCACATGCTCAGCTTGGGGTTTGGAAAACTTCAGCGGGTATTTGTGTATAAGAGATAGAGTCTTGATCACTTTTCTCTTTTTGGATATACTTCTACTCCCACCCATTCTTTGAACAAATAGTTATCAGGCACCTATTCTATCAGATACTGTTCTAGATGCTGGAGATAGGGCAATGAACAAAACAGACAAAGTTCCCTATCTTCAAGGAGTTTATATTTTAGTAGATAAATATTAAATTAATTGGATAAGTTCTAGAGTAAAAAATATAGCAGAAAAGGGGATAAGAAATGTCAAGGAAGTGTTATTTAGGTAGGGGTGTCCAGAGACAGTGACATT
Source organism: Zalophus californianus (assembly GCF_009762305.2). Lineage (NCBI taxonomy): Eukaryota > Metazoa > Chordata > Mammalia > Carnivora > Otariidae > Zalophus > Zalophus californianus. The sequence continues at coordinate 83,715,764 of NC_045595.1, forward strand.
TAAGTAGGAATAAAGGTAAATGAGCAAATGGAGGAAGAGTTTCTAAGTCAAAGATGAATAAATGCAAAAACTGGAGCGGGACACGACCTGGCTCATCTGAAAAAGAGTTAGGAGGACAGTTCTGTTAGAGCAGAGTGATGGTGGGTGGGGGAGAGTGGAAAGACGTGAGGCCGGAATGTAAAGAGAGGCCAAGATCACACAGGGCCTTGAGGGTCACTGTGGGACACTGGAAGGCTCAGAGTAGAGAGATGGCATGATACGTTGTGGGTTTTATCAAGAGCATTTAGCTGCTGTGATTGGAATGGATGGGGAAAGGGGCGAGGCTAGGAAAAGAGAGACCAGTCAGGAGGCTACTGCAGAAATCCAGGTGAGAGGTCTTGATGGCATGCAAGTTGTGAATCCTTTTATTTTTCAAGCCTCTCAGGGCCAGGGCCTGTGGTGAGGGAGGAGATACAATTAAGGGGTTGAGGGCAGAAAAAGTTTTACCTAGCTGCAACAGTTGGAATCTCATGGAATACCCTCTGGATGTGATAGAGGCCAAGAGTTGAGTCTCTCTCTCCTAAGGCATCTTTATGGGTTTTTAGGGGTTTCCTGTTGCTGGTGATCTCACATCTGTATTTTCCTTGATAGAGTCAAGGCCCCGCCAGCTAGCTGGTCACATACAACCCTCTCCACCAGCTTGTGGTCTCTGGCTGTTCATCTCTTGGTTCGGCCTACTCAGCTCCTCTACAATTTTCTCTTGGGAAAAGTAGGCAGGCTAGCTCCCATTTACGATGCCTAAATTTCCCAATAGGAGACTCACTTATCAATTGTCCTGCCCGACCCAGGAAGCTCTGGCCATTTCTGACGTCTACTGTGCCATCCAAGGGCAACAAGCCAACCACAGCCTCTCATCTTTATAATGAGCTCAAAATACTGGTTCCTGTGTTCTTCAGTCTTTACAGGAGATGTTAGGACTGCAAGCCATTCCTTGAAGCTTTGAGGTGAGGGGAAATCATGTCTTTCCTCTCTCCTATTGCAAGGGGAAAGAGAAATATAGCACACTGACAATTCCCTTAAAAAAGATTCTTCCTACCAGCCTCTTCAAATTACAGTTTATTTCTTGCCTCCCCCTACACAGACTGGGACAGAGTGATGGGTAAATTCTGGAAGAACAAATTTCCCATTCTTAGCTGGTCCTGCAGAAATACTCCACCACCTAGTTTCATGAGATAAGCCATTCATCACCTGCTTGCAGAGAGTCCAGGTCTCCAGAAAAGTTGGATTTAATATCTTCTTACTTTGCAAGCATGGGGCTGGGACTTGGATGAGGCATGTGAGCCTCTTAGGGCACACAATTTAAGAAGGTTTCACTCTCAGCGATGTACAAGTACAGGGTTGGCTCTCCATGATCTGATTGTGAGCCTTCTTAAATTTTATGTCCCACATGCCTCGTTTGCCTCTCCTACTGCCAACCTTGACAAGCAAACTGAAGCCAACCAGAGTTAATTTAAGCAGAAAAGGTGTTTGTTGAAGACATTTTTGGGTGGCTCACAGAATCGAAAAGAATGCTGGGGAAATAGGTTTAAAGGCTATATGGTGAGGAACAAGGCTCCAGGTATGCCACAGGTGCAGTGACAACATCCCACGCTGTTCTGCTGGAGACAAACCCAAGTGTGCACTGCTCACCACACTGGGTCTGGAGAGCAGACCAGTTCCACTGGAACCACAGTCTCTGTTGTTTCTGGAAATGGATTTAATTATTGCTGCTGCTGCTGCCACTGTCACCATGGATTCTGAAGAGTCCCTGCTTCGTCACTTCACCAGCTTTAAGTCAGAGTCTGGGCAAGTGATCTGAATGACACAGTCTAAGTCATGTGTCCAAGATGCAAGGCACTCTGAGAAAGTGTGTTATCAGCCGTTTTTAACCTCCATACCGGAGGTAGGCTTAGATTCCTCAGGTGGGAGATTCTTCAAATACAAAGGGAATTTAGATGGTCCTGGGTAGCCAAAAATTAATGCCAAGTGACAATCAATCAACCAATAAATAAATACTGTGAAATAACCAGAAGTTGCAGAAAGTTCTGTGAAAGAAGCAGAAATGGGGGTTAATAGAGGAAAAAAAAAGAAAAAGCGGTGATCTACTTGCCATACAGTGATCAGTGAGGGACTTAAGCTGGACTTCAAGAAGGAAGGATCTGGCTCTGGCAAGGCTAGTTCCAGGTGGAAGACAGAACCAACACAAAGGTCTCTAGGATGAGAAGGAGCTCAGTGTGCTCCTGTAACTACTAATAGCTAGAGCATAAATGAAAGGATTTTTAGGTAGGGGAATGAAGTTATCTAATTTCCATTTTTTAAGAAAATCACTTTTGCTGCTCTCTGGGGAAGGATTTGGTAATGGAAGAGTCAGACCAGAGATACAAGTTGGGTGGCTGTTGAGGTATATGCTGAGGGGAAGAAGATGACCCAAATAGGTGGTGACAGCAGTGCTGGAGATAAAAGTCTGGATGTCTTGCAGATATTTGGAATCAGAATCAAATACTTGAATATGGGAAATTAGGAAAAAAGAAGAATCCTGGATCAGGAGTAGGTTTCTGGTTAGAGTAATCGAATGGATAATTGTAACTTTTACTAAACTGGACTAAGTGGAAACCAGACGTGGTGGTAAAAGTTCAAGAGTTCTGTTGGGGACACGTTCAGTGGGCAATGCGAGTATGTCATCAAATTGGGAAGGCTTCAGCTCAAGCTGGAAAAGTACCTCAAGAGTTACAACAAACCAATTTGCAAACATTTTAAGTAAAGTCAGTATTAAACATTCCATGACGCCTGGAGTCCAGAAACATTATGCTGGCTTTTGTCTTTGGGTTTTTTTTTCTTTTATTTTTAAAAAATAACCAAATGTTTTAAACATACAGAGAAGTAGAGGAATAAAAACTTATAAGACACCTGTATATCCACCATCCAGATTTAACAAATGTTAACATTTTACTATATTTGCTTTAGATCTTTTTAAAAATAAATAGCACTGTACACACACAGCTCTACTCCCTCATCCTGTTCCTCTAACCGTGTGATACCATTTATATAAAATTCTAAAACATTCAAAACAATTCTATGTATTTTTAAGGACCACTGCATATGTAGTAAAATTATAAAAACAAGAATGTGAGGACACGCCAACAGCAGAACATATTTTTTGTTTTTCCAATTTAGATTAAATGTAGTTCAGTCCCCAGACATCAGGGCTTCCAAGAAATCACATCTCAGTCATTTTGGAGACTGGCTTTCCCTCTCACTTGAAATCTTACAAGAAGTCTGCTATGGCAACTCAGGAACATTGGAGAGAACTGCTAGCTTTCAGTTCACTGGGGTCACATCTAAGATGCTCATTGTCTGAATCTACACAGACCTCTTGAAAGCAGGAAGGCTGAATCTTCACAGCATCCACTCCCTTATGTCAAATGTGCCTCTAGAACCTGGTTCACAGCTCCCAGCATCACCAATACTTAGTGTTCAGTCTTAGCATCCATGCAACCCCTGCCCCAGAGGTCCCAGAACCTTGGCACAATTGCCTAGGCACAAAGCAAAAGACCTACAACCCCGCCCCCACCCCCAGTTTAATTCTTCCCAGAGTTAAATCTCCCTCCCGCTCCTTCAATATCCCAGACCTCCAACTTCGGGGCAATATAGTTCTCAGCCACCAGCTTAACACACTAAAGGCTTTTTAACTGCCCCCTGGCATTCAGGATAATAAGCTCTGTCAACCCTCAAAGAAAAACACTGAAGTGTCTTCCCTTCTTCCGCAATGAGCCCATAGCCAGGGCAGTAAGACACCATTCATTTCTCAGACAGGTTATCTTGTCCTACTTAATAGTCTCCCTCTTCTGCCCATTGACCACACTCTTTTAAGGAGCTCTCTTGGGATGTTCCTGACAGTCACTTCCAGAAGGTTCTCTTCTAACACCATGTTTTGTCCTCCTCAGGAATAGTGAACAAACGCCGGGCCCCTGGCATCTCACTATTTTTACCACTCACTACTCTTACTTCCACAACACAGTCTCTTCCTTGCATTTTTGATCTCTAAATAATTCCAGTCATTTTCTATTCTCCTCAGAAAGCACTTCTCTTTTGTTTTTTCTTCTCCTGCCTTGGGTTTTGTTGGTGAACCAAAATACTCCCTGATGAATAAAAGGGGGTTTCTACCAATATGCCAGTATTAAGAAAAGGAAAATAAAATATATTTTGAAGTATGAAACCTTTTGCCCATCCATCCCTCACAAAAAGAAACACAAAACAAATAAACAAATGCTCTCATCTATTCAAACCAGTGACAGAATTGAAAAATCTATCTCCAAATCTCTGCCAGAGCAGAGTCACCTATATCCTCATATACCTCCTAACTAAACCTGTTTTCTCAGGTAAAAGCCAAGCAAAAGAATATGGTTTCTGACTGAACTTCAGTGTTAAAATATATCCATTTTGAGAAAAAAAAGAAGTTCCTACTTAATTCATTGAAAAGCTGTATTGCAGAGTCTTGAATAGACTGGGGACCTACCCGCCACTTACAGCATTATTTCTCTGACACAATGGATTTCCAGTTCCCTAGTTTGTGGTGACTCCACAAACACAAAGTCAAATGAGAAAAACAAAAATTCATACTCCTGGTATGGAAATATTTACCTTTTCTGGAAATATTTCATATAACATAACTTTTATTTCAATTATCAGATAATTATCTAAATGACTTTCTTCATAACTCTTTTATTTACGGGGCAAATATTAATTGAGCACGTATTTAGGGCTCTCAAAAGTAAGTAAACATATAGGCAAAATGACAGTTTTTTAATAGGCTGCTCCTCCTCCTTTTTGCTTTCATGTCCAAAGTTGCTAAATAATGAAAGTAGAATATTTAGTTACTCTTAGACCAAGTTCATAAAAAGAAGTTTATAACTACTAAGCTTCCCACATTTTTTAAAGCTTTTAAAAAATAATATAAATTCATTTTTTTATTTCTCTCATGCCTAGAATATGTACAGAACACAATAGGCATGAAATAAATATTTGAGAATGGAAAATTATCTGACTAAAATACTTTTAGATATAGCCTTGCCTAAGGAGAAAAGATCATTCACAACCTCTTCAAATCCCTACATTGTATTTTCTCAGCAGCATGGTGGTATTCCACGTTCCCTTTTTCCCACACTCGCCCAACCCCAAATCCCTAAAAGGCTGAATGCAGGAAGGCAGGACTGGACAAATCAAATGCCTCATTAAGAATGCCTGAAGAAATATGCCTAAAGATGAAATTATAGCTCTTAGACCAGCACTCAAAACCCTGGAATAAAAGACAGAAGGAGGGGGTAGGGGCAAAATTATGCGATTTGACCGTGGTTACTTATCCAGCAAATGTTTCTGAAAGCTACTAACTACTAATTGTGGTAAAGGTTTTTAAGCCGGGAAATGGTGAGTCTCTCTCTCTCTCTCTCTCTCTTTGCCTGACGCTCTGTAATTCATACGCAGTTTGGGGATGGCACTATGTCTTAAATACAATAATATTTTAGAGAAATTTGAGCATTGCAAGTTAACAGGTATGCCAATTTGGGGCCATAAAAGAGATACAACTCCAGAGATTTCGAATAATTTAATAAGGTGTAACCATTTTTCTAAAGTTCTGTGGTATTTTTTTCATCAGCTAAAAAGCTCTACCATGTGGCCTAATTCAAGGCTGCAGGCAGGAGAAATTACTGACTTTATTATGCCTGCCTGGTGCTCTCCAGTAAAAGCGTTGGGCACCAGGCGTTCTCATTCTGGGAGGCTCTGTAGAAAGCTTTTGCCCTGACAGACCTCCACTGGTTTCTTGTAAAAAGCAACAGAGAGAAGGAGGTTATGTTCCATTGTGTGCCAGGCTTATAGGTTCCCATCCCTCTCTTTGCCTTAGAAAAGGCCCACAGCAGGGCCCAGTCACACCCAAGTCATAATGGCCCTTGGGCCACTGAATGCCATTCAGAGTTTGCTGAAGAGAGATTAATGGTTATTATTATTGCCGTTAATGCTATTACGGTTATTGTTGTTATTATCCATCGCTTATTGGAAATGAGCATTCTGTGGTCTTTTCAAACATTCCACTGCTTTTCCTGCAGTGTGTTAGAATAGCCAGTCCCTTATCTACGAGGGAACAAAGGCTAAAAGTGAAGCCATTGCTTCTCCCTGAACTTCTTTTGGTGCAACTGGACTTGTTGTGTTTTTATTTGCTAATATAGATAAGAAAAAAGAAAAGAATGGTGCATTAGCTACGGTGTAGCTGGCTTCTCTGGGGGGATAAGCCCCCAAATCCCAGTGGCTTAATGCAATACAAGTTTATTTTACTCATCCAAACTCTAAGCTAGGTATTACTGATGGGCAGACAATGTTCTTCTAAGCACGAACCAAGGAACTGGGTGTGGGGCAGAGGCGGGGCGGGCTTTCACTTTGAGGTTACGGAGTTCACGTTGGTGGATGACTCCATTCTAGCCAAATGAATGGGGAAAAGACCACACATGGGAGGTCTCAAAGTAGCACACCCTACTTCTGCTCACATTCCACTAGCCATACTTAACTTCAAGGAGTCTGGGAAATGGAGCCTAGTGAGTAGTAAAGACAGGATTGGAACCTGAGCAACCCTACTTTGGAGACCTGTTCATCAAGTGTCAGGATTTGGGTCAAAGCACATGGGGGCTCCCTTATATATGGAATCTAAAAATATTGAACTCATAGAAACAGAAAGTAGTTGCCATGGGCTAGGAAAATGGGAAGATACTGGTCAAAATGTACAAACTTTCAAAAAATAAAAAAAATAAAATGTAAAAAATTATTTTTTAAAAAGGTACAAACTTTCTATTGTAAAATGAACAAATTCTGGGAACCTAATGTACACCATGGAGACTATAGTTGACAACATTGTATCATATATTTGAAAGTTGCTATGAGAGTAGAGCTTTAATGTTCTCACCATAACAACAACAAAATAGTTTTACATGAGTTAAAAGATGTGTCAACTAACCTTATTGTGGTAAACATTTTGTGATATATATGTGTAGCATATCATCATATTGTACACCTTAGATTTACACAATGTTATCTGTCAATAAAGCTGGGGGGGGAAGTACATGGGGGTTCTAGGTAACCTTCCCTTAGAAGGTGACATCTGTAGATAGATAGCACAGTGGGAGCAGATCTAACAGCTTTCTGAAAGTTGGACATACTTGTGGTTATTGTTTCAGAAAAGTCGGCATGAACTCTTCTAAAGGTAACTTCCTCTTGAAGCAACTTCTACATTTTTAGGAGTGAATGGTACAGGGCTAGACACTGAACAGTCTCTTAAATGCCAATATCTTTTATCTGGGGCCACTGAATTTCTAAAGAGAAAAAAGCTCCAATATCCTTTCTGGAGGGAGACATCTGGCTGCATGGGTTCTGCTTGCTCTAGTGGGAGGTAGGGAGGTCAACACTTCCAAATACAGATTTTCATTCAATTTCTTCCAGGTTTTAGCCTCCAAATGCACCATATTGATGCATCTGAGCTTGTAGTGCATATTATTTCTCCTCTTTTCTGTCTTCCTCTTTGTAAAAACTCTAACCTGTGCCTTCCCCCGGTTCATTTTGTCAACTCCCACACCTCCAATGCTTTGCATCTCCAAAATTTGATTGAAATTTCTCCATTGATGATGCCTCCTTCCACTGTTTGTTCTTGAGGATTTAGACAATAGTCTTGATTTCTTGAGAGGTTTTTTAAAAATGCAGATTCCTTGGCTTATTACTTGAAAATCCAAATAAAGCAAATCTGGGTTGGAATGTAAGTCTATCTTATATTATGAAAAAAAAATAAGGTGAAAAAATATAATAAATCCTCATGTAGCCATCACCTGGATTTAATAATTATCCAGACTTGAGATATTTTTTCCTCACTGAAGTATATTAAGGTGAGCCCAGACACTGCATCATTTTGTCCCTATATAGTGCAGTATGCATCACTAAAAACAAAGACATTTTCTTATATGACCATAGTACAATCAAATTAACCATATTTATCTGGAACCATATAATGTTCAAGTCCACAATCTAATTTTCATGATTGTTTTAAAGTTTATCTATAATTAGTATGTTTTTCAAAACATGAAGAAAGAAAGAAAACTGTTTTTTTAATAAAGCAAGTGTAAGATGGATACTAAATCTGATGAAGATTGCCCAATAAAAGAGAATTTTAGATTAATTTCACTTACCAATGTCAACTGACAAAAATTGTCATGCAAACAACAACCATAAGAAAACTGAAGTGACTATACTAGTAATCAGACAAAACAGATTTTAATACAAAAAAGTTATTATAAATAAAGAAGGACAATTTGTGATAATAAAAGTCTATTTATCACGAAGATATAACATATTATAACATATAGGCACCTAAAAATAGAGCCCCAAAATGCATGAAGCAAAAACTGACAGTATGGAAAGGAAAACTAGACAACTCAACAGTAATAGCTGAAGGCTTCAATACTTTCAATCATGCATCAAGTAGGTGGAAAATCAAAAAGAAAACTGGAGAGCTGAACAACTGTAAACCAAGTATCTAACAGACATCTATAGAACTCTCCATCTAATAATAGCAAAATTTACATTCTTCTCAAGCACACATGAAACATTCTACAGGATAGCCTGTAACATAGGCCTCAAGAAATTTAAAATGATTGCAATCATTCAAGAATGTTTCCAAACCACAGTGAATTCAATAACAGAAAGAAATCTGAGAAATTCACAAATATGTGGGAATTGAAACACACTCGTAAAAAACATGGGTCAGGAAAGAAATCATAGGAAAATTAGAAAATACTTTGAAATCAATGAAAATCAAGATGCAATTCCCAAAACTTACGGAATGCAGCTACGCACCACATAGAGAAAAACTGATAGCTGAAAACACTACATGAAAAAAGAAGAAAGATTCAACTCAATAACATAATCTTCCACTTTAAGACACACCCCCAAAAAATGCAAGTGAAACCTAAAGCAGCCAGAAGAAAGAAAATAATAAAGATTAGAGTGGACATTAATGAGATAGAAAATACAAAAATAATAGAGTAAATCAATGAAACCAAAAATTGTGTTTTTTTTGGAAAAAATCAACAAAATTAATAAACCTTTAACTAAAAGGTCTAAAAGAAAAAGAGAGATGATTAAAATAACTGAAAGTGGGAATGAAAGGGAGCCATCACTACTGACCTTACAGAAATAAAAAGTATCATAAAGGTATGAAATAAACAGCAGTATGCTAACAAATTAGATAATCTAGATGAAATGGACAAATTCCTTAGAAGATGGAAACTACTGAAATTGATTCAAGGAGAAATAGAAAATCTGAACAGATCAACAACAAGTAAAGAGATACAATTACCAATAAAAATCTTCCCATAAAGAAAAGCACAGGCCCAGCTTGCTTCATTGTTGAATTGTACCAAATGTTTATTTTTTTATATTTTATTTATTTATTTGAGAGAGAGAATGGGATAGAAAGAGCATGAGAGGGGAAAGGGTCAGAGGGAGAAGCAGACTCGCTGCTCAGCAGGGAGCCCGATGTGGGACTCGATCCCAGGACTCCAGGATCATGACCTGAGCCGAAGGCAGTCGCTTAACCAACTGAGCCACCCAGGTGCCCTGTACCAAATGTTTAAAGAAAAGTTTGATAATAGTGTTGCATTAATGTTATTTTTTGTAAATTTGATAGTAGCAGTACAATTATGTGAGATAATATTCTTAGATAATATTCTTGTTTTTGGAAAAATACAATGAAGTATTTAAGGGTAAAGGAGTATGATGTAATTCCCTAAAATGGTTCAGGAAAAAAATTTTATGCATGTGTATATGTGGTTGGGTATGTGTGCATTTAGATAACTGTGTGTCTGTGTGTGTGTGTGTGTGCATGTGTGTATGTGTTGTGTAAAGAGACACAGAAAGAGAGGGAGAGACAGAGAGAATGATACATTAAATCTGTCAAATCTTAACAATCAGAGAAGCTGAATTAAGAGTCTAAAAAATTTTATGTGTTTTCTTACATTTTACTTAAAATAATACAAAGTAAGTTTAAAGTTATTTCCTAATAAAAGTTAAAAAATAACAATACATTATGACCAAGTCAGAATCATTCCAGGAATACAAGGACTGTTGAATATTAGGAAATCTATAAGATAATGTATCACATTGATAGAACTAAGAGGAGAAATTATATGATGATCTTCATAGATGTGAAAAGACATTGGGAGAAAATTCAACAATCTTGATAAAACACACTAAAATAAGAATCAATGATATTTCTTTGACACAACAAAGGAGCCATACAGGGCTACCAGCCCTTCCTAAAAGTAAACTTCTAAAAACTTTTTACAGTTGAAACAGTATAGTAAATATTGTTGCATGAGTAGATGGAGAGACCAACAAAGAAAAAGGCACAAATGATTATGGGAATGAAGTGTTTTATAAAAATGGCAACATAAATCAGTGCAGGAAAGATGGAATTTTTAATAAACAGTGTTGGGCTAACTGGATAGTCATTCTGGAAAAAAAAGCAAATATGAAATTAGATATATACCTCATACAAACATCATGGATACATTTAGACCACAGGTGCTAACAGTAAACATTGAAACTATCAGTACTGGAAGAAAATTTTGTAATTTGGACCCGGGGAGATTCTTCCTAACTATGACTCAAAATCTAAAAGCAGCTAAAGATAAGTAAATATTATCACATAAAAAAATTAAAGGCAAACCCAGCAAATATAAAAAACAAAAACTATTGGAAAATTTATATCACAGAAGATCAGTATTTCTAATACACAAAGGACTACCAAAATCTGAGGGACAGAATGAACACACTAAGAGATGAGGGAAAGCCAGGAACAGACAGCTCACTGATTAACACATAAAAATACTTTCCTCAACACATGAAAAAATAGTCAACCTTACACCTAATCAGTGAAATAAAAATAAAACAACATGAAGTTCTCCTTCTTACCTACTGGATTGGTTAAAAATCACAGTTTGACAAATACTCTGCTGACAAAACTGTATAGAAATAAACAGTTTCTTACCTTACTGATGGAAATGTAAAATGGTAAAAGGCTAATGGAGGAAATTTTGTTAATAACTAGAAAAATAACATGCATTATCTTTCCAACCTTATACTTCACTTCTAAAATTCTATCCATAAGTTAAGCTGCCATAAAAAAAACTATTTATGACAAAGTCATTCCTTGAAGAAATTTTTATCATCAAAAGATGAATAATCCAGATGTCCTTCTTTAGAACATGTCCAAGTAATGGAGTTGTAGGCAGTCATAAAAAAGAAAAATTATTACATATGGAATGGAGAGAACTTTGACATATTTTTAGGTTAAAAAAAGGTACAAAACAGTAAATATGCTACCTTATATGTAAGAAAAAGCAATATATCAATATATGAAAATATAGCAAATTGAAGGAGAATTGACATCTTTATCATGCTCAAGGAAGATAAAGTGTGACTTTTAGTTAAACCTGGAGGAATGAACATATGTGTTTGTTTTAGGGTTTTCTAGAGAAATATATATATTTAATTATATATAATATTAATAAATATTATATATTTATGTATTTATGCATAATTTATAATTTTAATTTATTCTAATTATATTATCCTACTATAATTATTTATATATTATATATTAATAAGTATAAATAAAAACATATATAGAGAGGGATTGATTGATGTTAGGAAACTGACTCACATGACAGTGGAGGTTGTCAAGTCCAAAATCTGCAGGGTAGGCTGGCAGACTGGAGCCCCAGGGAAGAACTGATGTCTCAGTTCAAGTCCAAAAGCAGTTTGCTGGCTAAATTCCTTGTTCTTTGGAGGTCAGTCTGTTTTCTTCAGGCCTTCAACAGATTGGATGAAGCCATGCACATTATGGAAGGTAATTTTTATTCAAAGTCTACTGATTTAAACATTAATCCCACCTAAAAATATTTGCAAAAATATCCAGGTGTGTTTGACAAAATATCTGGGTACCATGGCCTAGCCAAGTTGACATATAAAATTAACCACCACAGTGTTTATCTCTGCTCCTTCTAGATACCAAGTAAAATGATGGTAAAGGACAAAATAAATAACCACATGTAGTGGGTGCAGAACAATGTGAGATGCTAAGAGGATATGTTACAAGGTAATGACCTCTCAGGGAATCAAGAAAAGCAGCCAAAAAAAAAAAAAAAAAAAATTGTAGTGGGTGAATAGGATGATAAGGATTCATTAACCAAATGGAAGGAGCAAATGACTTCAGTAAAGAGCAACTTCTACTTTCTCTCCCCAGCCTATGGCACAGGACTAGGACATAAATTTAGGGAAATGGCATTGGTGTAACCCAGTTTTGTTTTGTTTTGTTTATTTGTTCATTTTTAAGAACAATGATGAATCCTCTTACTCAGTTCCCATGATAACCTAAAAATCTTCTGCTGAGCCTATGTGCAAAGAATTAACCATCTGGTCTTCAGCAGACCAGCAGAAAACAAACATGGACACTCAGTCATTTCCCAATGACTGCCTTTCTTGCCAACCCCATACATATCTTTGATATGGTTCTTTCTTTGCTTGCCTGAGACAGCCCTTTGAGTTTCTGCTCTGCTGTCATTCACCTCATCTACTAGAGTCACTGACACTCTCTCTTCCACCAACACAGCCTTACTCATTATTTCATCAGCTCACTTATTTGACCTATGATAGTTCCATATAAAAGTTGAGACCCTTTGCAGCATCCCAAACTCTTGTTCTCCCTGCTCTCCCTTAAATAGGGCTGGATGGTTCTAAAAATGGCGACAAGAGCATGGTGTGCTCCTCACAGATGACAAACTTGAACAAGTTACAGAATCTTAAATGACTCCTCTGAAAATTCTGCAGTATAATCTGAGAGAAAAGAGGTATAACATTCTAGTTCTTACTAACTGTAAGATTATTGGAGGTATTACGACAGTATTGCCCTAGTCATCTCTGCATCAGTGATTATTCTGAATTGTGTCTTCTAGTACATACTTTAGTTGATAAAACAGACATAAATTTCTCATTAATTTAGCGATATGTGACTCCTTTCTTCCAGCAATGAGCTCACCTGGGCATCTAGGAGTAAATACTAATGTCAACCAAAAAACCTAATCACCTTAAATGTCATTTAACTGTTATGAATGGAAAGTAATTGTTACTGTAAATGTTTGGGGAATCTATCAGAAATGCTTTAATTTTTTGAAGGTTTTAAAAAAAATTTTTCATGAAAGATTGAAAGAATGCACAAGCAAGGAGAGTAGCAGAGGGAGAGGGAGAAGTAAGCTCCCCATTGAGGAGGGAGCCTGACATGGGGTTTCATCCCAGGACCCTGGGATCATGACCTGAGTGGAAGGCAGATGTCTACTCAACCGACTGAACCAACCGGGCACATCTCAGAAATGCTTTACTATTTGGATAAGAATATTCTTAGCTGCCATTACATCACTTTGTCCCTACCCCACCTTAATGACTATAGTTCCTATATCATATAGGTATTATTTTTGTGTGTTAGATTTTAGTCTAGCAATAAAAATCCATCACCAATACTGTAACATGACTATTTTATTTATAATCTTTGAGTTTTAGTATTAGAGCAGTAAAAACTACTCAGTAATATTATAACAATTTTTAACTATTAGTTTGTTAGTTTTGTTTGTGTTTTTAAGGCACACTAATAAAATTGACTTTCAACATGCTGTACACATTTTTACTTAACATTTACCTTAAATGATCTCTATAAAGCAGAACATTAGTGAATATGACAATGTTCTGAGGATAAGTAGGATTTTTTTCCTCTTCTCTTTCTTTTTCTCTTATCTTTGTCAACATGAGATCCAGGATCTGCATAGAATAGGTAATCCTAAAATTTGGGGACCACAGTCTTATATAGCATGTCTAGACACCCAGCATTATCTTTAGTTTGGGCAAATCTTACCTGGAAAGGAGTCACTGAAGACTTTAGAGATTAACTGATCCAGTCCTCTCAAGTACATTACAAGAAATGCAAACCCACTGCCTCGCCACTGCTTGGAGTTTTGAAGGATCTGAGTTGTCAAAGCACTCTGCCTGCTTTAGAATGCACCAGCTCCTTCAGTGCAGCCTTGAGCCTTCATCTGTTCCCTTGTCTTCTGGCTTCCAGTTGAGTTTGACCAATAGGAGGCACCACTGGGAGATTGGAGTCCCTTGGTTCCATCCTTGTTGGGTCACCACAGTTTTGTTGCGTCTTCTTTGAATAGCCATATTTCTTCTCGTGTAGACCTTTATTGCAGCTACAAATAACTCTCTCTGGGTTCCATTAATCATTTCCTTCACTTGCCCCTTAGGATTTAAGGGTGGCAATGTCTCCCCAGTATTGTTAGCCCTTGGGTAGTCTATCCTTCATTAGTTTCCTTTAACCCTGTCCATACTGCAGTGAAGAGTTCCTTTATTAAATGCTTCTCAATTACCCTGCTTGAGTGTGCTATTTCTTGCTTTCCTAGAAACACTCCTGTTTCTGTCACTCAGAGATTGAGGACTTAGACTTCAGTCCAATCCTGGAAAGTCCAGGAGGTCCAGCGTAGTTGTTCACTGTCATAATCCATTACACAGTGTCTGCCTCCCACCAGCTCTCTGGGCTTTGTAGTACAAATTATTTACTTTTCATGTTATCGTTTTAGAAATAATATATCCCTAGAAGTGCTGAAGCCGTGGCTGGCTGTAGATCATGATTGTGAACAGATCACCACAAGCCTCCTGAGTTTTATTTATGAGCATATATTTCATGCTTGCAACTTTCTCTTATGTTGTTTGGCCCAAAGAAGCATCCCACTCACCAATCCCCTGCTTTTTCCCTGCTTTTATGTTTCACCACCTTGTTAGCGCCTCACTGAAAGAAAAAAACATGCTTGTCAAGGTAACGCTGAGATCCAAAAATGAAGAGATTTTAGGCAGCAAATTAATATTCACTGTCCATACTCAGCTCAATTTCTTATAATAATTTAGCACCACATATGGTAGTTATGAATAAGCATTGATAAGAGAAGTTTCCTAATCTTTTCCACATGATCCAGAAGAGAATGATTTTTAAAACTTGAGTGAGCCAATAAATATTAATAGTTCCAAAAATGGGTCCAAAACTCTAACCAATAGAAATTTGGAGTTGGGGATTTGCTTTGTCACAAAGTTGCATAGAAGTAATTATTAGTATCATTACGTTGGTGCCATTGTTGGTCTCTGGACATCCAAAGGGTTCTTGGCGCTGAATGAAATGTCTAGAAAGACGAAATAGATGATTACAAAGAACTTTCATTCTAAAAAGCCACAAGTCAAGTTAAAAGGGGAAAAGAAGGGGGAAAAATCATCTTTTCACTGTTTATTTTCTCATTTTTTAAAATCTTTTCTTATTATGAAAAGCAGAGGTGGCAGGCAGAGAGCAAATAACTGACATGCGCACGCACAAATCCAAAGTGTCTCCAGTTCCTCAGTATTGCCTGATATTTGCCTCTATCTAAAACGATATCCCCAAACCTGAGGAAAACAGATAATATCCTGCTCAAAAATGCAATTGAATCAGATAACTTGAAATCCCAACCGAGAAGTTCATTTGAGAAATTTTGCGATAGCAATAATCACCAGGAGTCAGAAAGATTCCTTTAAGTCTTTGGCTAACTGGGGTCCAAAAAGTAGCAAGAAAAACAACATAGTGCTATTGTTTTTCTCATTCCAATCTTTGAAATTTCTTTTTTCAAAATTCACAAAGACCCAGACTTATTTTTATCTGTGAATTTAATGAAGAGGGAACCCTTTAAAATGTAGCTTACAGATTTGTGTGCCGTGGAGTTAAATGCCTGAGGATTCTGGGTTTGCATGAGGATGTTAGCTTTAGTTTTACAAAGAAATATGGGCACAAGGGAAAGAGAGAAAAAAGCATCATGATATGGAACAATTTATATTGTTTGGGAACCATGCATTTATGTATAAACTAGAACGTCAAATTACGTACCAGTTAGAGTAAAGAAGAATGACTAATAATGTTTAGTAAACAATAAGAAAGACCTATCACATGGTGGAGGGAAACCCCTCCTACTTTTTCTAATTTTTAAAAATAAGCCAGGAAGAAGGAATATTGTATCACAAGGACAATTAACGTAGCAGAAAGAGAATTGGATTTTGGTCCTAGATTTACCATGAAATAGTTGAAGGACCCTCCCTGAGGCCTCATTTTCTTCAGCCCTAGAATTTGGAAGAAGAGCAGTGAGGGGGTGGACCAGATGATCTTTAAGATTGCTTAGTGTGCCAGAATCAAATGTATTCTAAATGTATCGTAAGTAAGTTCCATTTCACACATACACACACACAAGAGATAAAAATGCCAGTTGTTATCTTTTTCCTAAGGCTTTGGTTTTGTTTCAGACCTTATTTTGGAAAGGGAAAAAAATCACAGATGAATCACTGCAAATTATGATACCAGTCATGGATCTTATCAAAATTGGCGACTCATCCATTTTCAGCAGTTTTGCTAGCCATGGGAAAAATGCAATTTCTTTCTCTCCTTTCTCCAAAGGCCAAAGGAACATGATTGCATCTTTTCTCCAATCTATAAAAAAAGACTCTGACCATTCTTTATTGTTGTGTGCATTTCCCTACTTAATCCATAGGAATAAAATTGTTCGAGTCCATGTTGAGATCAGTCTTTTCAAGAGATTAATGTTCATGTTAGGATTTTCTAGGGGAGTAATAATATAACAATTATAATAATAAGTATTTACTCTAATTTGTTATTTATTATTACTTATTTAATGTCCAGTTTAATTTTGGGTCACAAAAATGCCACTTTTATGTAGTTGTAAAAGCATTGAATTTTGAGTTAAGAACATAGATATTTGTGCTTATCTTTGCTGCTGACAGCTGTGTGACCTTACACATTGAGCCTTGATTTCCTCACCAGTAAAATAAGAACACTAGTAAAGTCTGTCACATATAATTCCCAAGTTTATTGTAAAAATTAAATAATATAATTATGTAAAACCATTTAAAATTGCTGAGCATGATGCAACTCATATTTATACTAATCATTATTTCCTTATTTATTTAGTTCTCAAATGATTCTGCTCTCCAAGGAGTATTGAAATTCTATATGCATTCCAAGATGGGATTTACCATAACTCTAAAATTTTTTTGTATTTTTTGGGTTTTTGGTTGTTCAGTTCAAAACTCAAACACATCGAGCTAACCCAGGACTAGTATTGACAGAAAGTGTGAAGAAAGAGTCTCACCGCTCGGTTAGCATGTGGATAGCTACAATGTACAATGCATCTAAAGGTCCATGACTTGCTTAAGCGCACAATATGGACGTAGCTCCTGAAAGATACGAAATCTGGTTGTTCTGCTAGTCTCCTGTGTCCCTGCAAGTGAGAAAACTTGCTTGTTGAAAGCAGTATAACTGTGATGGTGATAATTTAAAAGAGAGAGCAAATTTTCAAATATCACCTTTATTAACCCAGTGCCATCCAAAACTTAAATCTTTTCCACTCAGCAAAGTGACGATTTTTCACGTTTCCCTGGGCCTCCACAATGAAGGGAGTTTTTGCTTATCGAGTTCACTGCCAGGAAATAAACTCGAGAGTAATGATTGCCATAGATCTATGGAGAGATTAAGAGTTTGCAAAGATGGTGGAATATGCAATAAGGTGGCGGTTCCATATGCAGAAGCACAGTGAGAAAGTTTCTTTTAGCTTTCTCAAAGAAAATCACAGTAACCTGGAAATTTAATAAAGTTCCTTGAATATAAACAGTCTGGGGAATTATTGGTTTTGAATTACTGGCAACAGTGAAGAGGGTTAAATACAGTTTCAGAATGAAAATTAGTTTTATTTTGTCAGGAAGTGAGTGAGCAAAGAGGTGCAAGGCAAGAAAGAGAAAGAGAAAAGATCACTGGGGCAGATACGAAAAAGTGCAACCTAAATTCAGAGATGACAGAGCAGGTGAAGATTTCCAGTGTGACCACCGCAGTGTCACCTATAGCTGAGGATACCAGAGAGGGAGAGAGAGAAAGAGAGAGAGAGAGCATGAGAGAGCGCCACAATGCAAATGTGAAGCAAATTTATAGTTGAGTATTTTACTACTTGGGTTCTGAAAGAGATCTGGTCTTTTCTCTCTCCCACCTTCTTTAATGCTCTCATTAGAAATAGCGGGAAGAAAGAAGATCTCTAAAATTCACAATTCCTTCTTTCCTGCAGCAGACCTTGTCATGGTACCGTTTTAATGAAAATAAGTCACTCCAGACTGCCTTGCTTGCAGTGTTGAAGTTTGGTCCTCAAACCACATACTCCAACATAACTTTTCTTGCTTTTGTTTTGGTTAAACACATGTCCACTTTCAAACCAGGTTCACATTTTCCCTCAGGCTCATTAAAGGAAGTCGCCGGAGGAAGGTTTTACATTTTCTCACTCCTTGCAGCCAGATACCCTGTCCCACAATTAGGTTTTATAAATTCATAAGGGTGGAATGACCTAAAGGGTCATTTCAACTTACCCATTATGGAGCTGGAATCAAAAACCCAAAGTCAAAATCCGATGTCATTAATAATGGCATTACCTAAGTCACTTAGCTCTCTGAGTTCTTTGAACTTCACATCACTCCCTCACCTACAAATAGGGACAAGCATGTAATTCCAAGGGTCGTTTGGGGAAGTAAGTGAGATGTTGTAATTAAATTTCAGAAAAGACACTACACTAAATGTCAACTTCACCCCTACCTACTTACTACTCCTTAACCCATTTATGGGAAGAGCTACATCTAAAAACCATTGAGTTAAACAAAATCATTCTGTGTTTTAAAAAATCACCTAAAGACAGAATTCACACACATTCATGGTAAGTTTGAATAAAGGCAAGGATTAAGAGGTAAATAAGCCTGTTTTGAATCCCGTCTCCATACTTGTAAGTTCTGTGAACTTTGATTCTCAAATCTCTCTGAGCCTCAATCTTCTCTTCAGATCCACTGATATTTCCTTGAGTATTAGGTGAGATCATTTACCTAAAATGCAACAAAATATTTTTTGAACAGCTACTGTCTTAGGCACTTGGGAATACATTGGTGAATAGGACACACATCTATGTCCCATGTAGGTTTTAATTGTGGTGGGATAACATAGACATGAAATAAGAAGTAAAATAATGTATATGGTATGCTAAAAGTTACAAGTGCTATAGAAGAAATAAGAAGTAATGGAGATTGGGGGTTTGGCAGGAAGTTTTGTGGAGTGAAGGGAGGGGAAATCATGTTATTGGTTAAATATGATGATCAGGGTAAGGCTCACTGAGAAGGTAAAATTTGAGCAAAAACTCAAAAGAAGGTCAATAAGTCTGTCAACTGGTAATGTGATGAGAGCATTCTAAGCAGCAAGAATAGCTAAAGCAAAAGCCCTAACCACTACGAGGTCAATATGATTGGAAAGAAGTAAGTAACAGGGAGAACAGTGGAAGACAGACAAGAAGGGCAATAGGGACCAGATCACATAGGGGCTTAAAGGCCATTGTGAGGACTTTGACATTCAAGGAAATGGGAGACCCTTCGGGTTTTGAGCAAAGCAATGACATGATGTAATAAATGCTTTAAAAGGATCTTTGAGCTGCTGTGTTGAGATTTCTCAACTGCAGGGACATGAGTTAATAGCCGAACAACCAGTTAAGAGAATATGGGAGAGGAATAACGCAAATGATAATGGAATGGCAAGTTGCAAAAGTCTAGATTTAAGTTGAAGGAAAGCCCGCCAGATGTTCTGATGAACTGAATATTGAGAGTGAGAGAGAGAGTTGAGCAAGATCTCTAGATTTTCACCCTAGGCAACTGGAAAAATAGAATTGCCATCAGCTGAGATGGGCAAGACTATGAGTTGAGCAAGTTTCAAGGCAGAGACAGAAGGAATTCAATCTAGGCATAATAAGCTTTAGATGCCTACTGCACACACAAGTAAAGCTGTCCAAGGGACAGCTGGATCTATGAATCTAGAGCTCCAAGAAGACGTCTGGGTTGGCTATTTCAATTCAGGAGTCATCAACACTTAGAGATATCTAAAGCCATGAGACTAGGTGAGATCAACAGGCAAGTGAATGAAGCCAGAGAGGGACAGGGAACTAAGGAACAGGAAAACAGAACAGTGACCAGTGAGATGAGGGAAAAGATGGGAACACATCTGGAAGCCACGTCAAAGAAAGCACATCTAAAAGAAGGGAGCAATCAATGATTACAAATGTAACCAACAGGTCATGTAAGATGAGGAGTGATTTGGCTACATAAACATCACTGCGACCTTGACAAGCGCAGTTTTGGTGGAGTGGTGACAGTGGTGGGGGAAACCTAACTGTGCCAAGTTTGAGAGATAATAGGAGAAAATTTTGAGAGAGAATAGATGTTTTTTTCAAGGAGTTTTGCTGTAAAGGGGAGAAAAGAAATGGAGTGGTAGCTGCGGTAAGAAGTGGAGCTAAAGAGACTTTCGATGTGGAAGAAATTATAGTATGATTGAGTGTTGATGTGATGCATGTCAAGCTCTTGGAACAAGTCTTGGCAGCTAATATTATCTGTACTCCCCAATAACCCATTTTTGCACTTGGTAATCTTGGCTGTCAAAAAAATCTTTGTGTATTGATACTTCCCAATATATAAGTACCTGCATATATGAGCGACAAGGTTGGCCTA
The DNA here is from genome assembly GCF_009762305.2 of Zalophus californianus. Lineage (NCBI taxonomy): Eukaryota > Metazoa > Chordata > Mammalia > Carnivora > Otariidae > Zalophus > Zalophus californianus. The sequence continues at coordinate 83,736,521 of NC_045595.1, forward strand.
TGCCTGAAAGGGATGGGGAAGCACAGCTTCAAAGAAAAGTCTTTCTCTGGGTTGTGGAAGCTCCTTTTCACTACATTTCAGACAATCACACTATTTCAAGGAAAAATACCAAGGGGAGTTACCATGTTGGCCTCCAACCCCACTTTGGAGCTGTTGCACCTGTACCAAGAGACACATACTCTCCCTGAAATGCCTCATTCTCTTCTTCATACTACACCAGTGCATTTTCCCAGAGAAACGTCATGATGATGCTTATATCCTTAGCTTAAGACTCCCCACACTCTTCAAATATATTTAATTCACACTACAGTTGAAATACTATGGAAAGGAGAAGAGGAGCAAAACTAGAGGAAATTCTAAAACTAGCAGAAAAGGAATGTGACAAAGTAAGTGAGAAGAAGAGTCCTATGTGAGTGGCAATCAGTGACTCACCCACATGGGAAGGAATAAAATAACTCCATTGCAATGGCTGAAGTGGATGTAGGATTAGGTGGATGTGAAAAGCATCTGGTTGTTTTGTTTACCCAGTGCCCAATCTCCATTTTCTGGTAGTAACCCCTTGATATTCCCTTGGAAGCCATGGCTACTCTATTGCCTACAGGCTTCGTAGAATGTAGATCTAGTTGTGCCCTCTTCTTGGTGACCTATAGCCAAAAATCCCCAGGGGAACTAATCACCTCTTCCTCTTGATGGAAGTGGCACCAGGAGGCGACAGGATTGCTATTGTCTTCTTGTCATGGGAATTTCCTTAAGAGATGGTCTTTTGGGACCTCCTTCCCAGATTCAGGGCTCATCCTCCGTGGGTGTGCTCTACCATGACTGTACCAGTTGTTCACAGTTACCTATTCCATTTGGCCTCTATCCATGCTATACCTGTTAAGTTTTTTGAGTATGATTTCTAAATTGCCTGGTCCCTGCCCATGCCAAGGCTCAGTTCTTTAGCTCTTTCTTTCTTTTTCAAGATTTTATTTATTTATTTGACAGAGAGAGAGTTAGCGAGAGCAGGAACACAAGCAGGGGGAGTGAGAGAGGGAGAAGGAGGCTTCCTGCTGAGCAGGGAGCCCAGTTCGGGGCTCGATCCCAGGACCCTGGGATCATGACCTGAGCCGAAGGCAGACACTTAACAACTGAGCCACGCAGGCGCCCCCAAATCTTTCTTTATATCTGTGAGTTACCTATCTTAAAGATCATTTCCTCTTGCTTCCTTTTTTCCTTTTGGATTAAGCATAGCTACTTGCCGTGTATTTGTAACCAAAGAATGCTAAAGAAAGACTGGACTGTTTTGGAAATCCAGTTGTTACTGTTGACCTTCATAATGACTTTTTAAAAAAACACACCTATTAGGGCACCTGGGTGGCTCAGTCGGTTAAGCATCTGCCTTCAGCTCAGGTCACGAATTCAGAGTCCTGGGATTGGGTCCTGCATTGGGCTCCCTGCTCAGCGAGGAGTCGGCTTCTCCCTCTGCCCCTCCCCCTGCTTGTACATTCTCTCTTTCTCGCAAAAATAAATAAAATCTTTTTAAAAATAACAAAATAAAACACACTTATTTGTAGGTTGGGCTCTGCCTCACGTGCAACTTCAGGTTTTTCCATTATTTCTCTCACTGGCTTGATATAAACTCTCCCTACTGGCTAACAATTGGAATGACTTGTGAATCAAGGGCTGCTCCTCTTAAACAACTGAGCCACTCAGGCGCCAAGGGTTGCTCCTCTTGCTCACCAAGTCCTCAACAACATGTCAACAGATGACTGCTTAAAATTCTTTTCCTTTATTTGCTCTTGGAACCGACAATAATTATTAAAAAAAATGGCACTGAAACGTATAATATAAATAGAGAAGGATTCTTGATTTTTTTTTTTGGTATATTCTAGACTGCCATGTGGGGGGAAAATCCTTGTCTATTAAAAAATCTTTTTAATATGTAAAATGGAAATTAGTTATCTAGATGCCACTCTAAGAGCCTTTTGCTCTTGGCTATGAAACCTTCATTTGAAAGCCTTTTCTTTTGAATTCTCTGCCACAGTTTTATGGGATGCTCAAAGTAAACAGATGCCTCATATAAACTTCATTTTTATAGGTAGCTAATATACTAATATCCTACAGGGATAATTTAAGCTCCCAGGTGTCCAGGTTTTAACTAGGCTACAAAGAAAATTTAGCCAAGGACAATAGGACAAACTACCTAAGCTAGAAATGTCATGGCTCTTTCATAAGGCACCAGGATTTCAGGAAACTTCAAAATAAGGTCTCACACAGAACAATCTGGCTAGGGAAGAGACTCCATTAAATGAGGTGATTCAAATTTATAGATTATGCTGGGGCAATTTAGAAACAGGGAATCCTTGTATATTTCTTATATACATAGTTCCACATTGAAACTTGGAGCAGTAAACTGTCTCATAATGTGATGGCATCAAAATACCAACTCTTCTTACCAGGGTTACTGAGAATTCAGAACAGGATCCATGCTATGAGAGAGTATATAATGCAAAATTAGACCCAAAATACTTCACACACACACACACACACACACACACACACACACACACACACACACATTATATTTCTGCATGTAGTGAAGTTCCTATTGAGAAGAAATTTAAACCTTTGCAGGAGAAGCCACCAGCCAAGCTTTATATCCAGAAATTGTCTGGAAGCAGATCTTTGGCTTTTCCTTAAATACAAAACTGGTCTTTGTTAGTAATTCAGACATAAGGCTGAGAGTCACCCCTTGCCCTGGTGTAGCAGGTCCTTTTATAGCTCAGAACTGGAAAGAAGGTTGGTACAATGGCATTCGGGCAAAGAACTTTCTGGAAGAAAATAGTCCCTTTTCTCTAAAGGTTAGATATTGTAAGAAGTTCTGCAAATGATGAGCTCAGCAACTGAGGGCTGCCAAAACAAAGGTGATAGAAATAGGAAGTTAGACTGAAGGCTGATATAATACCTGGGGTTAGGTGGTTCATGGGATTGTGTGCAGCATCTTTCCACAACTAGAGTTGTGGAAAGGCACGGAAGTGATGCTGTGGGGCAATGATCCGGTATGTTAAAGCCTATCATGCAAGCGTGTAGTGGGAAGTGGGCAAGTGAGAAGTTTGCAACTATAGACCACATGGTTGCAACAGAAGTAACACACATCTATTAGAAGGGAGGCCAGACTGAGGTCCAGAAGTCCTCTCCAGTGCTCCCCAAGGTGCCTTTTGGAAATAAGGTGGACTCTTTCAAGAGTGTAAGTCCCAGGAAGCCTTGACAATTTGGGCATGCAGCTGGACTTAAGAGCAATTGCTGGATTTTCTCCTAACCTGGCATGATAGCTAATTTTATGCAGTGACTTGTCCAGGCTATGGTGCCCAGCTGTTTGGTCAACTACCAGTCTAGATGTTTTTATCAAGGTATTTTGTAGATGGGATAAACATTTACAATAAGTTAACTTTAAGATTACCCTCAATAATATGGGTGGGCCCATATCTAATCTAATTAGTTGAAAGCCGGGAGAGCAAAAATTGAGGTTTCCTGGAGAAGGAATTCTGGCTCAAGACTGCAATATGGAAATCCTGCCCAGGTTTCAGCATGCCAAGCTGTCCTATGGATTTTGGGCTTGCCAGTCCCTGTAATAGCATGAGCCAATTCCTTAAAATCAATCTCTCTTTCTATCTCTCTCTCTATATATTTTATGTATATGCATGCACACATATGTATGTGTGTGTATATATAATATACATATATACTATTTTCTTTCAGTTCTGGAGTTTTCTTTTGGTTCTGGAGTTCTCAGTTTCCTCACTAGACTCACTATATATATTTATATATATATATATAAATTTATATATATATATATATTTATATATATATATATATTTATATATATTTATATATATATATATATATATATTTATATATATATATATATATATATATATATATATATATATATATATATATATAGTTAACCCTGACTGATACACTTGAGCAGGTGAGTACTTGAATGATTGTTTGGAAAAATGCAAAATATATGACTGCGTTTGTACCCCCAGCTGGTGAGATAGTCCATTTTGATTACGTACATACACAGTTGATAAATACAGACATATTGTTCTATCACTATGTCGCTTAAACATTCACATGCAGTTAAAATGATTTACAAAGAGTTGTACATTTTACCAATATAAGAATCAATCCTTTTTTGTAAGTAAGATTCCTCTTCTCTCTCTTTTAAGGTACATTTTCTTGTAAATTATCTTTCTAGCACTATTTTCTACTTGAAATGAAACCATAAGAAAGGGGAATCCCAGGCAGGCTCTTCTTGTACCTTATATTTAAATAACCCCAGAGCTTTGGCAAAATTCCTAAATTCTCTTCGAGTTTCAGAGATAGGTAGGGAGGTATCTAAAAAAGACTTGGGCAGAGTGAATCTAGCCCACAAACTGAGAACTTTAGAACCCAACAAGAAAAGACAGAAGGCTATTCACCTGTAAAGAGGGCAAAAACAAAATTCAAAACTGAAGAGACCAGAGACCTTAAATCAAATGCATTCATTCCTTAAAAATTTATTCAGGGTGCACTACACACAAAAGTGTATGCTTGGTGTCCAGGGGGGTGTGGGAGGGATGGTACACAGCTTATCTCCTCAAGGGCTGTGAAGTATGTATTGTGGACCCAATGTGTGCATGAGAAAACTGAATATGAGAAAGTTAAGAAATGTGGTGGTTCTAGAGTGTATCTAAAAAACAAGTATAAAAATAACTGTAACACAAGATAGAAACTATAGGTCTCATTCATGTGGGAGGGAGGCAGCTGAGGAGAATGCCTTTAGGAGAGCAATAATAATGTGCTCTGAAATCCCAAGATGCAATGATGCCTGCAAATAGAACATAGATATCCTGAAATCAGGGCCAGATTAAGATCTTTAGAGGCCCTAATCCCCAAAGAGATTATGGTGGTGCCCACCTCCCGCCATCACCACTATATATAATTCAAAACAAAACAGTACTTAAATGTTTAAGAAATTAAAGAAATCCAGCTAGGTTCTGATGGTTTTACCAGGATGATTACTTTATTGCTTTTCTTGAATTAACACATCCTTTCAAAAACAGGTTTTGGGAGGTGCTCCTCTTTTGCTTGTTCACTAAATTTGTATACCAGGATGCATAAAGTTTTATTGGCACACAACCACACCCATTCATTGAGGCGTCATCTATGACTGCTTTCCCACCACAATGGCGGAATTACGTGGTTGCAGCTGAGACCAATGGCCCAGAGACAGAGTACCTCGGCACAGGTAGAAGTACAAAAAAAGTGTGCAAATGGTATGTGCTTACCTGGGAAAATAGGCTGACCATCTCATAAGAAGCATCACAGAATGGCAGATAACTAGGTAGGTAGTTATTAGTTTCTTAGTTAGTTGGCTTCCCTTTAGGGGTACAACTTCCTGGTTCAGTCTCCCTCCTGGGAGCAGATCACCCAAGGTTAGAATGAAAATTGACTGAAGATCCTGAAATTGATGTGTATATAACGTCTGTCACATTTACCAAAACATTGATCCTATGACTGTCCCATCCCCACTTCACCCTTATAGAGGCAATCATAGCCAAATCGATGATCCGAAGGTTGCTTGATGATCAGAGAACCAGAGGAAGGGGCTGAAGTGAATGGTAATGGCAGCAGATAGAGAGAACCTAAAACAGCTGTCTCATATGGACAGGGCTAGCCTTGTCAATGAGGCCAGAATTCCAGAGCGCATGGACTCTTGCAGTGCGTGGATAGGCACAGTTAGTGTTTGCCCCTGTAATCTTCCTTTTACTGTGTTGCCAGCCTCCCTTCTTAGGACACATTCATTCTTTAGAAATCTGAATCTATTCACTAAGGTTGCAGTCAAGTTTTGAAAACCCAAGTCTCCGGTCTGTTCTATCTCTTTAGGTCAAGATTTGTTCTCATCTACTGCTTTTCTTTCTTAATTTTCAAAGGCATCTCTCTGCAGTCTTCAAGTTCAACCTGGAGGAGTTGATGACTTCTTTTTTTTTTTTTTTTTCTTTTCATTCACACAAGTTGAGAGTGGATTCAGCTATTCTTATTGTCATGCACCTCACCATGTGAATAATTACTTCCTTGGGAACTCATTTGATGCCACACCACAAGCCTGTGTTCACCTATTCAGGAATGTAGACAAAGAGCTCATTTAGAAGCCCTAAAACCTTATCAGATCCTGATTTATACAGGTAACCACGTCAATAAACACATCAAAATCCTGCGGGGTAGTGACAGTCACTAAATCTGAATGCGTCTTTCCTGACTGACTCCGATTTGGAACGCACAGCTCTCTTTCTTACACTTTGGGATTGTACCCCTCCGCTGGTGGCACAGCTGTTGGCCCTGCCGACCACGTCTCATCTACTTTGTACAGCATAGCACCTCTGGATTATTGGCAGTTTCGGTCATTTCCTCATCCCTTGGCCAATAACTTAATGTAACATTGAACTGATCATTGAGCCATTGCCAACTTTTTTTATTATGTTGACATGGGGCAGTTTAGGGTAATGGTTGCTCTTTGAAGGCGTTTGCCAGGCAAAAAGGTCAACCTTTTCAACGTTATGAAAGATGGAAGAAAGAAAGAGAAATAACAGTTTTAAAGCCAGTCATTGTGTTATGTACTTTCCACACCAAGTATCTATTTTAAACCTCAAAGCACACACCTATTTTGGAGATGAAAATTGAAACCTCAGCTAAGTTAAGTAACTTGTCTAAGTTCTCACAGCTAGTAAGTGGTGAATCCAGGAATACAAGTCCAAGTCCCCCTTATTGGTGGTCTGATCTTTTGCTTGTGTGGTCCCGTGTTACCTTTTTCCAACACTAGTCAGCTTGTAGGATCAGTGGCTCTTCAAGCCACTGGTGCATTATTATTAAAAGCATCTGGTGCAGAGCTTGTTTTGGGTTTTAGATTTCATAAGCTCACCATCACATCCATAGCTGTGCCTAATGCTTTCTGGAATAGGGTGGAGACCAACAACATAGATAAATTGACATTTCCATGATCTTCCCGCAATCCTAACTCCCTAACAGTCACCAAGGAACAGCAGCTACAGTTAATATTCATTCAAATAATGCAGCAGATATTTATCTAGTACCTACTAGGGGCCAGCCATTTGTGCTGAGCTTTATTAAAAAAAAAAATTCTTGCCACAGATTGACTGAATCACTGAACACACTAGCTGCACAATGGCCATGAAGCCCCATATAGAGATGGACAAAATAGGAGTTTTGAAGAATTTGAAAAAAGAAACTGTTTATATCACAGATTTTTTAAAAATGTGTATTAGTAGCTGAAAAGCACTGGAGTATAATTAAAACTCTGTGAACCGCAAGTTCTGCCCTCTACTGAGAGCAACTGACACCAAACCGACCCGGCAGAGAGATCCTGTTTGGTACTGAAGGCTCGTGCTGCCTGAATTGCAAACACTGAACCATTTCCAGTCAAAAGAGTCAAGCAGCCCCTGGGCTGATGTCACTGATGACATCTCAGCTGCCCTTCTTGGAAGCTGTCTTTCTGTCTCCTGACTGGCTTCAGGTGTGTGGCGGCTCATACCACCCACAACATAGCAGAATATGAAACAATTCAGATATGAAGTGAGAGTATTGACTAGTAAGAAACTAGAACATGATTTGCTCTCTGGACCTCAGTGTCTTCTGTACAATGGGAACAGTACCCCAGTCTCAGAAAAGCATGATAACATACACGAAATAGGGTTGGCATAATGTTCATTCGTTTAACAGAAACATAATCAGACACTTACGATAAACCAAATGCTCTGATAGGCACTGGAGCTACAAGAATAAACAAAACAGATACTGTTCATGCTTTCATGGGGCTTTACGTGTGAGGGGGCAGACATTCAATGAATCGTCACAGAATGAGCTAGGCCATTAACATTTGTCAAATGTTATAAAGGACGCTATAAAGTGAAGCGTGCTATGGGAATATATGATAACAACTCCCTGTGGCAGGTTGTTTAACAGTCCCCCAAAAGATGCCCAGGTCCTAATCTTCTGAACCTGTGTGAGTATGTTACCTGATGTGGCCAAAGGGACTTCGAAGATGTGATTAAGCTCAGAGTCTTGAGAGGGAGAGCGTATCCTAAATTATCCAGTGGGCCCACTGTCACCGCAAGGGTTTTGAAAAGTGGAAGAAGACAGAGGGATTATTTGATTATAGAAGAGGAGGCTGGAGCGATATGATGTGGGGAGGACTCAACCTGCCATTAACTGCTTTCAAGATGGGGGTAGGGGCACAAGCTAAGACATACAGGTGGCTTCCAGAAGCAGAAAAAGGCAAGAAAACACTCCCTAGGGACGCCTGGGTGGCTCAGTCTATTGAGCATCTCCCTTTGGCTCAGGGTCAGGATCCCAGGATCCTGGGATTGAGCCCCACATCGGGTTCCCTGATGAGCAGGGAGCCTGCTTCTCCCTCTGCCTGCCACTCCCCCTGCTTGTGCTCTCTCTCTCTGACAAACAAATAAAGTCTTTAAAAAAAGAAAAAGAAAAGAAAACACTCCCTAGAGGCTGCAGAAAGGAAAGACTATTGACCCCTTGATTTTAGCCCAGTGAGACCTGTGTCAGACTTCTGACCTACAGAGCAGCAAGATAATAAATTTATGTTATTTTAAGATACAAATTTCCAGTCATTTGTTAAAGCAGCCGTAGAAAACTAATACAGTCCTACACTTAATGGTGTAGGGGGGTGGTAGGTAGTCAACGGAGGCCTCTTTGAGGAATTTAACTGAGACTTGACAGTTGCCTCGGACTTAGATAGAGTTCTGGCCCATTAATGCCTGTCCCTCTGTCCTCCTGTCACACTCCTCAGCCTGGTATTGATGCCTGTGGCCTCTTCTGGTGGTAGCTGTGTTCTCCTGAGACAGCTGGTTTGGGATCCGCAAGGCCAACTAGCTCTGATTAGGACTTCTTCCCACCATCCATCCACAGCACATTCTCTCTATCAACAAGTACTTATTGAACACCTACTATGTGCCAGTTCTGTTCTAGGTACTGGGTATACAGAAAACAAAAGGAGAGATTCAATGTTCTTCTATAACGGGTTCATCTTTATGCAAAAGATGAACTCTATTTGGTCATAATTTCTTTGAAAAGCAGAACCACACATGAAATAAATTGATGTGATCTTAAAAAGTGCTATAGTCTTAAAAAAAAAAAAAAATGCCATGAAACAACGATCTGGGCCTAACAGAGACCTCATGAAAAACATTCTAGATAGCCAGAAGAATCAGTCAACTTTGCTGTGTCCTGTTTCTTGCCACAGTGTTTAAGTGAGGGTTACTGCAGAAAGAGCATTCCAACTCCTGTTCTAGGAATTGCCAATGCTACACACACACAATTGGCCTCTGGATTTAAGAACAGACTAGGGTCCTCCTCAAATCCTAGTGGTAAGGCTTAAGAATAGACTTTATTTTAGGGGCGCCTGGGTGGCTCAGTCGGTCAAGCGTCCGACTCTTCATTTTGGCTCAGGTCATGATCTCAGGGTCCTGAGATCGAGCCCCACATCTGCTTGTCCCTCTCCCTCTTCTCCACCCCCCACCTCTCTCTCTCTCTCTCTCTCTCTCTAAAATAAAAAAATTAATTTATTTTAAATCTCAAAAGTGAGAAACTCATAGACACTAAAGAGATAACAAAAACAAGTGGCACCACATTTGACATAAATATTGTTCGTGCAGTGCACAAATATCTACAACATTTTTTAAAACTTGTATCCAAAAAATTCGTTGTAATTTCCAGCGCCTAATGATTTTTGGGGGGAGGGGTTGTTTTGATTTTCATTTGTGTTATTTTCAAATCATAAATGTATTACTGGTCTAGCATAGGTATATGTCCTCCAAATGCCTGCCCCAAATTTAAGAAAGCATCCCAGCTCACTCCAGAAAGCTGAGGAAAACCTGAGATCCCGGTGGAGTGTGTCCTCATCAGACCTTTTAAAGCACATGGCAATGATGCATAATAAATGAGAATTCTGAAGTAGCTTCAACCGCCTATTGGTTTGAGAAGGTGACCTGCCAGTCCCTGGATATTTGGGTGGGAGACATTAATCAAGCATTCCTTTGTCAGTGTTAGTTAAATATAGTTAAATGATCCTATCTGCCTGGGCTGTTTAGACCTGTCAGAAGTAATCTGCCCCTTCTTGAGGATTGCCAAACAGGTTTTCATCCCAAGTGACTTAGTCATTTATTCCTGTTTAAATACAAATCTTACTTACCTCTGTAAGTCCTGGCTCACCCTTAAAAACTCCACATGGGCTTAACATGCCCCGCTGTATAAAGTGGTGAGAATTGTTATGGATTCTTCTCATTTTTTTTCTGAATACTACAGAGAAGGTAGCCAAATTCCCCAGAGAGTTGGGGAGAGTAGAAAGTAAATCTAGGACAAACCACAGAGGCAGTACATAGGGGTTGCTTTGGAAGAAAGCACTTGTCTGACTTTTGAGGCTTGCTCACCCAGAACCTACAGCAGGAAAGGAGGCATTATCCAAGCAAGGCTAAAATAATAGGTCAGAAAGCACAGAGGAAAATGTTCTGATTTGGACCACATGATGAAGATTTATAATAGAAATGACAAAAATGAAATCCCCTTTCACATGGATAAGTATTTTTAACATTGGAACAAAGAACTGGGAGCTGTTCCCTTCATTGTCACAGAAGTGCTGTTTTTTTTGTTGTTGTTTTTTGTTTTTTGTTTTTAAAGACACCAGATTGGTCTGACTCTGTTTCCTCCTCTTTGGTGCCAGGATCTTTGCCCAATGGGACCGCGCAGCAAGAAGTAACATTACAGTTCCAGCAGCAGGAATCACCAGCCTTCTACCCAGAATTGGCTTCTGGATGTAAGAGCCTTAGAAAATCTCATAAGTTTCCACCCCACAGTTTTCTCTTCTAGGAATTTCTCCTAATAGATTGTGTGCCCATACAAAGAAAGCTTCACATGCAAAGATGTTCATCCTGGTTTTGTTTATAATTGAAAGAAAAATGAAATATAAATAAAAGAACACACCCACATATTCAACAAAAAGGGGTTGGTTAAATTAATTTTGGTGCATCCACAGAAAGGGAATATTCTGTAGTCATCAATAATTGTTTAGAAGACCTAAGAACAAACAAATCGGTTTTTACTCATTCACACTTTTCTGTATTTCTTCCTTACTTTTTTTTTTTTTACAGAGATCATGATTTGCCTTGGTTCTTGGTTAGTAGGCAGAAGACCCTGGAAGCTGGCTGTAAGGGGACGACTACGTAACACAATGAACAACAACTGAACAAGGCCTTTCGTTTTAAAACGGTTACACCCAAGACTCAGTATTCATGATTACCCAACCAACTCTTCATCACCCAATCAAATATCTTTTCTTTCTAGCTAAGAACTGCCAACTGGTATTGCCCATGTCATTATTCTCCCTGTTCTCTGTTAGTTAAAGCTGATTGCCAGTTTGTGTGATCCTCTTGGGGGGGAAAAAAAAGTTCTCCTTAACCATTTCGTTAACCAAGTCCTTTAACTTCATGGGTTGACTGCACTGGGAGAGGCCCTCTCATGAGTTGGTGCTTATTTAAAAGGAAAATTTGCATTTATTTACTCATAAAAGTGCCATTGAGCTGAGAATCTTATTTCGGTTTAAACACACTTTTCTTCTTACAATAGTGGTTGTCATGCCTTCCTTAAATGGATTATAAGCTTGTCTTTGAACTGCTCATATAGCCTAGACCAAACTTTTAAGTTGGCATGTTTCAACAAATCCTGCTGGACAAATAAATGAAGACCCCATATCAGTGAATTCCCACCTTTTTTTTTTTTGCCTCAAAAAGCATTGTTTCAATTAAATCTTATTTGCACCCCAATATTTTAAATAATCAGAGAGGAGCTGGTCTAATTAAAGTGGAAGTGGGAAAGGATGAAAGCTGAGAGTGACCACTAACTAATCATGCAAACTAAGACATTCTTGGGAAGGAAAGGAGACACTATTAATGATCACATTGGGACAACACATCTTACAAATTATTCCTTTCTGCTTTGGGAAGATCACAAGTTCAAACTGCCCAAAAGCAGTAAAGGAAATGATTGGGAATTGGCTGTACAAAGTGGAAAGGACAATATGGTGTGGGGGTGGGGGGTGGAAAACACTCTAACTGAAGTCCAGAGCCAAACAATAAACCGGACAAAAAAATATATCTGCAAAACACAGACGGTGGGCTAATTTGGTCAATTTAGAAAGTGCTTGAACAAAACAATGAGGAAAAGATGAACCTCCCCCAAACGAGCAAAAGATAGTTGCATAGGCAGCCGAGAGGGGGAAATATAGAAATGGCAATGCCCAATAAAAATATTTTTTAAAATGCTTCTCTCCTTATATGTTACCTAAATTGAATTTAAATAAAAAATTAAAAAAAATAAAATTATCTCACTCATAATTAAAGAAATTCAAATGAAAACAAAAAGCCATTTTTCACCTAGCAGACAAGCAAATGTTAAGGTGTAAGGATAGCTGATACTAGTTAGACTATAGGGAAGGAGCCATTCTTAACACTGATGAAAAATGTACTAACAGGCTAAAACTTTTTAGATAGCCACAAGGCAAGAGCTATCAGAAGGAAAACACATATTGTTTCTGACCTGATGGTTAAACACAGCTAGAAATCGACTCAATGTTTGCTAAAGCAAACATATATACAAGTGACATGGTCTGTCATAGCAAAAAAAAAAACCTGGAAACAACCAAAATGTCTCTCAATTAGGGAGGGATTCAATATATTACAGAATGGGATGTCCATATGGTAGTGCTGTGTAGCCAATACAATAAACACTGTGGTATTTTATATGTTCTGATAAGGAAAAGCCTTAAAAACATATCATTAAGGCAAGAAAAAAAAGCAGGGTCAGAACACTGTGTATATTACATTTTTATTCTGCACATTGTTAAGAGGCTACTTACAGGGATTATGGACATATAGGTTTTTAAGATCACACCAGACACCATGACCACTGGTTGTCTTTGTTGGAAGAATTGGGTAGAAGAGGAGCAGCAGGGGTTGTTTTTAAAACTCTCTGCTTTATACCTTTTTGCTTTGTTTGAATTTTCTAAATATGTTCATGTGCTCCTATTATAAATTTTTAAAATGTCAACAGAGGTTATCTATGTGGTTGGATTATTGTAATAAATATTATAAAAGGTGGGGAAAACTATGTGTAAGGAAAACAAAATGGAAAGCCCACAGAAAAAGAAGTTCCAAGCTTACAAAATCATATCACCTCCATTAACTATGAAATAGTTTGAAGCATAGTCTCTTTCTTTTCAAGATATTTAGCATTTGAGCCATTCCCTCACCCAAATGTTTATTACAATATTGAAGTCAGAAAGGATGCCATTCCTTGCCCTCTAGTAAGATAATGAGAGAAATACATATAAGGGGTTGTGGGAGCAGAGAACACACCCATGATGGATGTCAATACATTCAAAAAAGAACTTAGAATATCCAACCCACCCCCATCTTCATTCCTGGCCCTCAGTAAATGAGAGAGGCCACTGTTTCTAGAGAGACTTCCCTAGTATCTTCCTCTTATAGCATAAAGCCTACCATTTTGCATGAGACTGAAATAGCAATGCTTTGACCTGCCACATCCTTCAGAAAAGGTGCATGGTGGGGCTATGTTGCAGTTAGAACTGGGAAGAAGAGATCGGATCCACTTACACAGTAAGAATCTTCTAGAAACCTACCAGAAGAGGAGCGTCCTCCCAGAAGCCAATGGAGACCACCAGTAGACCTCATTATACTTTGTTCTCATTAAGATAACGAATGTGGGAATGAGGGAAGGAGACGCCGAAAGCACTGAAGAGGAACACTGAGGGGGCTGCTCTTCATTATTTATATGTACAGTTCTCTTTCCTCCAGCTTAGTTGATACGTGATTTATGATGTAGGGGTTTTGCTATCCTTCTGTTTAATTTTCCAAACTAACTTTTCTTTGGAAGCAAAATACTTGTAATTATGGTATCTTCCTACGAAGTCTCATTCTTACCCAATATTTTTTTTTTTAAGATTTATTTACTTATTTGAGAGAGAGAGAGCACAAGCCGGGTGGGAGGGCAGAGGGAGAGGGAGAGAGAGAATCTCAAGCAGACTCCCTGCTGAGCATGGAGTCTGACACAGGCTCAATCTCAGGACCCTGAGATCACGACCTGAGCCAAAATCAAGAGTCAAATGCTCAACCGACTGAGTCACCCAGGTATCCTTTACCCAATTATTTCTTAACAAGTGAAGTTCCTCAGCAGTCTAATGATGGGCTTAGTTATTCCACAACATGGATGTTAACTAATGATAGTCATTAGGCATCTACTATTGCCCAGACTATGATAGTTGCTTTCCAGAAAACCACCCTGCTGAAGGGAATAGTGCACCCACTTCACAGATAAGGAAACTGGGGCTCAGAAGGGCTGACTAATTGGCACAAAATCATATAGCTCATACGTGGCTGAGTACCTAGTTGAATGCATTATGGATGCTATAAATATTACCAAAGTTAAACTGAATAAAGATAAATTTTCCATGAGAGTTTGGCTTCTCCTATCATCCTACATAAATAAAAGATTGGATTTCTATACAGTCAAGTGAATGTGAAAGTCTAAGAAAAGAACTCAGTTGCAGGTTCGTTCAGCTCATAGAACTTTCTGCACTGATGCAAATGTTTTACCTCTATTTTGTCCAGTCAGGTAGCCATTAGCCACATATGGATACTGATCACTTGATAGGTGGATAGCATGATTGAGCAACTGAATTTTTAATTTCATCCAGTTTAGTTAAATTTAACTAAATAACAGGGCTACCATATGGGACTGCACAGTTCTAGCCAAAGTCATTCAAGAAACATGTATTGGTAATTGGGATCAAAAGGAGGAGTGCAGGGAGAAGAAATGATATAAAATCACAAAATAGTTACAGTTGGGAAAATCTTAATGAGACCATCACATTCAACCCACTCATTCTACGTTGATGAGTAGAATTGTGACCCAGAGAGATTAAGCAATTTGCTAACGTCGCAAAAGCTAGTAAGGAGCCTGATACAAATCCCACCTTTTAG
This sequence comes from Zalophus californianus, assembly GCF_009762305.2. Taxonomy (NCBI): domain Eukaryota; kingdom Metazoa; phylum Chordata; class Mammalia; order Carnivora; family Otariidae; genus Zalophus; species Zalophus californianus. The sequence goes on from NC_045595.1 coordinate 83,751,634, forward strand.
TGAATGTTAAGCCTAGCTGTGATGTTACAATTATACAGAATTGAGTTAAACTAAGCACAACAATAGAAGGATTTTTTTTTTTTTTTTTTTTTTTGGTATTCTTTTTGGACTCTGTATGAAGCAAGGAACAAGTGACAGTGTTAGGCAGGCTAGTTGTCCTTGCCTCCTCCCAAATCTCTCTATATCAGTAAGAAATAAGGTAAAATTTCTACAAGGTAGGGACATAAGTAAGTATAAAGCTAATCTGCTAGTTAATTCAATGGCCTCTGTTAGAGAAACACCAAGCCCTTTGGAATTGTGTTTTGATGTCCCAATTCTGTTACAAAAAAAAAAAAAAAAAAAACCTGACTCCAAATTATAATATTCCCTAAATGATGCCCTCCTTCCCAACTTCTACCCCCGAATGGGTAGAGTCCTGTATACCTCTCTCACAGAGAAGCTCTTCTACTTAATTAGGTTAATAGGTTACAGATAGGCTAATTAGGTTAAATCCTGGGCAGAGGGAAAGTGCTTCTAATTGCCACTGCCATTGTATTACCTGGAGCTGAGATGGAACTTCAGTATACACTAGTCTGTATTCTGCTCATCAGAGGCCTATTTAAACACGGTACATGGTGGTGACTTACACACCAGGCCCTGTCATTCCCCTAAACTCTTTGGCAAAAGCATTTTGGAAAAAAAGTACTTTCTGCTTTATAAATGATTTCTTCCAGGTTTCCAGTGAAACAAGTCATTTAAAAAAATTTTTTTTTGACAAATGAAAGGGGAAAAAAATGCCTTTTCAAATCCAGGGCACTTGAAAGTTTCATTTTCCTGTTTTAATTTGCTTCAGCGTTTCAAGGGAATAATAATAGTTTTTTAATGCCAAAGGTGGCTTTCATCACTCAAAGCCCTCTAATTTCCTCCCATATTGCAAGTAATGTGTTAATAGTTCCAAAATGAAATATTACCTAAAACACAACTTGGTAATTTTCCTTACAGTTCAAAGTTATTTGAAAAAGAAGCATCACCTTTTACAAATATTTACTTTGCGACAATAGAAGACGCTGCAAATTATCTTCTTTTTTGTGCCATCTTTGAATCTTCTGTTGGGAAAAAATGAAATAAATGGGAAAAAGAAAAAAATGCCTTCCCCCTTCCCTTTCATGTTCTAATACCGGGTTCCACCTAAAGACCTGATTTCTATCTTTAAAATTAGATAATGCTCATATATACATATTATATATATATATATAAAGAGAGAGAGAGAGAAGTGAGAGAAAAGCTTGGTATTCACGGCCTCATTATAGAATACACACACTAAAGAAAGGATGTGCATAGAGGCCATAGAGAATTTAAAAGATTTATTTATGATGTATTACTGTAATTTTTAATTTAGACATGCAAATTTTTTAATTTGCACCGACTGCTTTGCCTTAATGGTTTTGATTAATACTTGGAGGTAGTGTTTGTGAAAGAGATTTATACTGTGATTCATCTGCAAAATAATCAAATCATTACCAGCTAATGACAAAGCTGTGAAAAATGATATAGATATTGTGTAACTTCCAGCTATGGCTGAACACGTGGAGGTACCCAATCCTTCCAGCAAATGTGGACTTGTGTTAATAACTGCTGGGAAGTTCGCTCTAGGTCCACTCTAATTTGGCAACAAAAAACATTGATCTTAATAAAGCTGTCTGATAAAAGGAGCAGTGATTAACATCCCAAACCCTCTATTCTGCTACTCATGCCAAGGTCCCTTTTTTTTTTTTCCAGGAATGAAAATTCCACTGCACTTCCTGCTTATCGCTGCATCTCACCTCAGCCCTCCGTGGGTTTCCAGATAAGGCTCAGACAGCCTCAGAAGGGGGAGGGGGCGGGGGACCAGAGGGAGTAGGGCTGGTGGCTGCAGGTGGCAGTTGCGGAGGGAGGAAAGTACAGCACGGTGAATTCTGAGTCTGAATCCCTTTCACAAAGCCAACACCCATTCCTTCCAGAGCTCAGAGGCACCTCCCCTTTCCCGTGGTCCTTCCTGCCTGGATTCAGGCAGTCAGGACTGAATGACTCTTCCCCTGTTGCTAATCCTAACAGAGTCAGCAAAGGTGGAGGAGAAAGCTCCAGAGCATGCCCAGAGTCAGCAGAACAAACTCTCACATAGTATCAGGAAACAGAAGAGGGCAGGAAGCAGAAACCCACTGATAATCCCCAAATCTCATTTCAGCCTCTTCTTGTGACAAGCTTCTCCACCACATCTCACCCAAGCGGCTAACTTGAACCAAATGGGCAGATTTGGATTTTACCTCCATTCTGGCTGACCCCGCTCCAACCATATAATAAAAATTAACATTTCTTACAGTCTCAACTGTGTGCCAGATACTCTGCTAAGGTGCTCCCCCCCCTTTTTCACTTATCCTCACCACAAACCTACGAAGTTGTGTTATTAGTATGATTATTCCCATTTCCCAGATAAGTAGCTCTCCCAAAGTTAATGAAAGAGAATTGGCATGTGATGGAAGCAAGACTTATTTCTGGTTCATTCTACCACCACAGACCCCACCCATCAAAACCATGTCCTTATATGTCTGAAATTTCTACTGAAGAATGAAAATACCCCAAACGAGGGCAGTCAGGTGAGAGAGAGGATGAAGTAGAGAGGTAAGTTCAAAAAGAAGCTTGGCTCAGCCACAGTTCATACTGAAGCAATCGCATTTTAACTCATTATCAAGAAACTCAGCTCCTTTTTTATTTCGGTCCTCACAAAGGAAAAGCCCAGTGAGTTGATAATTATTAATATTTCATTGAAAACCAATCCATATTTTCTGTGATGGTGACATGGACATTCCACTTTATCAGGAAGCCATTTTACAAAATTAGAAAAAGCAAGGCACCATTCTGGAAAGCACAAGCCGAGACGACTTATCATTATTATTTATTACTTATTGGGAGCCAACTGGGTCCCCACCGCAGAGAGGGAGTTACAAAAGCATCGTGCAGAGGCAGATGGTCCCTGTTCACTGGGTTCACAATCCGATTCCGATTGCATGCCTCTAAGGGACCCGGCGTCTTTAATGGCTGGTAACCGTGACTGCTGTGGAACCACAAAAGGAAGATCATAACTTTCTGTCACTTTTCTAGACATGAAGACAAATGAGAAGAGAAGCAATAAGTGTAATTAATTTCAGCCAGAGCTGGAAGAGGAAAACTTTCAGCTGTAGTACCGTACATAGCCTTTATCAGGAGAGCTTCTCTCTTAGCAGAGCTAGAGCCAGTGATTCACAGATAGGAAATAGGCTGCCATTTCAAAAGGAACCAGCAGAGGAGAATAAACGTAACATGGTAGCGTTATTTTGGTTCCAAGTGTCTATGAGAGAAACAAGCATGTGACGTAACGGCACCAGGGGCCCAAGGAAAGCAGGAAGAACCACTAAGTTCTAAGCAAAGTTAAAATTGAAGCCTATTCAGAGCGAGCCAACAGAATAAGTCTCTGGACAGATGGGCATCTCGTGCGATTCAGCACAAGATATGGTACAAGTAATGAGGCTGAAGTGCTGAAGGAGAGGGAAATACACTTTCAGAAGTAAACTTACATGCAAGTCATTGGGACTTAGCTGAATAATTCCCCCTAATGCTTAGATAAATAATGCTGCTAAATTCTTGGGAATCAAACCATATCTCCACCCCTCAGCTTTCCAGAGCTTCGAAAGACTGGACTGAGCTAGTGGTGGGGAAAATTAAATCCAAAATATATTCATCACGATAGTTTCAGAGAAGGGAGCTACTCCTTGTCCATGGTTAAGGGAAAAGGAACTAAACTGGATTGTATGTTCCAAACCTGAAAGGCCACCTCAGGTATTTTTGAGGAAGAGAACCGGGCATTCGGGTTTTATTAGCTATGCTTCTGCTGCCAACTGATCACAAATATTCTGGAATCCAGTCTTTATCCAGGTCCCCCAGCCTCCTTCTTCCAACACCACCAACAGTTACAGCCATGGTCATTGCAAAGCACGTCAGCTGTTTTTTATGCAGTCTGTTTTCCATGTCTGCCGACATGCAGCAAAACCTTTTCAGATGATGCGAATGTCTTATATCTGTACTAGTCAGTATGGTAGCTACAAGCCACATGTGCCTAGTGCCACTGAGGAATGAGTATTAATTTGATTCGGTTTTAATTAATTTAAACTTAAATAGCCATGTGTGCCTATTCATTGTCCTACTGGGCAGTACGGCTCCACAGACAGCAGTGTCGATTTTACTGAAGGATGTATGAGAGTAGATAGAGCAGCTTATATTGCACATGGCACCACATTCTCTTTCCCAGACTCCCTTGTGGCTAGGGGTGGCCCTGTGATAGAAGTTTGGCCAATAAGAGGAAAGCTGAGAGTTCCTGGACAAGTAATTTTCTTTCCCATATGCGACAATTTCCTATTTGCCTCTTTTGCCTCTCTTCTGCCTGGGGTGTGTACATGATACCTACACACATAGCAGCCATCTTGCATGTGAATGCCATACACCAAGGTTGACACATCAAGAAGCTGGAAAGGGGGCTAGGACTCTGAAAACTTCCTTAGTAATGACACGAGTCCTGGACCACCCACCTGTGGATTTCTGTGGCACGGGACAAATAAAGCCCTTTCTCATTTAAACATCTCTGCCTGTTTTTCTGTGCTTGGAGCCAAACTCATGAATCCTAATAGGTATTACTAGGTCCCATGATAAAGGTTTGCCACGTACTGAGTATCTCAGTGTCTACAGAACTGGTGTGAAGTCCAATTGTACTGACAGTGCTTCTCCATGGCACCCACCCAGGCCTACACTTCCCTTTGGGGCAACCCAGGGCACTATTTGAGGAGTGAGTCATTCCTACCAAATTGCCTGCCCCTCCCTCCGTTTCCAAGCTCTGTTCTGTTTCCCTGTGTTCTTGGCCTTGTCTAATTCTTGGTGTCTTCCTGTCTCCCCTTAGCGGTGTTGCTGATATCATCCATGAGGGTTGTGATACCTCCTTCAAACTGGGGAGTAGAGGGAGGATAAGCTTTGTCATAGGTTAAAAGGATTGTAGTCACAAGGAAGAAAGGGAAGTAGGTAATTGGACATTATAAGGGTGTTTCCTTCCATTAAAATCTCTTGGGTAAGTAATTTAACATTATGTACCTAGAAAGAGGCTGGCTTGGTCTCACTTCTGATGTCTTGTTCACTCTTCTGTTTTCTTTCTGATGACTCTTAATTGGGAAGAGTCGAGCATGCACTAAGCCTCCTCTTGGCCCTTACATGCGTATTGTTCCTTTTAATCCTCAGAACAACCCCAGGAAGTGAACCTTGAGGAGACACTTGGGGACTAGGGTGGACTTGTGAGAGTTCTTCAAATCCACACATGGTACCTGTTGATAGCCATTCACTAAAGTTGCTGAAAATTCCTCTTGTGTGTATGTCAGTTGCATCTATTGTTCCCATTTTGCAGATGAGGAAAAGGAGGCTCAGAAAGCAGAACTACTATGTCATACATGACGGTGCCAGCATCTCTGGTTACAAGTCGGAGCTCTTTCCACTAGAATAAAGAGGAGGCTTGGGGTTTATTCTCCCATGCAAAGCTATCTAGTGCCAGCCACTGAAAGCAAGCAGTCAGTTTCCTTCCTCAAAGGAGCTCTGATGGGGAGATCGGGGGGAGAGCAGGGAGAAAGGGAAAACTAGGGAAGCTGAGGAGCCCAGTTCTCTGTCCCTGACAGGATGCCTGGCAGAAAGGCACTTTACCTCTGCAGTTCCTGGATGTCAAGATGTTAATAATAACAGACAAGATGTTAATAATCCTCACAGGGAAGTTGTGAGGATTAATTCTTGTTTAAAATCACATCGTGATCCAGTAATGAAAGATTCTCTTGGTTCTTTGGTCTCCCTAGTTCCTCCTCCCACAGATGACTCATGAAAAGTAAATGGGTGGAGGGAAAAGTAGAGAGAGGCAGCTGAGAGCAAGTTGAAAACAGAATAAGATGGGGCAAAGAGGGCAGGGTGAGTGGTTCCAGAATTCAGACAATGGGAGCCACTGGAAGATGTTGACTAACTGCCTGTCTCCCCAGACACTCAAATATACAGCAGGGATTTCCTCACCCTGACACCATCCCATACCAAAGAGAAAAATCGAGAGCTAACTTTTGGTAAGTGCTATTCAAGGGTCACGTTAGTGTAAAATCCTGCCTCTGCCTTGTCCAGTCCTCTGCCCCTTGGTGCACCTTCCTCCAGGAAGATGAAGAAAAATAGGTCATTCAGTCCTTGGATATTTGGACATTAGGTTTAGATGTGTCCCCAAGGCAGAAATGCTTTTAAAAAAGCTTTCAGAGAGTTGCAAGTTTTGCTACTTTTTTTCCCCTCCTTTTTTTGTTTTTTTTTGTTTTTGTTTGTTTGTTTGTTTTTGTCTATTATGAAGTCCTATATTCCTTTTTCCTCTTTTTCTAATTTAAAAATAAAAGGGTAAGTGTGGAAACAGAAGGGCAAACCCTATCCGGAATCAACTCAGCATTAAAGCACCCCAAAATCACTTCTAATGAAGGACTTCAATGATGGAACTGGGAAGGGAGACACTGAGGGATAATGGTAGCTCTTCACTAAATCTGTAGAAAATTCAGTCTCTTGTATGTATGCCAATTGCATCTCTATGTCCCAGAGAATTGTTGCCCTGCAGCTGTAACTGTGAAACAAATATCTACCCTCTAGATACTGGGGAGATGTAAAAAGGATGGAGGAGAGAAATGACCTCTTCTCTCTGCCCACAATATGACAAATGTCATCTCCAGGACCTGAAGTAGACTGGATTCACTTTTACTATAATATTTCAATCCATTTCAGCAAGATAAATATGCAACGAATCGTTCAACAAACATTTACCGAAGATCTTCTCTATGCTGGTACACATGAGATGCTCAATAAACACTCATGAACTAAGAAGCTGAGAAGCTGAAAGATACATCTTGTTCTTAGGATCAAGATGTGCATGATCAATTAGTAGGGAGAACGGAATTAATTCAGAGGCTAAAGTTTTAAGGAGGAAAGAACAGCAAGTTCAAAGCTGAGGCACTTTTCTCATTTAGGTAAGGACAGTGCACCCCAGGCTTTCCTAAAGAACACTGTGTACTGTTTCTCAGTCTGTGCACTGGACAAAAGAACTTAGCCAAGCATGGGTGGGTGACAGAATTTGGCTCTTTCTACTTGCCAAACTGAGCGCCAGTGAGCCACATCTACCCAGATGTGAAGCCTTTTACTAATTTACAAAAAGACATAATGTACTTTGGTGTGGTCCTCAGTAAAAAGAAAATGTCCCTTCTTCAGGTTTGCTCTTCATTTATAGTCATGATGATCATGTGTGGCCCAAAGGAAAAAGAATCGCTGCAATACAACTCTCAATTGGTGGATTAAATAAAATGTTGTATCATTGATTTCTGAGCACTAAACTATCCGGAGATGTTGCCGGTGTCTATTTAATAGAACTGCCAAAAAACATTTAATTTTTTCATATAAAACACACCCAGAAAATTGAACAAATTTCGTCAAAATGTTTAAGCGCCAGAAACGATTCCAATCTAATAAAACATTAAGGCCTTGCGTGGTCTGTATTGCACATGTGGCAGACCCCCATTAACGACACGGTTGGAACCTAGTTTTTAATTCTTTTGCACAAAATCACCAATTTATGTTCTGCTGGGAAACCTTTTGGAAGGGTCTCTTTGTAAATAAAGCAACCAATGTCTTAAAATAAAGTTGGCCAAGAGTGCGTTTCCTTCAGGGTCTGAGAGGCATCTTTGCTGATGGGATGCTGAGGCAGGCCTGCACAATCAGCTGTTGTAACAGAATCTGTTGGCGTCTGCGGCGTGCTGAGTGACAGCAGTGTGTAATCACAGAGACGCACAGATACACATCAGACGGCAAGAACACAGAAATAAGCAGTGGAACGGGAGTATTTTGGAACCTAAATGGACCTGGGCACAAAACACTTTGAAACTGCCATTTTGCAAAGCCTGATAATTTTTGCTTGTTGCGTTTGGAATCTAGAAAGGGAAGAGTAAGGAAGAGGGAAGGAGAAAGGTTTATTTTTATGGAATGTTTCCTATGCTCCAGGCACAAAGGGCTTTGCATATATCGTGGGATCTAATCCTTGGAGTTACAAGATGATGTTAGGTGTATGATCTCTATTTACAGATGGGAAAATGAAATCTTAGAGGTAATATAACCTGTCCAAGGCCACACGGCTAATAAGTGACAAAGTCAGAACTGAAATCCAGGTCTGCCAGTCCCGAAAGTCCATACCCTCCCACTTCCCTTGTTTCCATGCTGTGGTATAAATCAGGGGGAACACTTCCTTCCATCCCGACCCCAGAAGCCCTCCTCATCTGGTGGTTTCTGTATATATAAGAGGAGCTGGCTTTTAGCAAGTGCCTCTCACCTTGTCCACTTCAATGCTCAAGAAGGAGAATCCACCCTATTCAAAAAGTAAACTCCTGTGAAGTTTAGCTAGGTTGGGCTCAGTTGAACAACAATCGGACAGCTCATTTTTCTGGTCAGGTTTTGTGGACCGTAGGGCCAAAATAGTGGGATATGAAGCTCAAGATTATGGCCAGCCTCCCAGGTATCTGCCTTGGCAAAATCTACTCCAAATTCACATCAGATGATAGAGACTAGATACTAGCATGTTGCAAGACCTGCTGTCCCCAAACATATTCATCAGTAAGGAAAGTGAGGTTCCCCTCTGAGCAAGAGAGTAGATTTACAAGAAAGCAAGTGGTGTTCTCTGAGAGGAGTAAACCCACTTTATGTAAACCTGAAAGATCAGTTACAGTTCCCAGAATTCACCCCCAGAGTGTGCCCCTGAAGTCACCGAATAACGGACTGTGAGAAACAGTGTGAATGGACTCAAAACAAAACAAGACTCACCTGATTACAAGTTTCATTATGAACCTCGGGTTTTTTAGAGCTGGTGACATCACATTGCTTTGAAACGTTGGGAAGAGAAGGGGGGCTGCTGTCTATGCTCAACACACACATGAACTTGGCGTGTCTTGCAGGCCTTCTCATTGACATCACACACAACTTTGTCCTTATTCAAGCCTCGTGAGCTTGATAGGCCACCCCTGCCCTTCTCCCCTTTCAGAGGTGGTTAGTAACCAAAGGTGGATTTTTGTGATTTTCAAAGGCAGCTTCAGATACCACATCATAGCATAATTGTCAATGAATGTCGGAGTTGGAAGCTCCGGGACCTGTCCTAGCCTCTGCCTACAATATATACTTTTTGGATTTGGGGTACATAAGAACTTGGTTGCTCAAAGTGTGGTCCATGGAGGAGCAGAATGGGCCTCAACTGGAGCTTGAAAAAAAAAACAAAAAACAAAAAACAAAACCAGAATGCCCAGTTCTGTTGGATCACAATCCGTATTTTTTTTTACAAGATCCCCAGAAGATTTGTGTTGATTTGCACACTAAATTTGAAAAGTGCCAAGATAGACCAATGTCCTCCAAGTGTCTTTCAAGGACCAGCAACATCAGCATCACGGGCAACTAGTTATAAATGCAGAATCTCGGGTCTGCTGAATCTGAATTTCCACCTTAATGAATCCCCAGGGGATCTGCATCTACACTGAAGTTGGGAAAACACTGTTTTAGGATCTGGCAGACCTGGGTTTCAGTTTGGGTACCACCACTTACTAGATGTATGATTTTTTACAAAGTAGCTAACTCTTGGAGTTTCTGTTTCTTCAATAGGAAACTAATACAAATAGATCCTTTTTTCAGGAAATTCAAAGGGATTAAATTAGGTCATGTAGGTAAGGCTCTTAGCACAAAGCTAATGCCTATTAAACACTTATTAAATAGTTGTTTTTAGCTTTCACAGTTTGCTCCCTTCCCTCTTGTCTGTCATTCTCTACCCTAGAGATATTTCCATGAGGCCTTCCTGGGTCCCTTCCAGCTTTAACGTGCCTCGATTTGACAATTAGTTCATTTTTCTTAAACTTGCTGAGTAGCCATTAAACCAAACCCTGTTAACTATAATAGAAACAAAACTGGATTAAGAATTAGTTCCTCATCTGTGTCCAACTTTCTGTGCTTGCCGAGTTTGGTTTTGTCTCCAATGTGAAATGGAAGCAGAAGGGAGACAGTGTCCACAGCATGTCTGTTAAGCACTTTCCATGTAAAAAGTTCAGATGCCAACACAAGGAGAAACAAAGCAGTCGTGGTCTTACTCTCATGGAGTTTCCTTATTTAACCAAGGAGATTGACAAATAAATATATACAATTGCCATTGAAATTGTAATAAGGATTGTGAATGAGGCCATAGGAGGTAAATAGAATGTATATGGTGGAGGTGGAGTTAGGAGGGTGAAGCTGGAGAGACGGCCTTTCAGAGAGAGTGACACGGGAGCTGAAACTTGCAAAGGAAGAATAAGACTCAATCAGGAGAAAGAGAACCCCGGGCAAAAGCAAGACAAGTGCAATGGTTCTGAGATAGAAAGTGGTTTGAGAAGCTAAAGAGCCAGAGAGAAGGTAGATGAGACTGGACCTGGGTTGGGAAGGGGGCTGGTTCCTAGAGAGCCGAGAGTGGGGTGGGGCTGGTGGGGGGGTGGAGCCAGATCTCAGCTCCTGGGCCATTGGTGGTTATTGGGGCTTCTATTAAGGAGGACAAGGGAAGACACCACTGCAAGGAGCTCATGAATGTAGGTGGCTAAAGCAAACCTCACTACTGACTGCATTCGTGAATGAACTCCTAGAAGGAACACAGTACTATTTGTGATTAAGCACAAATGAGTGAATGGATGAGACATATAATTCAAAGATACTGACTGATGACCTAATAGATGCAAAAGTTATAACCCGGGAAAAGTATTTTGCAAAAGAAGGTGGGTTATCATGCCTCCAAATGCCCCTTCTCTCTCCTGCATTTAAATGTTTTCTTGTTCGGCTGGATTTTCTTATCCACATACAAATATGTTGTAATATCCCGTGTCTTTAAAAATAACCTTGCATGACCTCCACATTCTATTCCTGTTACTGGCCTATTTTTCTAGTACCTTTTACAGCAAAACATTGAGTCATGGGTTCCTGCACTATCCACTTCCTTTCTTCTCATTTTCTCTCTTAAAACACATAATATTGATACACTAAAGAATATATGTAATGTATATGTAGATCATAAAGCTTAATGATAAAAGTGCACACCCCATGAGAATTCTACCCAACTCATCTGTTAGAACCTCACCAATTCCATTGAAGTGATTTGGATATTCCTCTTCATTCTACCCCCGTCTCTGCTAACCCAGGCAATAATAAACCTGAATTTTGTATTTATCATTCCTTTCTTTTGGAAACATAGTTTTGTCACAAATGCTTATATCCCTAAACAACATATATTTAATTTTACCTGACTTTTTGAACTTTATAAAAATGGAGAATCCATCATGTAAAATCAATTCCAAAGGCAAAATATCCAAATTTTTAGAAGGAAATATAGAACAATATCTTTATGACTTCCAGTTGGAAAACAATGTTTTTAATAAGACATAAAATGCACTAATGATTTAAAAAAGGGGGAGGCACCTGGGTGGCTCAGTCAGTTGAGCATGAAGCCCTGAATGTGGCTCCCTGTTCAGCACAGAGTCTACTTATCCCTCTCCCTCCCCCTGCTCATGCTCTCGTTTTCTCTCTCTCTCTCCCTCTGTCTTTCAAATAAATAAGTAAAATCTTAAAAAGAAAACAAAAAACTCCTCCCCTCTGTATGCATAAACCACCCCACTCCCACTCCCTTCCAGATGTCACACTGCTGAACAATTGAACCATCCACCAACTCCAACTTCCTTTGGAGTTACACATAACCCTAACACTATGGAATTCCTTTAAAACACAGGTATCCTCCAGGGATTAGTAATATATTAAGCCTCTGCTGTATGTTGGGTTTCCTGGGACATAAGCTCTAAGACAAAGATTAGTGTGCAGGAATTTTATTAAGGAGGGCTCTTAGGATCAATAGCTGTAGGGGAAGATAAGGAAGCAGGTTTGGGACAGGAAGAAGTTGAGCTGTGACGCAGTCCCATGGAGGCCTTAGCCAACACCACAGGGTTCTGAAGCTGGGATGGCCCTTCAGAGTATAAGTGGTGGCACACTGGCCTTTATCTCCTCATCCACCAGTCACTGCACGCCATTGACCTTGGGCAAGCTGGCTGTCTTCAGCCAAGCCAATTCCTTTAGGCGGCTGACTTGTAGATGTTTGGGAGGAGTACTTCCAGCAGCTGGGGGTATATGTTCTCATTCCTGAAGGGAAATCTGGATGGCACATCACAGCATCCACCAAAGTCCATCATACTCTAGACTGAATTCGATGTCTTCTTGAGCCTGGGGCAACCTAGTGGCAAAAGAACATTAGATATGGGTGTGCTGCAAAGGAAATGAGAGGAAGAAAATAAGCCCCCAGAGCAACTTGATTAGAGAGAGTTGGGAAAGGAATATTTGCTGGGTCACATTTGCTGGGCATTAAGTAAGGACTATAAAGTACACCAGCTTCCTCTACAACTTCAAAATGCTTTCTGGAATCCACCTTGTTCCTTGCCTCTCATTAGTACTGAGTAACCCAACTAGCAGACCAAGTACGTTCTTAGAGAACCAGCCCCACAGGAGAAGCTATCACCCCTCATCCACCTGCCCACACACAAAAAAAGTCCACTTTGATATACTTACTCAGAATTTTGCAATCAGAAAATCTAGAAAGGAACTATTTTCATTTCAACATAAATAAAATGTTGAATCATTTTGAAAAATAAAATTTGATACTTTGAATTATCATGTGGGAGAATGACACTGAGCCAGGGGGAGTAACCTAAACTTTCTAGGACTTTGGCTCCTTAATCTCTTTGTTAGAGCCATACCTCAAATGGAAACCCTGAGTGTCAGGTAATAGGTAGCAACAGCAACTCAAAAAGGTAGAGGCAGGCTTACAGGCAACTGGCCGTAATGGAACCCAGAGCCATCTGACCTAATAGCACTGCCATGAGCAACCTTCCCAGAGCTCTGCTTTGCAACTTTTCAGAAAATGACACGATTGTCAGCAATATTTTAAAAATTGACCAGAAAGAGAGAAAGCCATTGAGAAATAGCCCGTCCCCTTTATGCTGACTTGGTATTGCTTTACTCAAGCTGAACAGGTAGAAACAATTGCAACTGAATGTGAACATAAACAGAATAAAATTACTCATCTTAATCATTCTCTAGAATTACAGCATTCAATAAGCAGCATTTCTACAAGATATTAATAAGTTTCTTACTTAAGAAGGCGGCTGGAGGGAGCTCTTTCAAATGTATTTGGGAAATTCTGTGTATTGTATCTCTCTCCTGCATAGTCAGGGGCCCATTAGCTTATTCAGAGATCTGAGAAGTCCTACAGCAAAGAAAACTTTTCAATCTTGTTGAAGTGTGCAAGCCTCAAGAGTCCACCCTAGAACACATTTTCCTTGGAACACTCATTAACATCTTGCCAAACTAGTATATGAAGAGCACAATTTGGAAAATGCTGGTCTAATCCTACCTATTCTATTTATGGATCAGCAGCCTAGGGTCAGAAAGGAAAGGAAGCTTCCCAAGATCACAATAGTTTTTAGAGACAGAGTCAGGACGACAACCCTGGGTCCACAACCTTCAAACCAGTGTTCTCTTTCCAATCTGCTGACTAATGGAAGAAAATCCAATGTGCTCTTTTATAAACTGGCTACTGATTTGAGGGTTGGTCTAAGAGATGGCTGCAGGATTCATCTTAAACAGAAAACGTTTTTTTCTTTTTTTCTCATTCATGGGATTTCTCTGGGCTTTCATATTCATAGAGTTATAGAGGGTTTTCATATTCTTTCTAGGACAGGGAGATGGAGGAAAAGAGGGGCTAAACAGAGTCAGCTTAAGGTAAAGGAGCATCTACTTAGGACATTGAAGTCTGGGTATGCCTTTTGAGGGATTTTTCAGTTTCGTCTGGGAGCCTGCATGTTTGAATTGGTGGTGGGACCCAGGACAGAGGAAGGAGGAAGTGGGAGAAAACAGTGGGACCCCAGCAGTATGGCTGCAGAACAGACTCCGGGGAGAGAAACCACCACGAGAGGACTCTCTGTGGTAGACTACTGGAAAGGTGCTTCTGCTTCCTAATTTGAAATGCTCTGTGCTTCGGTGTCCCTCTGCGGTACCCTCACCTTCCTCCACCCTCCCCCACCCCCATTGTCTTTTTAACAGCAAAAAGAAGTACCAGCCCTGGAGCGTGCTGCCTTTGGGAATGAAGTGGAGGCTGGGTCCACATTTGGAGGGAAATGTACAACATGGAAGGCTGGAGTTCCTTAGTGGGGTACCACTGGGAAGCCAGAGGGGACCCAGGGGGAAAATGGAGTCAGATTTGGGAGCAAGAGGTAGAAGAAAGCAACCACCTCTGTACATATCTGGGTGGGGTCACAAGAGTCCTCAGATAATATTGGAGAAAGGACTGATCCTCTCTATTCGAAGTAGGATGGAGCCTCAAATTAATTTATTTGGCTATTTAGGCAAAAGGTGAACCAGAAGGCCAAATGGGATTTTTAAGGTACACCATGAGATGGGCACAAGGAATATCATATGAGAATATCATTCCAACATGGCTCCTAATTTTTTCTAATTGGATTGATCACCCTGGCTTTCCTGTCACCACCTATCCATGTGGCTCCAGGCTTCTTTGTCTTGCTTTGCCGTGTCACTGTGAACCCAGCCCCTCTTGATTCACCAAAGCAGTGTACCACAGGCTAGCACTCATCAAACACTGGGCCAGTCCTTCCTACTCCCTGGGAAAATACCTTGAGGATTAAGTAGCCAGACCAGTGGGGAGGGAATAGGCCCAGAGAGGTGAAGAAAACATACACATTCAATTTTCAAACTTGAAATGCTAAGGAGGTTGTGAAATTAAAAGTTTTTAAAATGCTAACGAGTCTATGTAATACTCTTCTATTTGACCTAACACCCCACAATGTGGCATACCCATTATGATTTAAGTTTTAATCCCAAGAAACCCTAAGCTTCCTTAAATCACTATATCTTACTCTACCCTTCAGCATTTTTACCTGTAAACATAGTCAATTCGTGGTAGCCATTAAATTGGATGCTTTCTGGTAGTAACTCACACACCTAGGAGCATTTAACCCACTTTTTCTCCACTAACAAGGTGGGCTTGACTCACCTGTGATGGGCAAAACCAAGTTTCTCCTTCCCATCAATATTCAATACCTTTGAATGCAACTTTTGGAGCAGCCATATATTCAGATTCATCCTTTCCTACAATGCAATAATTGTTTTCTAAATTATCGTTCTTATTTTGTCAAATGGTGTGTGCCTTCTCCCCTAAGCAGCTTACATGAGTGGGTCAGTTGGAACCTAATATGGATGAGGTTTCGAAGGTATGTGCTGTGCACTCCACAGGCTTCAGAATTTCCTGCTTGTGGTAATTTCTGTGGTTATTCCAGCCTATTCCTTTCTGTGCAGCAAGGCTTAGAACCCTTCCCCACGGCATTTACCCAAGCCGCTGCTCATGAAGAAAATAAATCCAAATGCTATCTTCAAAATCAGATGTTAATGTCCCATACCTCTCAACAAGTCAGCCCATCCCCAACGAGTTTTACTTTGCATTCCTTCCATACACAAAACTATTCTAGAGTGCATGCCATAGAGTTGAGCCAAGAAGCCAGATGTCTGGATCAGTATTTTGTGGTTCAAGGGCAGTTGGCCACCCCCCGACCCAGCCCCCATGGCCACCCCATCAGAAAGGCCAAGAGGATTTTATCGATAATGACATTGTTGTACTTAACCTTCCTTTGTGGAAGAATCTCTATTTCTTTTCTGTCTCATCATTCATCAGGTACATATATTATTTTATTTATTTTTAAGATTTTATTTATTTATTTGACAGAGAGAGAGACAGTGAGAGCAAGATCACAAGCAGGGGGAGTGGGAGAGGGAGAAGCAGGCTTCCTGCTGAGCAGGGAGCCCAATGTGGGGCTTGATCCGGGGACTCCGGGATCATGACCTGAGCCGAACACAGATGCTTAAACTACTGAGCCACCCTGGCGCACCCTCCCTGTTTTTATAGCTTTTTGAGGATAGAAACGTCTTTCTTCAGCTAGAAGGTAGAAATGGCCCTGGTTTCAGAGGCAGACAGGCCTGGATCTGAATTCTAAAACTCCATACATTGCTGTAAATTGGCTCACAAAGAGAAAGGTCCTGATTTGTAGTTGCCACCAATTCCCATGGTGTAAATACTCCTAATATGACTGATTTCTAGTTACCCAGTCCTTTAACAACTGCTTACAGTGAAATTTTACTTATCTGATAGCTCTTGCAAACAGGCTGAGATAAGAAGGGCTCCAGGTTATCACTGACAGAGGATGGGCAACCTGTCAGTCTTGTTCAAACTCCTGGATCACCATAATCTAGAGTTGTGCTTGGCACGTGGCAGTTACTCATCCATATTTATTAAATGAGGGAATGAAAATGCCCCTGCCCTTGTTCACATACTTTCTGTTTACAGTATCAGTAAAATATTCATACTAGTGGTATTAGAGAGGTTGCTGAATAGATTAAATACTAGCTAAAAAAAAAGTCTACAAAATGCCCAACCAAATGCCTGGTCCTTAATGGGACATACCTGTTAATTCCTGTCCTTCTGGATTATTCTACATACAAAGTGTCTTCTACCTAGCAGGAATGCATTAGATAAATGAATGAATGAACAAGTGAATAATTGAATGACGTTAGTAAGGAGCATCCGTTTCGGATAGGAAGGGACAATTTTAGTCTTTATCAATGGGTAATGGATGGAAATATATGACTGCATGTATGCTTTTGTGACTTTGCTATAATTTTAAAGGCCCTTCTAGCCTTAGCACAGGGATGTGAATTCAAACGCCTGCACAGGCCAAGCTGTTAAAGTAAATGGTTAAAATGTGCTCAATGTGAAAACTGCAGGGAGTGGTTGGGATGAAGGTGAACTAGAGACTACACACCCACCACAGAGGCACACAAATTTGAACATTTTTAGACTTCTATGAGAGCCAAATGAAACAAGTCTGAGGCGGGGTGCGGCTCCTAGGCCCCCAGCATTAAACCTTTGCTTTTGTCATGGTAAAAAACCGGGTCTCTGGAGCCAACACTGGCCTGATTTTGAAACCAGGTTCCGCTTCTTACCAGCTATTGGCCTTAGGCAAGTCACTTCAACTCCCTGTCCCATTATCCAAGGGAATGCAAGGACCCCCAGAGGGAGGGGCTCTAGCAGGGATTGGAACAAGCCCAGGCACCCATATGCTGAACTGTGAATCCTCAGGTAACTAACAGGGCAAGAGTTGGGGAGACGACCATTCTACTCGACTCTTTCATCTGCATGTAAGACCAGAGGAAAAAATTTCTCCTCAATATTGGAGACCCTTTAGTACAATAATTGGATCTCAAACTTGGCTGCTCATTAGAATCACCTGGAACTCGTAAAAATAGGGATTCCTAGGTCTGAGCCCTGACACTGATGTAATTGATCTGGGGTATGATCTGGGCGTCAGGTGATTACTGTGCAGCCAGGGTTAAGAAACACAGCCCTAAAAGATGAAATGAGGGAAAAAAATTATGTGATTTTCAGGGACATTATGTGAATTACTTTTATGTACCTTGGCAGCATGCTGTTTTCTTTAACAAATGAATACACAAAGGCTATTTCTGCTGGACTTCAAATATTTAAAAAACAATAGCCCGATAAAACAAAAACAGAAACAAAAGAACTTTAACTCTCATGTGCAGTTGCATTTATTCAAACTGATTTTGTTAGAAAAAAAGAATTCGGCCTTCGCAGGACCATATAGAATGACACGTGATTGTCGCTCTGAAACGTGAACATTTCATGAGCCATCCCTCTCTGCTTAAATCCTGCCTTGCCCTTTCTCGGAACTCCCACCAAGAAAAAGCTTAAGTGCCTTACCTAATTTGCTATGAGGCAGCTTACCTATTTAGGTTAGGGTACCAGAGTTGATGAGAAATTCTTTGTGAAGCCAAGCACAAGTTTTTGCTTTCTACTATTTCTAGCAATCAGCTGGCTTTTCCAGTCCCTCATTAGATCAATCATGGCCATTGTCTTACAGTTGAGTGGGAAATCGTTACAGGTGGAAGAAGGCATGATGCCTCTAATTCAGCAGAGGCCCCCCTAACAGGAAAGCTGCAAGGAATTACAATCAAATAGGAGACTTGTCAGTAGAAAGGGGTTGCTTCCAAGGCAGGATTTCTGAAGACTTTCTGGATTTTGAGTCCAACAGAAAATGTAGACAGAAACTGTAACAAATCCACATGCACACAAGAAATGACCACCCTTTCTTTCAAGCACATTCCAAGTCTGGTGTTGGACTTGCAGCGTTAGCTGAAATGCTGCTTGGTACCGACACACTTAGCTTTGGCAGGGGCTTATCTCTTTTACAGGCCATTTGTTTGGGAATGTGTTTTACAGGTGGCCTTGCTGTCGGGTCCAAACCCTAGGCTTATGTAGCATACTATTGCTGCACATCTTTGTGACTGAATCAAGTGTCACAGATTATGGGCTGCTCGTAGCCAATAATATGGAAAGTTCTTTTTTGTCTCTCTTTGCTTTTTTTCCCTGGCCTGTTGAGCAATCACAGTCAAAAGCCAGCTGAACCCATCATGAGGGGACAGGCGAGAGAGAAATTACTGGAGCCCAGATTTCTGCTTGGGCCCATATATGGGCTCTGGGGTGACCCTAGGAGCAGGTGGGTCTTATTTGGCACCCCTCCCATTAAAACCTGCCTCGGAAATCAGTTTATTTGAAGGAGTTAACGAAAGTGCTAGATATTTTCTACCACTGGCAGAGGGAAAAGTAGTGCACACGTCTGAATAAATAACTGAAAATGGCTTCTCACTGTTCAGGAAGTACAATCAATTTGAAATTAGGATTATGGAAACATCTGCGAAAATTCAAGTGTCATCTCAATTTGGGCTCATTCAGATCCTGTATTTTTCAACTTCCCAAGCAGTGCATTTAAAATCTAATCCTAATTAACACACATAGTTTAATTATAGCCAACAAAATATTCTACAAAAATTGTGTGTGCTGGTTGGGGGGATGGGTGAGGAGGGAGGAGGCGAGGGGGAAACCAGACAAATGTTCCCTGATTGTAAAAATTCTTGTTTGGTTAATAATATAAATCCTCAAGATTTTAAACACACACTGAAGTTGCTTATCAGGAATCAAAGTAACATAAAGAAGTATGGAGCCTCCTTTCCTCATACTACCTTTTGCTTTCTTCCTATTGTTAACCTGGAAGAACAAAGACCTTGTTAATTTGGCTTATGCACTCTCTTTTGCGAAGACCTTTGTTGCTTTGTTTATTTTCTTTCTCTGATCAGAAGATAAACCTTTATGGTTGTGTTTGAGTACAAATAAAGAAATAAATCTACTTGCATAAAGCAAACTTTATGGTCTGTTGTTTTAGTGATGAGAAACACCTCTAAGGATTTGAAGGTTTAACTGAGAGGCACACCAGCATGTTTGGATGCTTTATTGGAACCTCATCCTAATCAACCAAAACACAGCAATCAACCATCTTGCAGAATTATCGGCGCTTTCCCCTCCCAAACCTGGCATAAGTGGAATGTGCAAAGGGAACATAAATTTAAAGAAAACAAAACAAAAATCAATCAAACAAGGGGAAAAATCCCATCCAGAAGCTCAAACATAATTTTAACTAAAATTAACTCTGGGAGAGAGCTTACAAATTCAGGCTGACTTAGTCTCATTTTGTATCATTATTTTGGTCAATAATAGATCTAAGGAAAAAAGTCAGATTTCCTGATTCTTCTACTTAAGTATTACCTTGTTACTCAAGTTAAGATGCAGAGAAGTGACTTCTATTCTCGATTCTGTTCATTGTATCCCTATTGCTGGAAAAAGAAAAATATTCAAATTCTTGGTATTATTCTGAAAATTTTACTGTAGTATTTGCTGTGATGTAATTTGACCCTCAGTTAGTATTAAAGTAGTCTGGGTTTCTGAGGATCAGATGGTGATATTACTTCTTAAATTAATACCATTGTAATTTCTGTCATTTAAACCCAGTCTTGAAGATAAAATCCATTGTCGTTAGCACTCAATGGTTTGTACATTTGCTTTGCTTATAAATCAATGGCATTCCTTTGCCCACCATGACTTTTAAGAATTTTTAACAGTGTGGCGTTTTTCAATTGGTTAATAGTCATGAATGAATGACAGAGGGTATGCTTTGGCATTTTCTTGAAAAGAATCCTATATTTCTCTGCAGAACCCAGTGGTTCAAAAAGACCTATATAATAGGAACATAAGGTATTTCTACACTGAAGGATAAAATTTACTAGAATCGGGCTTGAAAAGTAGTCAGCAAAACAGCTTTTGATTAAATTTTATCAAATCCTACAGCTAACAATTTGTAATTTTTTTTAAATTACCAATTCTTATTCTCTCTCATTTTCCTTCTCCATCATTCTCTTCTAGTGTCTTGCCTACCAAACTCCATGAAGGAAGAAACCGTTCATTCCTGTCTTTGTCAGAGAGCCTAGCACAGAGCCTGGCACATAATAAGAAAGCAATAAATATGAATTGAAAGAAAGGATGAATTCTACTTACTCACTGATTTCCATGATGAAATGTGAGATATGATTTCTGGCTGGATGTAGGAAGGTGACTGTAGAATCAAGCATAATAATCTCATGCTGAAAAAGGTAGCAAACATTTCCAGGTCATTTTTTAAAAAGACATTTTATAACTGTAATGATCAAAGCAAATCACAAGGTAAGAATAAGAAAACTGCAAATGATTTGGAGATCAGGCATTGGGGTCAAACCATCTGGATTCAAATTTCACGTCTCCCTCTTATTAGCTGTGTGGTATAGCAAGTTGCTTAACCTCGTAAGGCTCGGTTTTCTCAGCTACAACATGGCCTGGGGGTTTTAGTGAGAAGCAGGGA
The DNA here is from genome assembly GCF_009762305.2 of Zalophus californianus. Taxonomy (NCBI): domain Eukaryota; kingdom Metazoa; phylum Chordata; class Mammalia; order Carnivora; family Otariidae; genus Zalophus; species Zalophus californianus. The sequence goes on from NC_045595.1 coordinate 83,772,621, forward strand.
GATCATGCTTGTGAAGTATGCAGCAAAGTGCCTGGAAATTAACCTAGGATCAGAAACTGAAGTGATTATGATTAGTTAGAAATAGTTTCATTTTTGGCATAATGACTTAAAGGTCTGAAGGAAAAAGCACCAATAGCTGAACTGAATAGAACACCATGGACTAAAATGTTCCCAGACATTTTCAAACTCCTCCCAGATATTCCATGGCAGAAAGTTCTATAATCTCTCTGGATTCTAGGCCCAGTTTCTTGGTATAACATGGAAACTGTTGGCTTGTAGAGAGGAACAAGTTGTTCTGGGCTGAGGAGGGGAAATACAATGGGGGCAGAAATGCAACTACAAATTAGGGAAGAGGGAAAAGTGACAGTTAAAACAGCTTTTCCAACCTTCCACAGTTCACATTTATCTAAATGCTTTTGCAAAGAGTCAGACTCCCAGTGTGATGGAAACAAAAACTGCATTTTATCCACAGAGGACGTTCATCTGTTTAACGGGCATTCCATTATTGTGTTGACCAGAAAGCAGTGCTCAGGTCCTACAAATTATTGTAGAAATAAAGTTAAGAATTCATTTGTAAAACAAAAATGACTAAGAATAATGATTCCATTTTGCATTCAAATATAGAGTCATGACACTAAAGCCATATTTTAAGCCAGAGAAATTGTAAAATATGGACGTATATATAAAATTGGAGTCTTGAGAATGAATTTTACTGCTATGGCTAACCTACAAACAAACAAGTGTGGTAATTTTGCTATCAGCATGTGCATGTGTGATAATAGTGAGGTAGGCAGGGCTGCTCAAGAATTAGGGGCATCCATAGATCATGTGACCAAAAATTCAAAATGGATGGAAGGGGACAGTGTATGAAGGAGACAGGTGGAAGATGGGAAAGGTTGAGTAAGGCAGGGTAGAAGCATTTGGAACTTTTAACGGCAAATTTGTGTGTTTGGCAGCCTATGATAAAGGATTAGAAGAAACATAAGTTGTTATTTTCAAGTCAAAATGTCACAATAAGGCAGTATGTACCAGGTGGTGTCAGCTGGAAACGGAACATGGTACTGGTATTCCACTTAAGGTAGACTCACTGGTGTGGTTGCTTGCTTTATGGTTCCATTTCATCTACGGTTATAACGTTGCCACTAGTTTTGTTCCTTGGCTAGATAGAGATGATTAATAGAAGGGCAGAAATGCCGGAGGTAGCTAGACAAAAGAGATTCTCTTTCCAGGGAATTTGAAACATGAGCTGAGATATTTAGAAGCAGGAGGTGGTTTCAAGCTATTGTTTCATAATTAGTGTCTTTGAGTTACCATTGTAAGGGGTCCTCTCATCCCAGAGTCTTGTTCTGCTCTTCCTTATGTTCTACGAGCTATCTCACATTTTCTAATAAATATCTCCCCCTGCCCCACTTTTGCATTCGTTCACCAGACTTGTATGCCACCAAGAGGACCTTACATGATTTATCACCTGGGCCCTTCTATTCTCCAATGGAGTTGACTGAACACTCACAGAGGATTGGACAACTAAGTATAAAGTGTTGTTGGTTCTACACAACAAGCCAGTTCCATGATTTATAAAATACAAAAAGCAACAAACAACACTTTCTAATAGCTCATTTCAGTTTCCAAGCTTAGGGAAAATAAAGTGTGTCTGCTTCTCCCTCTCCAGATCCCCCTGATTGTGCGCTCTCTCTCTGTTAAATAAATAAATAAATAAATAAATAAATAAATAAATAAATAAATAAATAAAATAGGGAGAGAGAAGTACATCGAGACTAAGATGTAGACCCTGGATTTGAATCCCACCTGCTACTTAAGAGCCATGTGACCTTGAGGATTTAAGTTAACACCTCTTTGCCTCAGTTTCCTCTTCTGTAAAATGGAAGGAAAATAACACTTACCTCACTGGATTGTTGTGAAGATTAAATTGGTCAACATATATAAAGGGGCTAAAAGGCTGACATTCAGTAAGAACTATGTAAATGTTAATGATTATTATTAAAAAGAAATTTATTAAAGGTTATTAAAAAGAATAACAAAGAAATAAACAAAGCAAAGTGTGTGGATACAAGTGCTTGTACCTGAGAGAGAAAAAGAAAAGATTTTGAGTCAGAAGAGAACTATTTCTCTCATTCCCTTCCATTTTGTCAAATTATATTAAAAGCTCCTGCAATTGTGCAAAGTTTGCTGATGCCCCCTGAGTTGACCATGGCTGTTATTATAGTGGTAGAAGGGAAAACTGCTTTGTCAAGTTGGAGATCCATCCAAATCCAAAAGAAGTGGATGGACTCTATATTGCCTCCTCCAAGCATAGGCTCACCAAGACTCCCAGAGAACTGTAGTAACATAAAAACTCGTGCCTTCACTGTGTCCCCTGGCTCTGCCTAAGCAAATCAGTGCATAGCCTTTCCGGAGTCCATTTTTCTGTGATCCTTTGAAAGCAGGTCTTTTGAGTGTTTAAAAATGTTAAAAACTTGTAATCAGCATTATTTTATCTTTTTTTCTTTTTTGTGTGTGATTTGTATTGATTGATTATATCAGCACCTTTTAAAAAAAGAACTGTGCTGTTACCTGCCCACTGAAATCTATGAATATTGCTAATCAAAGCTACTCTTGTGATGGAAGCAATTCTTATATAGAGTTAAGAAGGGAGAAAGGATCCAAAGATAAGAGAGACATCTAATCTATCAAGATGTGAGTACTTGAACACAATTTGTAACAAGTATGTTTATGTTTCAATGAAAATTTACAAGAAATAAGCTTTCAGTTTAAATATCAGCGCCAGTTATTTCAGGTTAATAGGAATGAAAAGGCCTTGAGCAATCTATCTAGAAGTGGCCACACGATTTGTTAACTGAAGATTGAAAATTTTATGATTGAGAGTAGTTACTCAATCTTGTATCCACAAAGATCAGCCAAACTGGCTACTTGGATTGTCCCAGAATTTAAGTCCATAGAGGGTGAATGTGTCATATTTAGTGTTGTTTATTTCATAAGATATTAGATTAAAGTCATTAGTTCAAACAAATTACTTAGTATTATTACTTCATATAAAATGCGCCATAACCTCTGTACACATCAAAGTGTATAATTTACACCAAAATCATTACTTGCCAATATTTGGGGACCTTGGTAGGAAATCAAGAAACCATCTAGTCTGGTCAGTGAGAATGAAATTTCTTTTCTTCCTTGCCTGAGAACTGCTTTCCCTCAGCCCTTTTCAAAGACTTTGTCAAAATTTTAAACTAAATAGATGTGCAGTATATAGTAATGATCTAGAATTACTATTAATAAATTTCTCTGAAAGCTGTAATATCCCAATGTCCAACTGTTCTGAAACTTCCTGCCCAGACTCTTAATGATATGATTCAACTCAAAGTCCAATAGAAGGAGGAAAAGTTAGTGAAACAATGTACAAAAAGGATTTAAATTAAAAGTTGGAGAAAGTTACAGAGAATAGAATACATTCTTGACTTGATGGCAGGCTTAATGGGGACTTCCAAAGAAAGCTAGAAATTGGGAGGGGGGATCCTCTCTCTCTCTCTCTCTGTTTTTCTCTCTCTTCTTCTCTCTTTCTCTTCTTTCTCACTATTTTCTGTATTTTGAAATTTTGAGCCATTTGGGAGATTTTTGAGGATTGAAATTTTATGGATGCATTTTATTTTTTAACCTTGGGAGTAGCCTAATGATAAAATTTTGTGTGGTTCCTCCCTTCATCAGAAACAAACTAAATTTAACTGTGCAAACATATATGGAATGCCTAGGCTCCGTAGAATGTTTAAGGACCAGGGTTATGCCCTTCAGAAGATTATATTCTGACAGAGATAGACACATGTATCATAAATTAAGGAATAGTTCACATATATAAATTAAATAGATGGACATCGAGAATAACCAAATAAATGACTCTGAAGAACAGATTTTTTTTTTTATACTTTTGTGTTCATTTTTTGGTGATAAACAATTGTAGAAAACCTAGAAAATTTTAAAAAGTCCTCTGGACACCAGAAAAATCCCCTAGAGAAAATCACCATTGCCCACATTTTGATGTTCGGTCTTCTAGCCTGAAAGACATGAAAAAGGATAAGCATGAGAACCACAATAAAGGTACAACTGATAAGATTTGACAACTGATTGAATGTGGTGAGAGGAAAATCATCAAGAATAACCATATTTCAGAACTAAGCAACTTGGTGCACAGTGATACAATAAACCAGATAAGGACCATGAGAAGAGCAGCAGGCTTACAGGGAAAGGACAGGTGTAAATTTAAATGTTTGAACTGGAGGTAACAGCAGTAGAGGAACATGGAAATCCTAGTATGTGGATGGTTAGGTAGAGTTGATACTACTGGTAATATTTTTACGGTATCCTAATTGAGGCTGGTCATTTTAAATTTATTTTTTAAAGATCATTCTCAACTATATATCACAAACCCTGAACTGTAGTGAGAAGAAGCTGAGATCATATTTTGATCCTCATCATTAGCTCAGATGAATACATTTAAAACATATATGTGTTGTATAAAGTGCTCCTCCCATTATCTGTGGTATAAAGTCATAAGGAGATATGCAATGAATATTCCCATTCATAAATAATTTTGACCAATGTCTACCAAAAATGTCTTATCTTAGGCACCTATGAAAATATCAATTTACTAAAAATTGAAGTTTATAGGCCTTGTTCTGTTCTACAAGTGAGATAACAATGTCACCAAGAACTAAATGGTTATTAACAATGAAAATAAGTCACATAGCTAAAACTGAGAGAAGCCTAGAGAGTGAGGTTTAGAGAAGTCAGATTTGCTCACTGGGCCACTGTGGCTGAACCGGAACATTAGATAAGGATCTATCTTCACTTTCCCTATTCTTGCAGACCCTTAACATCTACTTTGTGCAGAGTTAGCCCACTTGGATCTGGAGCAAATAAGTAAGTGATAGACATCACTGGTTATATACCCAATTTTCATTTGCCCTTATTCCTTACTATCAATTTCCTATTTTGTTCATGTAGGCCATGACCCCTGACCTGGGGGATTAATTCTGATTGGTCTAAACAAAACATGATAATGCATTTCATTTTACTAGTCATTGGTCTATGTGCAGGCATGTGATACAGTTATGGCCAATGAAATGTAAGAGGAATTCTATAAAAGTTTTTGCCTCCTTAATGAGAAGGAGAGCAATGAGAGTAGAAAGCCCCTTGCCCAACCTCTGCTCCCACCCCGCAAGGATATAATTATTTTGAGCGTTAGCAGCCATTTCCAACCACCTTAAAACAACAACATTAAAATAAGGAGAGGACAGTTGTACAACAAAAATCAGAGAATCATACCTCTTTTAGGACATCTCTGGAATGCTGTGCCAACCCTGAAATCCCTACCTCCAAACTTTATGTTATGTTTAACCATTAGTTGACTTTATAGTTGAAGCCACTATTAGTTACTTCCCTTGTAGTGAAAAGTAATCCTAATAATGTCTGTAAAGCATCTATCATAAAGCATGCACTTGATAGATTTTAATATACATAAAATTAATGCATAGGCTTAGATGCACATTGTAGAGCACAGATTTAGTTTAGCTGAAGAGTGTGTCTGGGATAGGCACTCAGGTCCCAAAGTCCTACATACTTCACTTAAGACCAGCTTTACTATTATCCATATCTAGGTGTTAGCTTTGGTTTCTTTTTTTCAAAGATTTTATTTATTTGACAGAGAGAGACACAGTGAGAGAGGGAACACAAGCAGGGGGAGTGGGAGAGGGAGAAGCTGGTTTCCTGCGGAGCAGGGAGCCTGATGTGGGGCTCGATCCCAGGACCCCGGGATCATGACCTGAGCTGAAGGCAGACGCCTAATGACTGAGCCACCCAGGTGCCCCAGCTTTGGTTTCTTGATTTCCAAAGTAGTTAGGTGCATGCCTTGCAACAACCCAGGTTGCTGAGTTCCAGCAAGATCCAACAACACCCTAACCCCAAGAGATGGGCACTCTTCATCAGACCAGTTTTCACTCCTCTGGGCATTGCTATGAGCCACCAGTCACCAGTATATCTTCTCTCTCTGCTTCTTTCTACACCCTTGAGAACAACCATGTTGGAGTGGAATGAACAGGAGCTTGGCAGAGTAAGAGATATGGAAAAGGAACAGAGGGCTGAATAATCCATCAGCTGGCTAATCCACCTTTGAATAATTCATAAACCAACTAATCTGACCCTACCATCCTGCCTATACATCTAGGAAAACAAAAAGGAGCCTTCAGGCAGCTAGCCTTTTTTGCTTCTTCCAGTGAGCTCCAATATCTCAGGGCAAAGCCAAGAATTGTTCCGGTCACCACCATATCCATGGGGCTTAGAAAGGGTAGCCAGTCAGTTATATGTTCTTCTCTGTAGTTTCACAAGCAATACAGCAAAATACTTCAGACAGAGGAAACAAAACATCAAAGAATTCAAAGGAAATGAGGTCATCAGAATCAAGTCCCCAGCGTTCCCAGGAAGAGAATCCTCATGGTTAAGAAAAAAGACACAAAAACAGCAAAAATCTGATTCTAGATCTCCCTTCCTTCTCAAGAACAAAAGTATGTATTTCTCAGTCCCTAATGTGGGGACATAATAGAGATCCCAGGTCATTGTAAAGGAGAGTAAAACTATACCTCATTGTTAACCTGGCATAGAAGGATGGTCAATACCAGGGTTTTCGGTTATTGATGTGCTCTCTGTCTTTGATATAGGAAATCTACATTTTAGGGAGAAAAATGGTTTGATAGGCTGTCCCCAGACAATTAGTAGTGGGACAACAATACAACTAAAATGTTTTAAAAGTTGGTGAGATTGGGAATCAGGTAGTCAGTACCCACACCTAAACTTTAAAGAGGAAGGTAGCTGTCACTACATGTCCTTATTTGTTGAGGTAAAATAATCCTGAGATATGTTCCCTCTTGCGTGAGAAAGAAAACTGCAACGGAATGCAAACAGGTATGTCATAAATGCCTTTAGCATTTATCTTTTCATTGTCCACACTTTCTGGCTTTGGCTGAGTGTCACCTCTATGCTGGGCACTGTGCTGAGCAGAGGGACTCATAGAGGAATCACATAAAGCCTCTGCCCATGAGAGTTCACAGACCGGGGGTACACAATTACTCATCTAGAAACCTTGAATTAATTCTGTTTGAACACTACCATTTGCCTTGATATAAATCACATAGAATTCCATAGACTGTTGCAGGCAGAAGAAAGCTTAGAGAGTTATCAGGGAAGCAGAGAGGGGGATACTGTAAGGTTTGAATGGCTCATCAGCTGGTTTATCCATCTCTGAATAATCAAGGAACTGGCTACTCCAGACTAGCACCGCTAAACAAGCACCACATGGTAAAGGTGCTCAATCACATTTGTTAAAGGGATAAATGAGCCCTCGCTCCATGCAAAAACACAAAAAAGGAAATCCATCTCTGAAAGGTGAGAGATCAGGTGGCAAATTCCCCCAATCTCTAGTTCATCGCTCTGCCACACACAATGCCCTTAAATGAAAATAAAACCTTTTATCATTGATCTAGTCCTTTCTTTGTCATTCACACTTTGAGGCTCTTGTCATCATGCCTTGACCTGCTTCATAAATTTTAATAAAGCTTTTTTTAAAGTAAATATTTTATTGGCATATAACATGGAGATAGAAACATGCATAAACTGTAAGGGTAAACCTCAAAGTATTTTTACCATGTAATCATACCTGGTTAACTACCAACTGGATTAATAAATTGAGATTACTAGCACCCAGACACCTCTTCTGTAAGCCTCTGAGCTTTACCCACCTCTCCACCCCCTCCACCCCAACACACACACACACACACACACACAAACACACACAGATAGCTGCTATTCTGACTTTTATCACTATTGCTTACTTTTGCCTGTTTTTAAATTTTATGTAAATAATTAACAACATACTTTTTTGCAGCCACTTTCTTTCTATCAATATTCTACCTGGAAGATTCATTCCTGTGATATAGTATGTATTTATTACTGTATAGTATTCCACCCTGTGCATACACACATAGTCACAAGCTCACATCCATCACAATTATTCATCCCTTCTATCATCGAGGGACATTTGAGTCACTCCCAGTTTCAGGCTGTTAAAAATATAGCTGCTATAAACATTCTAGTTTATATCTTTTGGTGCAACATGTACCCATTTCTCCTTCATATACACTAAGAAGTGGAATTGCTGGCCATAGGTATATGTTAAACTTCATTAAAAACTGCCAGTTTTCCAAAGCAGTCTCACTAACTTCCATTTCTATAGCAACTTGTCCTTAATGAATTTTGTGTTGTAGAGGTTGGGTTTTGTTTTTAGGCATTTTGATGGATAGACGGTATCTCACTGTGGTTTTAACTTGCTTTTCCTGATGACTAATTATGTTGAGCACCTTTTCCTGTGCATATTGGGCCATTTAGATCATTTCTTTATTAGAAAGTGTCTTCAAGTCTCTTGCCATTTTTAAGTGGGATTAGCTTCCTTTTTTATTGATGTGTAGGGTTTCTTTATATATTTGGGATCTGAGTCCTTTGTCATATTTTTTGCATCACAAATTGCTTTGCCTTTTGACTTTCTGAATGGTATCTTCTAATGAGCAGAAATTTTTCATTTTAATGAAATCTAATGTATCTGTTTTTTTTTTTCTTTTACAGCTAGTCCTCCTGTGTTTTGTTCAAGAAATCTTTGCCTACCCCAAGTTTATGAAGATATTGTCCTATGCTATCATCTAGAATTGTGCCATCTAGTTGCCACTAGCCACTTGTAACCATTTAAATTCACATTAATGAAAGCTAAATAACATTAAAACCTAATTTCCTCAGTTGCAGGAGCCGTATTTCAAGTGGTCACTAGTATGTGGCTAGTGGCTAGTGGACAGTGACATGGACATCATCAGAGAAAATTCTACTGGACAACACTGGTCTAGAAGCTTTGCTGTATTAGCTTTCACACTGCTATTCATAATCTACCTGAAACTAATTTTTTTTTGTAAAATGTGAGATAGGGCCATTCAATCTTTTATTGGGCCCACCGATGGGATATTTGGCAATCAGGAACATTTGCATGAGACTCTGCATGAGCAGAAAAATGAACTTTCATCGTGTTACACCACTGAGGTTTTGGTGTTTGTTTTAGCAGCTGGTGTTGCTCACCTTAATGAGTAGTCTATAATGTCACCAGTCCTCCTGTTCTACCCTTTCTCGATCTTCAGTTTCAGTGCATGTTTTCTTTAGGGATAAGACTTCCAATTCCCATCCTGTTTGTCCTTCCTTTCCAATAACTCATGCTTTGGAACCATATTTGTAGACTTCTTTCCCATCATTAGATCTTCGACATGTGGGGCATATATATTCATACACACACCACAAGTTTTTTTTTTTTTTTTTTTAAGAGAGAGAGAGAGAGCACAAGCAGGAGGGGCAGAGGGAGAAGGAGAGAGAATGTCCAGTGGACTCTACCCTGAGTGAGAAGCCCCATGTGGGGCTCGATTCCATGACTCTGAGATCATGACCTGAGGGGTCGTTCATTTAACCAACTGCACCACTCAGGTGCCCCCAGGATAAGATATTCTTTATTGAGTATCTGCTACGTGCAAACTACTCTCCACCAAAGTCTAACTCTTCCTCACTGGATTTTATAAGAATACTATCCTACACTTCCCTAATCTGTTTGGCTTCACAAAATATGATCTGATCATTGTAGACCCATTCATCCTTCTCACAGAATTTACGAGTTGGAGAACAATTCTAAGACCTGTCTTTCATAGATACCGCTTTAAGAATAAGCTGCCATGAGCTGAAGAGTTACTATGCAATATTTAAAATGTGGGACTATATACAAAGAGAAGTCCCATTTCCCTTGGGGGGGCGGACTGGATCACACACATCAGGGGGGTAGAAGCTGACCACTTGGACCAATGCTACATCCCAGTCCTGGGGGCTCTTTGGGATCAGATAATTATATCAAGTAGACACTAGCCGATAGATAAAAAGGTGAGGCAGAGAAGTGTTGTTGGTCAAATATGAAAAGCTAAATTTGTCTTTGAGTATCTTGTCGAGTTGAGGATTTGTATGCAGGGAATTTAGTATGGAAATACCCCCAAGGAAGTGGAGAAAGCATGGGAGAATAGGAGACCAAGGTAAATTTCAAACAAAGCACCAGCCTGAGTCAGATCCCACAGGGGAGTTATAGAGTATAAATTACCCAGCTCAGGGCAAGTGAACCAGGCTTTGTGCTATTGTATTCATCAGTCAGTCATTGACCAAAAGCCACTCCTGGTGGGAAAGAGGGGAAGCAGGAAGCAGGAGGCCAATGCAGGACAAAACTCCCAGGCGTTGCCAGCAGGCTGTTCGTGTGGGCAAAGTGCCTTCAGCAACCTGCTGTCAAGCCTCCAAAGTGAGTCACTCACAGATACAGGTCATTAGACGCAAAAACACACAGATGTTGAAAAAGGGGCACCTAGAAGCCAGAACAAGATCCGTGGGATGAAAGAGGAGTCACTTTAGTGTCCACATGTCAGCTTTAAGGGGCAAGGACACGCCTAGTGGTAGGGGACAAAACCAGAGATCAGGGGGCAAGTAAACTCAATAATAGCACATGATGGGGCCAGATAGTCCAGCCTTCCTTTTTTATTGATTGATCCCACTGAGCATGACTGAGTTTGTCTGGGTTATAGGTTCAGAACCAGAACAGACTAACTGAATGGTTTAATCTGATTGACTTCATTACATACATTCCCAGGAATTCTCCTTCTGCATGAGAGTTCTACAATTCAACAACTGTATCATTCATTCTTTCATTCATTCTCAAGTATTTATTAATATCTCCATGTATCAGACACTTCCTGAGGAATAAAATGAACAAGACCAATGTGATCTCCTCTGCAATGTGGAGGATACGTTACAACCTACTAGGAAGGAACTAAAGTTCAGAGAGGTAAAGGATCTTGCCCTAAACTACAAAGCTAGAGAGGCAGAGGTAGAATCTCAGCCCAGTTACCCAGATCCCACCCCTGGTTCTTTTAATCCAACGGGCTCCCTGGAAGATGCAAACAGTCAAGTCACTCACAGCAATCTAGAAGCAATGGCTACATTTTCCTTCCTCCCTAAAAAAGGCTTCTTGGGATGGTGGGAGAGAAAGGTCAAATGAATTTAATTATCTTATTAGCAATTTGGGGAGAGGTGTTGCTTTTTCATTAAAATACAATTATAAAAACTGAGCAAAAATTAAAAATCAAGTTCAGTTTCTGTATAGAGAGCACAAGGCCAAAAGACTATCCTTTCCCGTTTATAAACACCTTTCCCAAGGTGTGAAAAGACTTGGTGATAGGTGTATAATTTTACTGATCCTTTAGAAGCAGCTGAAATTGTGGAAAAACCAGAGAGGTGGCTTAGAATAGATCCCCTGCCTTAGCTTCAGCTGCCTAAATGTGGTCATTTCAAGACAGATTCCCAAAGTTAATTATGTTTTCCTGTAAAGTGTAACATTAATTGTAAGTGTAGAGTATTAAAATGGAATGTATAATACACTACTGAGATGCTTTGTTGTATTTTGTCCCAAATCAGTGTATCTCACATTAGGTCCCTGTAATGGTATTAATTATTTATCACTTGATGTGGAGAAAATATCAATTATAATAAAGTATAAAAGGGTTATTAGCTTTTCTGAACAATAAATAAAGGGGAAGCTAGGAGATCAATATGATGAATATATTAAGTTAAAATTCTCTTTTGCCATAACATCTGATAGTATTTTATGTACCAATCTCATGAAAGTGTTATAGACATTTAAAAAAGAAATATATTAAATAAAAATAAAATCTATTAAAGAGGGTAATTTTAAATATTTAATGATATAATTAAGTCTTATTAATGTAACATTCTTTATTTTTCAGATGAAAAATTCACAGGATTGTCATCCCTTTCATCTTAATCAGACACCATGTTTGTTGTAATTGTTTGTTACGTATTTTCATTAACATTTGATGAATATTAACTGTTTGAAATAAAACGGTATTTTTTTTCTTTAGCTATGATGACTAACAGGGGCGACTTCACAGCTAGCAGATGGAGAGCCAGAAAAGAAATGGGAGTTGTTCCAGCAAACTCTCTGAGGTAAAGGGCAGAGCACAGTCAAAAGTTCTCATGGTTCCACCTCTTGCTTCCCACTGTGGAGGGACCCATGGCTTTGCCATGCCTGCGAGAGCACATCTTAGAATCTTCTGGGAAGCACGAGGTCTAGAGGGGTATAGAACTGAATTCAAATACAGCTTGTGGTACCTCCCCCTTTAGTTTTGGGCAAGTTGCTAACCCTCTCGAGCCTCAAGTTCCTTATCTATAAAATGGGAATAATAACACCTTCCTTGTAGGGCAGCTGTAAGGATTAGAAAGAGTAAATATGTAGAGCCTGGTCCAGAGTAGATGCTGAATAAGGAAAAAAATAATCATTTGATGCACCCCCTCGAGTACTAGAAATGAAAGGAAAGAAGGCCATAGAGTAGTTCCTGATTCAGTTTAGCTAGAGTAATAAGACACAGTTCCTTTCAAAGAACATGCGTTAAAAATTGGTGAGGACCTTTATGCTATGAGAGACACCATCAAGAAGGTTAACAGACAAGCCTCAGACTGGAAACAAATATTTGCAAACCATATCTCTGATAAAGGACTTATGTTCAGAATATATAAAGAACGCTTACAACTCAATAAGGAGACAAAACCTTGATTACTCATTAAGAAAAAACACATGCCAGAAAGTTCAGTGCTCAAAGTTGGCTGTTGGGCTGTTTGTTATTGGAAATTGTGTAGGTTTTATGAAATGAGTTAATGTATATAAGGAGAATGTGTATGCATTGTGTACAAATGCAATCTTCTTTGGGGGCAGTGGGAGGAGGTAAGTAGGGTTCTAACATTGACACTCTTGTACAACATTTATCACAGCTTTCTAGGAATCTTCACGCTGAATGAAATTCACAACAGAGCTCCCAAAGGAAAATTTGGTTCAAGGAACTTATGAGAGAATGAGGGAATGAGTGAGTAGCTAATACCTTCTGGTACCAATAAAGATGTTCTACTGAAGGAGTAGAGAAGGTGATAAATACTATCTAGATTTAAAAAAAAGGGGGGGGGGAAGAAATGTTAAGACTGACTGCCTTGTCTTTGATATGTTGCAATGGTCTTCTTCTCTATGTGTGAGCATAATTCTACTAATAGTATCTATATCATAAACTATTGTTACCCCCTGTAAAGCTGTGAAAGATCCCATGGGAAGACAGCATAAAGATGGGGTGGAAAGAATAGTAGGCACATCGAATTGCATCTACCCAATATTGTTTACACAAAACACGGTGGCATTGGATCATTTTTTAAAGACTTGGTTTTGTCTCCTTTTTAATTATGAAGGATAAAATAAAATTGAGTGACTGAGAGGAATAAATAGATAATGAAGTATCAAGGGTTTTTATATAGAAGCTCCTTATTAAAATGACTGTCTCCTTCAACTGTTTAATCTAATTTCTGCAAGGCAGGTTTTCACTTGTTCTGCTCATATAAATGCACAGGTATTAAAGGTATTATTAAGACACTATGTAGTTCACACTCAGAGCTTGAAGAACTGCTTTAACCCCTTAAATGCTCAGTGAACCAACTGAAGAAGGACAACAAGCCGTGAGGAAAAACCAAACACTCATGGAAAACAGTGAAAGCAGTTTTTTTTGAGCTCCAGATTAGACCTGTGTGCCTTTCCTTATGTGCGGGTCCTCTACAAAATATATAACCCCACCTGCAATCCATGTTCGTTGAACTGGGGCCTCAATCTGGGTGCTTTGTGATTCAGCAGTCATACATGAGAAAGATATCAAGATTGGAAATGGGACTTTCAAGCAGACAATGGGAAAGTCTCTGCTCCCTATACTTCTATAGCTTTTATGGTCATCTTGCCTGTCAGAAAAAAATAAATAAATCAGACCTCTGAGTGTCCCAGTAACAATCTTCAAATAATCTTTCTTCGTTTGGAGGGTGTTACCAGTAAACCAGATTCTAGACAAGCTGCTTTCAAAGTATGGACTTCAGACGCATAGCATCAGCATCATCTGGCTTCTAGAAAAGCAAGTTCTGAAGCCCAGCCCAGACCTGAATCAGAAACTCAGGGAGTGGGACTCAACAATATGTGCTTTAATAGAATTTTCCAGGGGGTTCTGATACTGGCTCAACTTTGAGAATCACTACTCTAGATTGCTTGCATTTCAAGGGCTGCTTGACCAGTAACAGAAAAGGGGGACACATGCAGCCAGAGCCTGGCATTTTTACTCTGAATTTGCCCTTCTCTAACTAGGTGCCAGCACTCTGAGTCAGTCATTTAACCCTTTATAAACTGAGTAACTGGGCTGCTCAACATATGGGCCACTCCGGCAAATTGGCAGGATGCCACTGAGAAAGATATGCAAATAGGGTGTTTGTGCAGGCTTTGATGACACTTTCAATATTCCTTGTTGAATTAGCAAAACCTTTAAGTGGATAGGGGACTGTCCCCAGCCCTGGGAATTCCCCAATAAGATATAGGACTCTTTCTACCTTGGAAAACCCAAACCTTAGTAAGGCTGATGGAGTTCCTGAAGAGATTGTTCACAGAGATTGAGTCCAAAGAAAGTTAATCCTATAAACCAAACATGCATGCAAACACATACATGCACCCTTAAAAATCAACCCATTTAGAGCATAAATTATAAAAAAAACCTTTGACTTCACAGTTTTAAGCAATAGTAATTATTAAAATAAAGTAAAATATAATATAATAAATAATAAATATATCGAACTTAATGGATTATCACCTGAAGCTGTTGGTTTGAATTACATGTGTTACATGGAAAATGATTAGTTTTGAATACTTAATAAAATCCTGATTAAATTTAGATAAGCTTTTTTTGTATCTCTTTCCATACTTTCACATACCTGTGGTTTTGTGTTTTTCTTCTCTAGTTATAATGAATAACAATCTTTAGCCTCATTCTTTTTTTTTATGAAAAAGAGAAACAATAAAAAGAAAGTTAAAATGAAAAACACTTCCATACACAATTGAAGGGTTGGAAACGTAACAACACAAATTCTGAGAAATATAGGTTTCGCCTACACGGCACACACGTTATTCTTTTGTTACTATTGAAATACTTAAAAGTACAGTGTAAGCCTAAAATAGCTCAAACATTATGACAATGTTTCAGTAACAAATACCCCATCGGGGTTCCACTGAGAAACTTCAGCAGAAGGTAGAGTTGTCAGTTGCTTTGCTTTTATTTATACTAAGCAAAATCTGAGGGCCAAACTCAAGTCACCAGAGAAATTTGATGACAATTCCCTGAGAAATATCATCTCATCTGGTTAGGAGAGTAGGGCTGCTTCTGAGACTGTCTCTTAACAACGGTCATGGTTGTAGTAGGTGTGAAGGAACACTCAGGAATATACTCTAACCCAATGCCTCTAAACTTTTAAAGTATGTGGGAATTGCCTGGGGGTTTTGTCAGTGTGCGGATCTTGATTCAGTTGATGGGGGGCAGGGCCTGACCTCTGCATTGCTAGCCAGTTCCCAGGTGATGCTGATGCTCCTGATCCCTGAACCCCACTTTGAGTAGCAAATTCTACTCCAGCTTTCATCCCCAGGACAAACAATCTCTTCCCCAGGACAAACCTGACAATGAGAAGGACCTCTCCTGAAATTACTTCTTGATTCTTAAAAGCCAAAGTAAGATCATTCCATTGTATCAACCATTATTATTAAAAAGTTGCTAATAAATGTCTTCCTTTCCTGAGGGAAGACGTCAAGGAAATACTGTAGAGCTTATTTTCTGTATTATCATGGATAAGATTCTTAACTCTTTGTACCTCATCCATTTAGGTACTATTTAGCTAACTCTGCCCAGGTGCCAAGCCCTGTGCCATGCCCTAGAGATAGAGAAGACACACAGGGAAGCAGGTGATTTCAGAGCCTGTGATAAGGGCTATAATAAGGATTAGAGCCCAGCAGGTCACCAGAGCCCCAAAAGGAAGTACCTACAAACTGAGACCTATGTGACAAATATGAATTAGCCAAGTGAGGGGGAGATCGTTCCTGTTGTGCCTATTACTAAATAGTGGCTCTCAATGAATCATGACTCTCTGTGTCCATACCATCTGCAATGTGATGTTGCTGTTGTTCCTATCAAGCGATAGAAGCTCCTTCTGTCTTGAATCTGGGCTGCCCTGTGACTTTCTGACCAATAGAATGTGGAGGAAATGACATACAGAAATTCTAGAGCCTACACTTTACGAGATCTGTAGTCTCCATTCCCACCTTCTTGGAACATAGCCAACATGTAAAGAAGCTGGGCTAGATGACTGAATGATAAGAGACCATGTGGAGAGAGACATCCCAACTTTCTAGCCATCTTTACCAAGGCCCCAGACATGTGAGAGAAGCCACTGTAGGCCCTTCAGCTCCAGCTGGCCCATCTGATGACTACAGTCACCTGAGAATACTCAGGCAAGACTGGCAGAACGCCCAGCAAACACACAGGGTCATGAGAGAAAATAAAGCATTGTTATTTTGAGATGGTAAAGGTTGGGATGGTTTGTTACACAGCAATAGATAACTAAAACACCAGATGAATGAGAGAGAGAGAGAGAGAGAGGAGAGAGCTGGGGGAGAGGGGACACACATATGAAAAAATTTAAGTAATTCAATACGTCAGGACATGATGGTGTGAAAGGGCAGTGGTAAGAATTGGACCTAACGAGCAAGACAAGGAACAAGTCCCTGAAGGGCCTTGCAGAATTTAAACTTTATTCAGACACAATTTGGAGCCATAGCAGTGATTTCAGTTGAGGGGGATGCCATCATCAGAGTCTTCACTTGTAAAGGGAACATTAATACAGTTACTTACTCCTCCTAGGAGTTTTTTATCTAGTGAGAATTAAATGAGATATAATGGTGAAAAACATCACTGGGGGTTGCAGGGGGCTCCATTGAGACTCTGGACCAAGAAGACAAAGTAGGAAGCTCCTGAATTTCTCTCTTCTCACAGACACACTGAATATACAGCTATACATTGAGAAATTCCTTCTGAGAGAAATCCAGAAACTAGTTGAGTGACTCCTACATATTAGGTAACTGAGAAAATGCCCATAGCTCAGCAAAGGCTGAAACACATTCTTGCCATGAACATCACCCCCAGCACAGTGCCCTATAATTGGGAGGGAACCCCTAACTCTCAGCTTCTCCCTGAGAAGTGAACCTCCCATGTCTAGTGTCCCAACTTTTGAAGCTGCCACCCAAGGGATAAACCCCCAAATTGTCTAGTTCAGAAAGTCAACAGGTCTTGTGTTCATGAGTCTTACAGGACTATAGCAAACAAAGAAGCAGTTCTTAACAAGCATGTGAGCTCTGGCCATGGCTATCCCCCACCCACCCCACCCCAGGCTCAGTGCAGAAGGAGTAGACAAAAATGCCCATCTCCCAATTTTTTCCTGGTAGGAGTTTGACTTCAAACTTTCCCAGCTGCTGGCTAAGGATCCAGCTTCTAATCAGCTTGCATCTAAGTGCTGACTTCAATTCTTCCCTTTGAGAAGCTGATGAATCTTGGCACACCCCCAAATATGAAGAACCACAAAGACAGCAGCTTGGACAATAACAGAGTTTTGAGAGACAGCCAAGATCCAGGGCAGGGTTGTTCAATAAGGTACATATCCTATACAAGACCATTCCTTCAAGGCCAGGAGTGAAAATAGCTTAAGGGACTTATGTGATATCATCAAACTGACCAATATATGCATCATAGAACTACCAGAAGGAGAAAAAAGGATATGACAAGTGTAAATATATATGCACCCAATATCAGAATACCTAAATTTATAAGGCAAATGTTAACAGACCCGAAGAGAGAAATAGACAGCAAAACAATAACAGTAGGGAATTTAGATACCCCACATTCAACAATGGATAGATCATGTAGACAGAAAATCAATAAGGAAACATTAGAATTAAATTCTATTTTAGACCAAATGGACCTAACAAATATATACAGAATATTCCATCCAACAGCAGTCAAATACATATTTTGCTTGAGTGCACATAAAATATTCCCAGATATATCATATATTAGACCACAAAATAAGTCTTAATAAACTTAAGAAGATTGAAATCATATCAAGCATCTTTTCCAACCACAATGGTATGAAACTAGAATCAATAATAAGATGAAAAATGGAAAATTCACAAATATATGGAAATTAAACCACATGCTCCTGAACAACCAATGGGTCAAAGAAAAGCAAAAGAGAAAGAAAAAATACCTCGAGACAAATAAAAACAGAGATGCAAAATACCAAAAGTTATGGGATGCAGCAAAAGCAGTTCTAAGAGGGAATGATATAGTGATAAGTGCCTATATTCAGAAACAAGAAAACTCAAATAAACAGCTTAGCTTTACACCTCAAAAAACTAGAAAAAGAAGAAAAAAACTAAGTCCAAAGTTACTAAAAAGGAAGAAAATAGCAAAGATCAAAATAGAAATAAATACAATAGAGACTAAGAAGACAATACTAAAGATAAACAAAAGTGAGATTTTTTTTTTTGAAAAATGAGCAAAACTGACAAAGCCTTAGCTAGACCAACTATGAAAAAAAGAAGACTCAAAATCAAAAATGAAAGACAACACATTAGAACTGATAACACAAATGCTGAGGATCATAACAAACTACTATATAACAGATTAGGTAATCTAGAAAAAAATGAATAAATTCCTAGAAACAGATAACCTACCAGGCTGAATCATGAAGAAATAGAAACTCTGAACAGATCAATTACTAGTAAGGAGATTGAATCGGTAATCAAAACTTGCCAGTAAACAAAAGTCCAGAAACAGATAGCTTCAGTGGTAAATCCTACCAAACATTTAAAGAATTAATGCCAATCCTTCTCAAACTCTTCCAAAAATAGAAGAAGAGGGAACTCTTCCACACTCATTTTATGAGGCCCCCATTACCTTGATTTCAAAGCCTGACATGGGACACTATTAGAAAATAAAATTACAGGCCAATAGCCCTGATGAATATAGTTGTAAAAATCCTCAACAAAATATTAGCAAACCACATTCAACAGCACAATTAAGGATCATATACAATGATCAGGTGGGATTTATTTCCAAAATGCAATGATGATTCAGTATAATGCAAATCAATAAATGTAATACACCACATTAACAAAATAAAGGACAAAAATCATATGATCATCTCAATAGATGCAGAAAGAGCATTTGACAAAATTCACCATTTCATGGTACAAATGCTCAATAAATTGGGTATAGAAGGAATGTACTTCAATATAATAAAGGCCATATTTGACACGCCCACAGTTAACATTATACTCGGTGGTGTTCTGTTAAATCAGGACCAAGACAAGGATGCCCACTCTCACCACTCCTATTCAACATAGTACTGGAATTCGTAGCCAGAGCAATGAGTCAAGAAAAAGAAATAAAGGACATCCAAATTAGAAAGGAAGAAGTAAACTTGTCTGTTTCCGGATGACACGGCATTGTATATAGAAAACACTAAAACACCACAAAAACTGCTGAAACTAAGAAACAAATTCAGCAAAGTTGTAGACTACAAATCAATATACAAAAATCAATTGTATTTTTATACATTAACAATGAACTACTGGAAAGAGAAATTGAGAAAACAATCCCATTTTCAATAACATCAAAAACAGTAAAAATACTTAGGAATAAATTTAGCCAGGGTGGTGAATGATCTATATGCAAAAATTATAACATGTCCATGAAAGATATTGAAGAAGACACAAATAAATGGAAAGATATTCCATACTCATGGATTGGAAGAATGCAGAAGAATGAAACTAGACCTCTTATCTTATACCATACACAAAAATCAACTCAAAATGGGTTAAAAATTTGAACATAAGACCTGAAACCTTAAAACCTCTAGAAGAAAATATAGGGGGTAAGTTTCTGGACACAGGTTCTTGGGAATGATTTTTTGGATTTGACACCAAAAGCAAAGGCAACAAAAGCAAAAGTAAACTTGAGGACTACACCAAAAGACTTCTGTACAGCAAAGGAAGATATTAACAAAATGATATGGCAACATACTGAACGGGAGAAAATACTTACAAACCACATATCTGATAAGGTGTTAATATCAAATACGTAAGGAACTCCTACAATTCAATAGCAAAAAACAAATAATCCAATTAAAGATGGGCAGAGGAACTGAATAGACATTTTTCCAAAGAAGACATACAAAAGGGCCAATAGGTACATGAAAAGGTGTTCAACATCACCAATCGTCAGGAAAATGCAAATCAAAACCACAATGAGATACCACCTCACAGCTGTTCAGATGTCTATAATCAAAAAGACAAGTGATAACAAATATTGGCAAGAAAAATGTGGAGAAAAGGGAACCCTTATGCACTGTTGATTGGAAAGTAAACTGGTAAAATCACTGAGGAAACAAATGGAGGTTCCTCAAGCAATTAAAAATAGAATTACCCTATGATATAGCAATCCCACTTCTGGAAATATTTCCCAAGGAAATGAAATCACTATCTCAAAGAGATATCTGAACTCCCATGTTTATTGCAGAATTATTCACAAAAGCCAAGAAATGGAAACAACCTAAATGTCCATTTACAGATGAGTGGATAAGGAAAATGTGATATATACATAATGGAATATTAGTCAGCCTTAAAAAAGAAGGAAGTCCTTCCTTTTGTGATGAGATGGATGAATCTGGAGGGCATTTTGTTAAATGAAATAAGGCAGACAGAGAATGACAAATATTGCATGGTATCACTTACACACGGAATCTTAAAAATAGAAAAAAAAGTTGGATCCACAGAATCAGAGAGAAGAACAGTGGTGGCCAGGGGCTGGGGGTTGGGAGAAATAAGGGAAGACTGGTAGAAGGGTCTAAACTCTCATAAGATGAATAAGGTCTGAGGATCTAATGTATAACATGGTGACTATAGTTGACTATAGAGTGTTGTATAACAGATTTACCAAGAGAGTAGAGTTTAAGTGTTCTTACAAAACAAAAAAACAAAAAAGGTAAATATATGAGATGATGAGTGTGTTCATTAATTTAATGGAGGAAATCCTTTCACAATGTATGTGTATATCAAATCATCACATCATACTTTACATATATTACAATTTTATTTGTCAATCAGACCTCAATAAAGCTGACCAAAAGATACTATTAAGGGAAGAGCCATGATTTCCAGAGCTGGTAAGAACTCAGTCCTGCTCTTTTTTCCTCTTTCAGCACTCTTCCGTGTCCCTTGCTAATTCTGTGTGCCTCACCCTAGTTCAGATTTTGGCAGGGTGGGGGGCAGGTAACATCGAGATTCATCTAGATGTTTGTGAGAGCAAGAAAAATGTGAAAGTGCCAAGGCTGTAGACCTTGAAAGTCTCACCTGGATCCATGCCACTGGCATGGTTTTTCTTTTCATTTCTCGTGAGATGAATTTTCTAGAAGAGAAGCCTAGAACCTGAAGGATTCCTTAATCTTGATCCTTGATGATAAATCTCAGGTTTGTTAATTAATAAATTTACCTTTGAGAGCAGTGACTCAGTCCCTCAGGATTTAAACTACCTCTTTGGGGGGGGCGTGGGGGGGAGGTGTTCCCAGCCTATTCTTCATTTACTGATGCCAGCCATGTTGTAAAATCTAAGACAGTTTAGGTAACAGAGCTCTGAAAATTTGGGAGTTGCTTTTCCAAGAAGCTTAGGACAAAATATAAACAAAGGTTTTTTTTGTTTGTTTGTTTTTGTTTTTAATGTTTTCAGGAGTTGGGGAAGGTGTAGAGATGAATGGAACCAAAATCCAAATTCCCCAATCTGTCTACCACATGATCCCATCCTTGGCTTCGTAGGATCTAATTCAGCCCGTATGTGAGATACAATGTAAGCCACATACTACTGGCTTCTGATGATGAGTAAAATCCCATCATTGTCTATCAGAAGAGTCTGACTTACTCTGGAGACGATTTTACCAGGCCACTAACACCTCCCAGTCTCATGGCCAACCTCAGAGCAGTTTCAACTTTTTCAATACAGCTACTCAATTGGAAGATGACACCACAGGAAAGTGCCCCCAGAGTGTGTTCTCTGTATTTCCTAAGGGTGTGTAAAATGCAGCTCGTGGATTTAATTAGAATTACCTCAGAGAAAAATCTCATTTCCCCTGCCAACAAGAAACATTAAGTGGAGCCAGTGATATTAGAATTTGAAATTCAGAAGGAGAATCCTCTGCAGGCTGGAACATTCTGTGTAGATAGGATTGTTCTTTGGGGAAAATGCTTGGCCTGGAGCCACTGGGGGGCTTGACAAGGCTCCTCCATGTCACATTTATGAGCAGGAGATACATGACTAAAATAAAAACAAGGAGAGATTTATGAGGGGTTTATGATGTTACAAAAGGTTCCAAAGAATTGGTGGAAGAAGGTTTTGTTCAGGGTAATAGAGAAGAGTAAGTGTGTGTTGAAGGGTAGAGCTTTTTATAGGCTGAATTTATGCCCATGAGTATGAAATTTCTTTTCCTAGAACTAAAAGAACCCTATTCTTTTTCCCCAGTAGCTTTCAGTTCAAACCCATTCTTCACAGAAAATTGCTAACCTCGGGGTCCTGACTTACTATGTTGCATATTTGTGGGGTGTGTTGTGAGTAACTTGCTATTAATGCCAGTTAAAGTGTGGAAATGTCAGGTTGTTTGATTTTTTAAATACATATATATTACAAAAGATTCAAAATTATTTTAAGAGTTAAGCCTAGGTACAAATACATCTGAGGCTCAGGACTAAAGACAGCATAGGACAAAAACAAGGGAGTGTTCTACTATGCCTGGACCTCTCACTCTGTGAATCACATCAGGAAAAGGTTAGAAAGGTTTGGCCTACTTCTAATAAATGTCATGTGCCTTCTTCCAGTTCCCCATCCTTATGTGCAGATAAACTGATTCTCTTCCTACTATAGAGGTATATTCACAACTTCAACAATCCTGGAGGTATCACTATATCACGAGTCAGTCCAATAGTTGATACCAATAAGAACTGAGTGTGAAGCATAGGAAAAAATGAATGACTATAACTACAATAGATAAACTCCATAAATCTCAAAATTTTATTTTTCATTCACACAGAAGTTCAAGGCTAGAATTCAGTGGCCTTTTATTCTGGATTCAGAGTTCCAGTCTTCTTCCCTCTTGAGGCCCCACTATCTTCAAGGCAAGGTTCTACAGAAGGAGAAAGAGAAAGCAAGAAAGACACAACTATTCCAAACCACATCAGCTCAGAAGTGACACTATCATTTTCAATTCCATTCTATTCATAAGAACCAATTGCAGAGACACGTCAAAATGCAAGGTGACCTGGGAAATAAAGACTGTGGCCAGAGAGAGAGAAAGCCATTAGAAACAACTCTACACTGTGGATGAAAAACACAAATACTTGGGAGCCTCTCTACATCTCTCCCAAAGGGGAAGAGAAGTCACTGAACACGGAAGAATTAGGTGATAAAGCCAGACCTTCCTTTACCAGGTTCTGAAAATCAGGATCATGGTTCAATTAAGTCAATCAGATGGACCGAACCAGAATTTTGAATATGGACCTGGCAGATCAAGGAGCAGGAATAGGGGAGAATTATCTCTGGCCACAGTGGCAATGCCAACATACACAATGCCAATGGCATCTGATGGTGTCAGAGGTGCTCAAATGTATTTCACGATGCTGGGTCATGGGGATTATTTGAGTTGTGCTTCTAACTGTGTGAATGCCCTTAGTGTCTGCCTGTTTAAAAAGCTGAGTTCTCTAATATTCTCAGACATTCTGTGAGCTAGTCAATTTTCTCTCAATAATTTTTTTTTGCTTACATCTGTAAGAGTCAGTTTCTGTTGCTTGCAGCTCAAAATCCTGAAGGAAATAATAATATATGATGCTATTCTGAGTGGTAGAGGTGTGGGGAGATGGAACACTAAAATAATGATATGGTTTTATTAGGCATCTTTGAAAATGGTAGCAAGTGAAAATCCAATTAAAAGAAGCTCCAAAAACATTTCAAGAAATTGGCAGCCTTGTTGGAGCAAGTGCCAAGTCTTCCAAGGTAACTATATTGAGGGAGATGATGTTGCTTAGATAGACATGTAAAAGGGGACACTTGGTGATAATTTTTAAAATCATACGTGGCATATAATGATAGAAGGTTTAGTCTGCACAAATGAGGCATATTAGATTAATGCTTTAAGAATGCTTAGCAAATGTAACCAACATAGGTACTCATGGCTTTATAGGTGTTCAGGTTTATACATTATTGCCTTTTCCTATACGATATATATTGCCTTTACAGATAACTAAGGTTACATGTCTGCAAAAAGTGCATATCACTCACAGACTTTCATTTACCAGACATCTCTAGTCTAGTAGATAACTAAAGGATTATCAGAAAATATTTTTCCTTTTTAGCTATTGTGTAAGATAATTCACCATTGCGTAATAGATAATTGACAATGAGGTAATTTGTCATCTCTTCCATGAAGGCTTTTCTCTCTTCCCTTTTCTTTCTTTTTTTTTTTAATTTTGCTTAAAACATCACTGACATAACTGCTATTTTTCTAAACTTACAGTTAATGGTTAGGAGGTTTCAAACCAGTATTTGAAATCCATCTCTACCCTTTCTCAGTATACGACCTTGGGCAAATCATTTATTTGCAACTGACTTCAGATTTTCCTTCCATTGAGGAAGAGACAGGACAAATTAGTGGGAAAGTAGTATAAGATATAGATTATTATCAAGGGTTAGCTTTGTTTTGTTTGAAACATGCAGGAACTGCTTACATATTTTAAATAATTAATTAACCCACTATATAACTAAATCATACCAAGCCACACAAAGACCAATTATAAAATGTATAATGAACTAAAGATTTTTATTTATCCAGTTCTGTGCACCCAAGCCCTCCCCCCTCCAAAAGACAAAAACTAACAAACCAATGCAAAATGTTGTCAAGTAACCAAATTAAATAAGTGACGTGTCTTCTGGTAACAGTGAAGAATCACTGGCTTAGGAAGCAAACTCACTAAACAGAGTTCTCATTTCTACTATTTATATGCATATCGAGAGTCCATTTCCTACCCCAGATCGAAAGAGATCAACTGAGTCTAAAGGTAGTGACTTCACACTTGTCTGCTCAGTTCAGAAATGCATCATCCACTATAAAACAAATAATATTTAGAGGCTTCAATGTATTATTTGAAATGGAAATAGAATGGATGGTGTTAATTGAAGGATCTGAGTTGTCATTTTATGAATATTTTAGTTCCATTATAAATTACTCACTTGTTCAGATATGTCAGCCTTCTTCCCCTCACCCTCCATGCCCTAAAACATCTCCAGGCTAGTAAATAATTAAAGGATTATCAGAAAAAGTCAAAAGGAATTTGACATCAGAATAGCTCATGATGGATAGTGTTAAAGTTAGCCACAAATAAATAAAAGTGTCTCTTAATTAACTACGGCTAACGGAATCACCTCCCATGTTCTGTCAGCAAAAACTCAGTCTCAGTCTCTCCACTTGACCAGCTCTGATATGGTCAGCACTACCTTATCTTTTTTCTCATGTGACAGAGGGGACTCAACAAGGTTTTGTTTGAAAGGCCACTTGCTTACTGTGTGGGTCTTCTGGCTTCTACTGTCCTAAGTCTTCAAACCTTGGACTGAAGACCAGGCCACTAATAAAATGGGGCAGGTAATGACCCTGCCAATCCCAGTTGGCCACTCCAGCTCTGCCCTCTAGACCAGCAGAGCTAAAAAAGGCAAGAAAAAAAAACTAAATAAAGAGTATTCCAGGGTGCCTGGGGGGTTTAGTCAGTGAAGCACCTGACTCTTGGTTTCAGGCTCAGGGCATGATCTCAGAGTCCTGAGATGAAGCCATGCCTCATGCTCCAAGCTGGGCGTGGGTCCTGCGTAAGATTCTTTTTTTCCTTCTCCCTCTGCCCCTCCTGGCTTGTGCTCTCTTGTGCTCTCTCAGTGTCTCTCTCTCTCTCTCTTAAAAAAAAAAAAAAAATTCCAGATGCCAACGAAAGTCACAAAGGACAAAGGAGGACAAAGAAGTAAAAAATTCAGCCAAATGGAGAGGGATGCTGAGAAAGCCAACGGTGGCTGAGAGAGCTCAGTGGGAAGCTGTCTTATGTTCACAACTGTTTTTCCCAATTAGTAAAAGCAAATGCTTGGAAAGAATACTGTGTCAACTCTGATACTCAATCGTTAAACCACAGACAGGTTGAATTATTTCGCTAAAAGGTATTTCTTAACAAAACGTCCATTGGTCGGGTTGTGGTGCTGCTGTCCCATAGGCATTATTTTAATCAATCTGAGTCCACAGTTTATCAAATCATTTAATAACAACATGGTTTTAGGGGAATGTTACAGAAGAATGCAGTGAAAACAGTAAGTAGATGAGAACTTGTTTTATCTATCAATAACCAGTATAAAAAGCCAAACCACAAAGTATCTATTGTCCTGTCTCATGGAAACCCCCTAAGAATACCCTGAATCATAATCAGAACTATTTACTGAACATACAGCAACTACTCTATTATGGTTTTGAATTTTTTACCTCCATTTCAAAAACATAAGCTCAGTAAAGAAATCAGAAAATCTTACTTCATGGACAAAGTGACGTGAACCATTTTATGCCCAGCCTTTTTTTAAGGCTTCATTTTTTATTACTAGCAGTAAGCATTTGTACATTGTTCAGGATTTATATATTTATATATATTTATATATTATATAAATTATTATATATATTATATATACATATTATATATATTATTACTTCTAATGACAATTTTAGTTTTCTCCTTAATTTTTTAAATCTTGTATTCAAAGTTCCATTTTTTACTTTCTTTTTTTTACATAAATGATGCTTTTAATTTAATTTTTTCAGCTTTATTGGGATATTATTGACATATAACATGGGTAAGTTTAAGATGTACAATGCGATGATTTGGTATACATATATATTGCAAAATGATTACCACAAGTTTAACACCTCTATCCTCTCATATAATTAATTAATTAATTAATTAATCTTTTAAGTGTATAATGTAGTATTGCTAATTATAGTCAATATAATTTAATGCTGTACATAAGATCCCCAGAGCTTATTCATCTTACAGCTGGGAGTTTGTATTTTGACCAACATCTTCTCATTTCTCCCACCTCCCATCCCCTGGCAACCACCGTTCTACTCTCTATTTCTATGAGTTCAGCTTTTTTATGTTCCTCATTTAAGTGAAAATACACAATATTTGTCTCTCTCCGTCTGGCTTATTTCATTTAGCATAATGCCCTCCATCCATGTTGTCTCAAATAATGGGATTTCCTTCTTTTTTTGTGGCTGAATAATACTTCAGTGTGTGTGTGTGTGTCTGTTTGTGCACGTTTAATCTATTCATTCATCGATGGGCACTTTTTTTTCTTTTGTTCTAAGATTCAGTGACATTTAGAAAAAAAATCTACTCAATCTGAGAAGTTTGGATACCAAGAGAAATCCAAGTCAGCACCAATCCCTGAGAGCAAATTTATTAACAGCACCCATGTTTACCTGCAATGGACTTAGCCAGGACTTCTCCGTGTCTTTGTTTATGACATCCTTAAAGTCAGGTTGCATGGAGGCTTTCCATAGTCCTGTGCTCTGTGGTCACATTCCCATTCAGAGCCTGTATCAAACACAGAGCAAATAGCATTAATGTTCTTTTCTCCTGTGCTTGGCCCAATTAGACAGTATTGCTCCAAACAATAAATGCTCATAAAAATAGGAAACATATTAAATAGGAAGGTTATTATTGCCCTGTGGCCTAGAAATTGGATTGGTTCACATATGTTTCCAATAGAATCTTTAATTAAGATCCTTTTCCTATCAATGTACTTCAGCAATACAGGTAATTACCTGTATTGATGATGGGTCATTATTTTCCTGGTAAGGTGATAGAGACTCTCACAGGGGTATCTTAACAAGACACTTCTAGAATACTTTCTGCCTTTTGATTTTTTTTCTATGACTAATTTACCCAAATGACTTGGTACTTACCAACTCCTTTCTTAACTGAGAATGAATTAGATTGTACACTTGAACAATATTTTAAGTATAAGTTTAGTTGGGCTAGAGACCTCTATTCCTTCAGCACTCAGTGGAGTAATTCATTCATTCATCGATTCATTCATTTGGCAAATATATACTAAAGACCTAATAAGTATTAATTGCAGTGCTCTGATATTGTTGTTAATAAGTAAGATTGTTTGTCTGCTCATGCTGGACTTCAAAGCTGAGATGACAAGAGGAGCCTGGGTGACTCAGTCGGTTAAGTGTCTGCCTTCAGCTCAGGTCATGATCTCAGGATCCTGGGATTGAGCCCTGAGTCAGGCTCCCTGCTCAGCAGAGAGTCTGCTTCTCTCTCTCCCTCTGCCCCTCCCCACCACTTGTGATTTTTCTCTCTCTCTCAAATAAATAAAATAAAATAAAATAAAATAAAATAAAATAAAATAAAATAAAACAGAACAAAGTAAAATAAAAATAAAAACAAAGTTGAGATGACAAATATGGACCTGTGTACATGGGACCTAGATAGACCTAGTTCTAGGACCTAGACCAGTGAAAATAAGAAAATCATTTTTTATAAACCCCCTATATAAATAGGGTATTGACTATAGGATATTTTTGGATTTGGCATATCCTGTCAAATTTTGTTAAGGAGTCACCCTTCTTAATAAGTTTTACCTTAAGGGAACACCTCCCACACACCTAATGTTAAAAAATACTTGTCCTTATGCCGTGACCTCATTGACCCCTGCCTGACTTATGCTATTCTTAGACCCCACCTCCTGGCTGTGCTGCCCCTTCCTGATCTGTGCTAGCCTCTTCCTTCCAACATGATGTGTGACCCAGCCTCTCTCATCTCTGACCTTATGTCCCTTCCCATATTCTTTCTTCTCTACCTGGACTACTCCAAGATGGCCCTAAGGAAAACTTCAGATCTCTTCTTCCCATCCACTGTCCTGTGGAACTCCCCCAACTCTATTTACCCCTGTCATCTTCACTCCTTTCTCCATCTAATGATGCTGCTTCTCTTCATCCCCCACCTAAGGCACTCATCCTCCTCACACTCTCTTGTGCTGCTTGCTGCCTTTCTCAGGATGCTCTCAGGTTTTAATCTTGGTTGTACACAATGATCAGTAGGTACAAATTTTGAAAAATTTCCTGATTTATGCCCTTGATTGGAAAATTTCCATCTTATATGGAGCTCCTCTCCCAGGTCTCCCATAATTTGTCCATCATTAAGACTTAAGCATGACAATGTAGTTCAAGAGAAGCATGAGGTAGGAAAAGGCCTAGAGAGATAAAAAGGGAAAACAAAAGTGAATCCTGTTTCTCTGAGACATGAAGCAATTATGTAGAGAAGCAAGAAGGGAGAAGTGTGGGATTAAAGGATTGCTTTCTGGTTGTCCATCAATAGTGGGTGGGTGGGAGTTGAGGGGTAGATGGTGTGATAAACAAGGTTAAGGTGAACATAGACAACAGGAGGCCTTCATTCTAATTCACACTTGGGCCTCTGGGTTGCGGCCTCTGACTCACCCACCTGGGGTCAGCCCTGTGAAAGCGGGCTAGGTGGTATAGAATGGCCTCAGTAGAGGGAGGGTCAGAGATTAGTTCTCCTAGGGTCAAATTTGATTTTTACAGGCATGGATGGAACCCAAGTGTGTGTGTACATGGGTCTGAGGAGAATGTGGGTGTCAATTTAGAGTCTGGCTGAGTTACTGCAAATGAGGAAAGAAGCCAGGGATGTACAGTGGCCGTGGGTGAGGAGGTGCAAAGCAGATTTGGGCCTGAAATGTAGAGGCTATTACTGCTCCTCAGGGGTATCTACAGCACCAAGGAGTGTCCAAATCGTGCCAAATCAGCAAGAGGGAGCCACTGTGTTCTGACTACACCAAGAAGAGTGAGACTGGACAACCCAAAGCCCATGAGGTATACCTTTCAGCGGGAGATGCCAGTAGGGATGGAATCAGTCACACCTCAGAGGTCACCTTTCCAGAAAAGGCATAAGGTGACTAAACAAAGACCCAGGAATCTATCTCCTCACCAACATGAGAAGACACTGAGTTCGTCTCCCACACCTGCTGTTATATTGAGGAAACAAAATGTTTTAGAGTCTGGGGATTGGAGAAAAGTTTGAAAAAAAAATCATCTCTGTTAGACCAAGTTGTTTCAAAACAATGTCCAGATTAGGAATTAATTAAAAATAATCCTCCCCAACTGATATTTGGTAGGTGGTGGCTCATAGGGAAGATCTAGTAAGTAACGGGGAAATGTCAAAAACAGCATTTCCTTTGCACTCAAGAGGAAAATCAGTGAGTGCTTTCATGACTCAACTTCCTTCGCCTTTTTCATCCCCAGCAATTATAAAAGCAAATCTCCATTGCCTTGACAATGAGAGGGTAAAGCAGGCTGTCCCAAAGCCAATGCTTTTAGGGCAGCCAATAGGGGAGTCTCCCTCTGCTTCAATTCAAAACCTCTGCCACGATCTATTTACATAATTTTTTATTTCTAAACGTTGCACACATGTTTGAAGGTTACTGCCTGGTGAAGAACTGACTAAATATGTTTTTAAATGTTGTCTCTTGCCCCATTCACACCAGCACCCGTGGGACTACAGAATCTTTTCTTTTGACATTCAAAAGCATTAAAACAGCTTCAGGGCTGAAGAAAACATCTTCCCTGTAATCTTTCAAAAGTTTAGTTGCCAAGGCGACAGAGGCCTTGGCCACCAGGTAAGAAGGCCCCTGCAATATATTCACATGGTTATTTAGTGAAGAAACAGGAAAGCAAGGGATGGTTGGAGGGAAGGAACGCGGGTTTCCCCAGGATTTTATACCTAGAGTCTCTTATTATGTAATTAGAGGAAACACAAACTTGCCCTTCCTCAAAATGGTACTGTTTTTTTTTTTTTTTTTTTTTTTTTTTTAAAGATTTTATTTATTTATTCATGAGAGACAGAGACAGAGAGAGAGAGAGGCAGAGGGAGAAGCAGGCTCCCAAGGAGCAGGGAGCCTGATGTGGGACTTGATCCCAGGACCCTGGGATCATGACCTGAGCCGAAGGCAGACGCTTAACCATCTGAGCCACCCAGGCGCCCGGTACTGTTTTTTTGAAAAGATTGCAATTTAAGCTACATGCCGCTTTGACTTATTATCACGGGGTTGAAATGCAAACATCATTCTCAGAACAGCTACTTTGCAGAGAAGAAAGGGTCTGAGGAGTCTTTTATAGATTCCAGGATAAATGACAGCCACCCAACACTCCACTCTATTTTCAAGGAAGGTCGTAAACATCATATCTCTGTAGTATAGCTGGTAAGGAGCCGAAAGGGTACAATCCTGAGACAGAAAGGAAAAGATGTTGATGAGTGGATGGAACAAAAAAACAAGAACAGTTCAAGTTTTCTAAGTGTATCAGTCAAATCTTGCTTGTTCATGTGGAGTGACTTTTTCTTACTCAAGATCTTTTCATCCTACAGTCAAAGAGCTGTTGAGACTATGTGAAAATGCATGAAATCCCCCCAGAATGCACCACAAGTCTTAGTTGACTTTTCCTTTTGGCGTGAGAGAAAGAAAATAGAGGGCCAGGAAAAAGCTGAGAAAAGATGCACTTTAAGGCAACACTCTCAATTAGCTTAACGTATGTGCATACTTTAAAATGGGATGAATAAGACCGGACTTTTCATCTAATACATTCTAACACATGGTAAGGAAATAAAGATCATTTTGCATATTCTAACAGGTTGTTTCCTATATCGACCGTTCACCAGGCCCTACTGTTTTGTCTTATACACTGAACTTAGCACGTCAACTTTTGAGGGTGGAAGCAACTCTTCATCTTGTCTGGTCTGCCCAATTTGTTCTCCTCCAAGACAGTACTTTGAATTCAAGAAGACCAAAATACCAAGCTCGTGGGAAAGGAGAATTTCTCCTTCTGGCCATAAATCCATTCAACCAGAGACCAGAAATGGTTATCTTCTCAACACATGACCTTTTGTCCATTTATTTTCTTTTGACTCTGGTTTTCTTAGATAATTAATAAAGAATCATTCTAATAAGCTGGCTCCCAAGGACATTTGAGGTCATGCAACTATCCTTATCAGAAGAAGGTGAAACTTAAATCAAACAGTTAAGCAGTAGAACCTCTGATTGATATAATATATTTACTTGTCTGTATTGCCCTATTTTTTATTTAAGTGGGTTCCAAGAGACATGGTTTTGGGGGTTGCAGAACAATACAGTTGGTTTCCCCGAAAAACCTGTGCTCAAAAGAGAATTATGAGTACAGTGGACACAAGAAAACTCTTGCAATTTTTCTATAAGAATGGATTAAGTATCCGTAGGAAGTAAGATTATAAACAGAGTGGACACTTAAAAATCAATTAATTAAGTAGTGAATAACTGATAAATGTATACAGAGACAAGACAAATTTTTCTACCATGTAATTCCTAGCTATTATATATGCAAGATTGTCTTGGAAACTTTAGAATGTATTAATAGTTTTCAAAATTTATATCATTAGCCTGAAAACATATCAATAAGCTTTTTCTGTTAAGCAAATAAGTTATTAATAGCTTTTCAGAAGGATCTAGACTATGAATACTGGCGTTCTTATTCCAATTTTCATAATTAAAAAGCCACATGAAGAAGGTAAAATAGCCCATAAATAGTCACGGAATGACGAAAATGATAACAATATTTCATACTTTGT
The DNA here is from genome assembly GCF_009762305.2 of Zalophus californianus. Classification (NCBI taxonomy): domain Eukaryota; kingdom Metazoa; phylum Chordata; class Mammalia; order Carnivora; family Otariidae; genus Zalophus; species Zalophus californianus. The sequence goes on from NC_045595.1 coordinate 83,805,499, forward strand.
ACTAGGAATTAATGTGGAATAATATTCAATTCAATAGAATAATTCTGGCAGGGTGTTATTCAAGCAAAAGTGAAACAATTTTAATATTTTGGCTTCTGATCTTCCTACTCTATTGAAAGCTCTATGGCTGTTAGAATTCAGATTTTTATTGCCCATGATGCTGGCCCAGTATTAGCGCTCCCGTAATAAGTCAGGATTCCTTTATACGCAACATTCCATGCTCCTTATATAGATCAGAAGTTTTCAATTAAACTCCTATTTAATTTTTCTCTTCCCTTTAGAATACTAAAAGGGATATTGTTTTCTGATTCTTCTTAATTGTTCTCCTTTTTCTGATCCAAATCAATTGAAACATCATAACAGCCTCAAAATTAATTACAAGATTTCCCCTCTGCTTGGATAGATATGTACACATCTCAGAATATGACGGCTGCTTTCATATTACTAATTACTCACAGCATCCTTTGATGGTTGTGTGTCTGCACTGGCCCAGGTGAAACAGCTCACCTTTACTTAGGAGTTGTTTTGTTTTTTTAAAAAGGGGGGGAAAAGGACAATGAAAAGGCGTTGATGATTTGGGTTTTCTGTGACTGAACAGAATCTACCCAGCCTTTTGTCTTACTGGCTCAATTTGTGCTTTTTCTTTTCTTTTCTTTTCTTTTAAATCAGGTTTGCATAAAGAGAAGCCAAACATTTTACTCTAGAGCATAATTTTTGTCTGGAGGGGTAAGTTGAACAGGTTCCATCCAAAATGGGAGATAAGACCTGCCCTTTAATATCCCTAAAATCTATAATAAGGGAAAACTAGAGTCACTAGAAACTTCAAAAACCCCTCCTCATTGTTTTACCTTTTTTCCCAAATGAAGTGCAAAATCCATGAAAAATGAACTTTAAAAAGAAAACATTTTAGAGCATTTGGATCAATTTAGAATTTTGTGTCAATTTGTTTCAATGAGACAGAATGTGGCAATGATATTAACAAAGGAGAAAAAAATATCTTGAGAAGTATGTTACAAACAAAAAAAGTCTTTTTTTTTTTTTTTTTTTTTTTTATTGCCCCTACAGTAAGTGTTGCAGGGCTGTCTCAGAGGGCTGAGCAGTTTGGGCACTGCACAACTCCATTGGAAACCTTCCATAGATAGGTCTGCTCACGCAAGTCCCCCTGGGAGGATGTGTGACATGCCGCTCAGACATTTGTCCAAATGGGAAGTTGTTGTGTGTTTTTTAATGAGGAATTTTAAGATGAGTAAACCAATTAGTTTTTTTTCCCCTCAGAGCGGGAAAACCATTCTTTGTAGCCTCACATTACCTAGTTCTAGGTACTCTGTAAATATTTGTTGAAAAAATAAATGAATGAAAAAAAGCTACCATATCTTTTATTTTCCTCTCTTTAGCCTCTTTTCCCAGTTCTGTAATCACTTTCCAATAAAACATTTGAACATAAAAGGAAGTGAGAGAAAGTAAAAAATTAGAAGACGTGGTGCCAGGTATAACGTGGTATGACCCCATTTTTAAATCTGAATTATCCTTCTCAAGTTTAAGTCCTTTTCTGGGAAGAGGGGAAAAAGAGTCCTTGGCAAACTGGAACACATGGTATTGATTAGTTGTCTATTAATTACGAAGTTAGTTAAACCCCAAAGAATTCCTAAGCCAATCGGAAGGGTTATTTTAGTCTTCAAATAAATCCTTACCCCACTATCACCTTGTGCTCAAACCGGAAGCTCTACAATGTCCTATCAGTTCATTAACGCCTAATTTTCTAATAACTGGAATGTCATTTTCCAATTCAAAATTATAAGACAGAATTTGAACATACATACGCTTTGGAAAAGCAACATTGATTTATATTTATTCTTCCAATAGCTGATATTAGATTACTCCCTAAGAATCTTGCATAAAAAATAGGAGGGAAAGAGATAAGGCAATAGGTACCTGACATGAAGGGATGTTGGAAGAGAAGGAAGAAAAAGATTTTTAAAAATGAATCTGGAACATTAAAAATAGCCTTTGTTTGCAGACTTTCTATTTTGCCTGCATTCATCTCTGTATCACAGAAAGAACTCAAACCTGAAAGAAGGCCATACACACACCAAGAAAAAAAATAAAATAAACTTAATTAGAAATGAACCATTGGTATTCTATTTCTGCCAAGTGTTTGGGTGGTTTCCCATAGTACACAGCTGTATCATTGCTATGAAATTGCTAAGTGTAGAAGGAACCCACCATTATCTATCCCACAATAATACACTCCTTTACAATTCTCCCCAAAATGGGCACAAATATCCTTTGGGTGTGATGACCTTCCAGTTTATCAATCAGACCTATAAACACATTCTTCAGCCCTCCAAATCAACATTTGTGCTCACTCCCGAAACTTACTGATCAGCCAAGGGAAAGAATTAATTAAAACTAGCCCAATAGATGCACATCATTCTTAATTGTCAATTAGCAATATGGTTCATAAGCCTGGGATAGAAAATCTATTTGTAACCACTGATGGCTGAGTTATAAAACTTTGTTGTTGTTGTCATCTTGAACTTAAATTTTGGAAAAGGACTGAGAAAGACAACAAAACAAAGGATAATTTAAAACTTTCACCTCCTTAAAAGGACTTTTTAGTGTTGCATCCATATATTTAAAATGACTATGTTTAAAAAAATTTTTAAATAATAAAATGACTATGTTATGGTTCATGCTACAAATAACAGGGGTTCAACAGCCAGAACCACTGATTATTCCTCTGAGCCATGCAATCTTAAGAACCTATCATTTGAATACATCCCCAAATAACAGAACCTCTTGGTTCCTTCTATTTCAAGTGTGATCTATGAACTAGCAGATCTGCACCACCTAGAAGCTTTTTAAAAATGCAGATTCTTGGCACCTGGGTGGCTCAGTCATTAAGCGTCTGCCTTCGGCTTGGGTCATGATCCCAGGGTCCTGGGATTGAGCCCCGCATCAGGCTCCCTGCTCAGCGAGGAAACTGCTTCTCCCTCTCCCACTTCCCCTGCTTGTGTTCCCTCTCTCACTGTCTCTCTCTGTCAAATAAATAAACAAAATTTTTAAAAAAAATGCAGATTCTTCAGGCCACACCCTGTTGGACAATCTAGATTTTGTCAAGAAGGATGAAGAAAAACAGGGATGATGCCGTACTTCCTGAAAGAGAACCGGCCAGTAACAGTAAGTTTTCCTCTGTTGAGTGTCTACCATGTGCCAAGCACTCTAGTAGACGTGTTAATTTTTTAAAAAATTCTATTTATTTGGAGGAAATTGCCACATTCCATTTTTTTTGCCTGTTTGAACTCTACTGGATTGCCTACTGTGTTCCTTTGATGAGAATGGGGCATTTAAGCCCTTCTGTGGGGTACCCGGCATGCCTGCTCCTTCAGCTTTGTCCCGATCACTAAGGCCCATTTTCCACATGTTTATATAATTTCTTATCCATAACGCTCTCCACTTCTAGTGCTAGTCATGTGCAATGTGCTGAGAGAAGTGCACACTACAAAATGGTACTTGTAATATCAAGCACTTTCCAAAGAGTATGATATTTGCATTAGGTCATTAAATATATTCCCTCCTGTCAGAGAATGCTTTTGTTCTCTGCTCTCCTCTAACTTGGTTCATCTCTCACAAGTGAAAATATCCTTATCTCCACTAACCCATTCTTACATAATCTTCAACTTGCATCAGTTATTATTCTTATGGGAGAATAATATCACTCTACATGAACAGAGAAAAATCCCAAGCAAAATATATTACAAATGTATTTGTCTATAGGAGTGTTCCTTTTAAACATGTTGGGTTCAAGCCTTAGAATTCTTTCATTGTTTATAGGCACAAAACTAGGATTCCTTCTAGAATCTGGATGCTCAAAACTGCAAATTAAAAGGCGTGCTCTGAGTGTAGCTGGATATCTTCCACCATGCTACTTTAAAGAATATATTCAAGAGAAGGTGAAGGCAGGTGGTACATTTTTAACTGGCAGCTGAACATTTGCTTGGCTTAAAGCCAAATGAAATAACATAATCCTAACTGACTGGTACACTTCTCCTTGATCCCTTTAAATTCCTCTTTCTCAAATTCTTCATGACATTTAAATACCCTTAGAATTAATCAATATTATAAAACAATGAGATGGTTATAAATGAAGACAGCTAGTAGCAATAACCATTATAAAATGGTTATTTTTTCCTGAGTATTTAGAATGTTCTTTGACTTTATGTGGATTATCAATTCCCACAAAAACTCTGTAAGAGATGTAATCTTACTCCCATTGAATAGATGAAGAAAGTAAGGCTGAGAGGAGTGAAGTGACTTGCCCATGTTCCCAGAGGTAATCAGAGGGAAGACAAGATTCAAGTTCGAGTGTGTTTGTTTTGTTCCATAGCCCATGTTCTCCTCACTGTAGTCCCCGAAAATCATGTTGCCTAGATTCCCTTACCTTTTTCCTTTCCTTGTGTCTTTAAGGGAAGGCTACCTAAAACTTTCCCAGGTTCTCTTGCTGGGAAGAAATGCCAACAAGAATGCTACTGGGAAGTGACTATTTTCAACTCCGCCGTTGGAAGAACGGTGCCCACGTGGCTAGGGCTCAATCAATGTTAAGTAATAACAGTTCAAACCCAGTAATGATGAAGCAGGAAGCGCCTCCCTCTTTATACTTTTAATGACTTCATAGGGTTCTTTCTTGTTAATTGTTTAATCACAAATTTCAGTTATTGCTATTTACATGCTCTTTTTCAACTTTTGAATACAGACTTATTTCTATTTTGCCAAGCTTTCAGAAACACCAAATTAGAAACAAGCCTATTGTCTTCCACACAATTTCTGCACTGTGAAGAATGAAAACGCCACCCGCGTGCCAGCGTGCCTAATAGGGGAAAAGAAAGAAAGGAAAAGAATCGATTGTAAGTTGCCTAAGGAATGCCACCTTTAGATCCAGTGCGCCCACGGTCGAGAGTCACTCTTTCCATAATGGAAAACACCCCTCATACCATCTTCAGGATGCTCACGGACAAATCAAAAAGGCTTAGCTTTATACAGGTAGAAAATCCAGCAGAAGTAAAGGGGTCATTGACTGAAAGTAAAACTGACCAGCTTTTGTCTTGGGATGAGTGAGTGACTTGCTCTTTATAGGAATAAACAGATTTATTCTCTCAGTCTCAATCAGTAAAATTAGAGATTAAAAAAAATAAAAATTTCACCTTGCCCTAGAGAATTAAGAGAAAGATACGTACATGAAGTTTGAGCTTGGCGTTGTCCCTTTTTCATGATAAACCACCTGTACAAGCAACGGTACACTAAGCATTAGGCTGCCCCTATGCCCTCAGACATTTGGACGCAAAGTTTACCTCCAACATCACTGAGTACTTGAACCATCATCTATACTGAGACATGTATGTCCTTCTCACAAAACCTTTCTAATGTTTTGTGAAATTCATACACTAAGCTGACAAATCAAACTTCGCTATTGTTACAACCAACCCTGAAAATTAGCAATGACATTTGGACTTGTGACAAAGAAAGCCTTAAAAGAAAACTTGGGAAAATCCAACAGAAAGCCTTGACTGTGTATTGGCCAAGGTGATTCCATTTGTTTCTGAGGATGCCTCTGTGCTCTTAAAGTTAGCCACATGTGAAGAGTAAAGGGATTACAGGTCAGTAAAAAGAGAAAAGATATGAATCAGAGTCATGCCATTGGTCAGGCCCCCTGACAGATTTTATGTGGCTTATACAGTGCCTCTTAAAATTTGTGTGTGGGTTTTTTTTTTGGTCCATATTTAAAAGATGGAAAATGTTAAATAAAATCCAGATTCTTAGGTTTCCTTTCAATAACAGAAGATCTGGGCACCCGAGTGGCTCAGTCATTAAGCATCTGCCTTTGGCTCAGGTCTTGATCCCAGGATCCTGGGATCCAGCCCCGCATCAGGCTCTGTGCTCGGCAGGAACCCTTCTTCTCCCTCTCCCACTCCCCCTGTTTGGGATCCTGCTCTCTCTGTCAACTAAATAAATAAAATCTTTATTTAAAAAATAAAAATAAATAAATAAATAACAAGATCTGGAAATGTAAGCACATTGCTTCCACAGGACAGTAAGTGGCTGGGCTGAGAAATGGTTGCCCCTGTCCCCCCTTTCATAGATAAGGCCTGTGTTCAGTTTGCCACGAGTCCCTTGTTACTGACACGCAACCTGGTTGATTCATTTGCATGATCTGTCTGATTCCTGTAAGCATTTAAGCATTTATAACCTTTGTTGTAAACACTGGTGAGGGAATACAAGTAGTGTGTATCTGAGGGCTTTTCTACCTAAAGATTTTAGGGTATTTACTTGTATATGCAAAAACAGTGATAAACTAAAAAGCTCCCATCTTCAGAATTAAATGACATGGTTTTCATTTCACTTCTACCCTTAATTAGCTGAGTGCTCTACAACAAATTATTTTAACCTCTTGGACTTGGATTTCTTCATTAGTAAAATAAAGGTATTGTATTAAGTTACTTATAGGATCCCTTGCATGTTGAGAAGGCTGTCTTCTGTGGCTAAACCATAGGTGCCAGGGAGTCAACCTGATATATAAGTTACCTGTTAGCAGGCGAGTGAGGGTGCTTGTGCAAAAACATCCTAATGACACCCCTGTATGTGGTGAAGGGAAAGTGAAATTTTAATTTCCTCTGAATAGTAAAATTCTAAGGGAAAAGAATAGAGAGGTCGTAGTTCCTTTCTAATACCACAGAAAAATGAGAGAATTAATTCAATCTTACTCAAAAGAGAATTTAATATAAAAATAATAATAATTTTGTATAAAAGAGATCCACCTGTTCTGGGTTGAATTGTGCCCCCCTACCTCTGGAAAAAAAAAAAGTGTAATAATTTCAGCCCCGGAATCTCAGAATATGACCTTTTTTGAAAATGGAGTGTTTACAGAGGTAGTCAAGTTAACGTGAGGTAATTAACGGTGGGCCTTAATCCAATATGACTTATACAAAGGGGGAATTTGGCCAAGACACAGAAACACATGTACAGATGTAAAGAAACAGGGAGAAGACTATCTGCAAACCAAAGAACGTCCAAAGCTACTTACTAGAAGCTAAGAGAGAGTCATGGAACAAATTCTCTCTCACAGCCCTCAGAAGTACTCAACCCTGCCTTGGTCTTGGACTTCCAGCTTCCTAAACTGTGAGACAATACATATCTGTTGTTTAAGCCCCCCAGTTTGTGGTACTTTGTTACAGCAGCCCTAGCAAACTAATATATCATCTTACATCCATTTGCCCCCAGCTGGCTGGAGGCACAGCCTTGTTCCTGGGGACAAAAGGACCCAGGGAAGAAAGAAAGTAAAGAAGAAATGCTAATAGAAATGGTAATAATATCCTTGTGACCTCTGCAGGGACAAAATGCAGATCACCTTGGCTCTTTGATTCTTAATCTCCACGTTATAAATAGGGGTCAGTGTGCTAGTTCTTAACTGACTTTTCTGAATCTTAAAACCGCTTCCTAAACTGGATCCAAGACCAGTTACATAATGTATAGGATCCAGTGCAAAATAAAAATTCAGGGTCTCTTGTGAGAAAATTATTAAGAATTTCAAGATGGTGACAGCAGAGCATAAACTATACAGGCTGGACTGGGACTACACAGGCTGCATACCCATGAAGTGCAGCCCTTATGGGTCCCACCAGATGTTTGAGAAGGCCACTGATGTCTTCACTCCCCTTTCTTCGCTGGGTAACTCTGCAGTGTATCTTGTCTCTTTGTGGAGCATTTTTGACTTGTTCACAGTGAGTCGAGCCCAAATTTTCTAGAAACTTCTCATCATCTCTTTCCATAAGTACATTTATTTGCCAAATGTGCTAAATCCATTCAATGTCCCAGCTACTATGCTGGCTCTTGAAAAGTCACATGGACCTTGTCTGAAATCATGTATAATTTAGTGGCAGAAATAACTACAACCTAAGGAAGTATGTAATAAGTGAGAAAAAGGAGATACAAGCATTGCTCTCTAGTCATTCAAAGAAAAAGACTTTACTTCTAGGTAGGTTGCTTTTAGAAAAGGCAACATTGGGAGGACCCATACAAGAATAAATTGGGTTTTGCTAGGCACTTATGAAGACAATCCAGGTAGAAGAGCTAGTATATGCAAAAGCAGAGAGACGGGATCCAAAGAAATTTATTTGAAGAATATGGGCACTTTGGTATAAGGTGGAAACAGAAGGAGCTATTTGGGGGTGAGCTTGGGGAAATGGGTTGGGAGTAGATCAGGAGGACTTCCTCTATTTAGGAGGCTAATGGTGCAGGAGAGCCGACTTAATTATGTTGAATAGCCAAAAGTAAGCACTAAGTTGAGATTAATTGAGCTTCAAATTAATTTTATGTTTGACAATAGATGGTACCATCCTTGCAGATGTATGTAAATCTATCTTACTAAATATCATTGGGCACTAGTAACTATTTTATTCCCATGGGGGAAAAAATCTTTATAGAAAATCTTGGGCCCACACAAGCAGAGGCCCTCTTTGGGTCCTTCTGATAAGCTGGTACCAACATTTATACTGGGACATATCATATGGATTGCAATTATTTGTCTTCAAGTACACCTTCCCCACCAGACAATGAGTTCCTCCAATTCAGCAACTGCATCTTATAATTCTTTCTATTCTGGCATCTGTCATAATGCCTCATATATGGTGAGTGTTTAGTAAATATTTGTCAGATGACTAAACACAGATTGCCGCTAAATGTGGTTGCCTCCATCTAAATACCACCCTCCTGGTGCGCCGGGGTGGCTCAGTCAGTTGGGCATCTGCCTTAGACTCGGGTCATGATCCCGGAGTCCTAAGAATGGGCTCCCTGCTCAGCAGGGGGTCTGCTTCTCCCTTTGCCTTTCTCCCCCGCTTATACTCTCTCTCTCCTCAAATAAATAAAATCTTAAAAAAAAATCTTCCCTCCTATCTACTCATAAATGAGGGGTATTAAATAAGAACTTGGAGTGAAAAAAGACTCTCATCCAGTCCTATTTGTGAACAAGGGCTAATTGTTCTACTTTCAAGTAGACCCTGTTCTCCATACCTATTTTGCTTTGCTTTCCAGTCTGGTTTCATCATCCCTCAGTGTCCTTGATCTCATGGTACCTGGTTGCTGAGTTACGTGGTACCGTTGTTTTCTTACATTTGGCAATGGACTAACTGTCTCCTGGCAGAGCCACCCCTCCTGAGATAAAGATGAGAAACTTCAGGTGTGTTTAGCTAGATCAATGGCAGCCAAAGTGTGAGTATAACATCCGCTTCCTGTGCAAAATGGCTCCCTGGTGGTCAGTTCAAAGACTCAACATTGGAAAGCAGTAAGGTAACATGTGGCAAGGGCAATCCAATCCTTATCCTGCCACCTCAGGAGTTTCTCTGCTGGTTAACTCTATAAAGTACTTTTAATGTGTCCTCATGCCATCCTCTCTTATTTGTGGTTTATGTGTTTGTTTGTTTCTAAGAGAGTATTTGATGGTGATTTCACGACTCACTTCAGAGTGTGGAGGTGAGAAGAAAATTCCTCTGCTAGATGGCTTCTGTTGTTTGGTTGTTGAAGGGAAGACCCTATGACATAAAGGCTACTAACTGTTTATATTGATAAAAAAAAAAAAAAAAAAAACAACCTGCCTGCAACACAGGCTGGTAGGTGGGGAGGTTTTAGACGGCATCATGATGTGAAATACTATGTGAGACACTTACCATGACGTCCCAGGACCCAGTGGTGTTCCCACAGCTGCATCCTCGGCCACAAAGCACTTTACAGGGAACAATTTTAAATCACTTTGATTTTAAAACAATTTGAAATCACAGCGAACCTCAGAACAGAGTTTTTATCATTTTTTTAAATGTGTATGGTGTAGCCCATGAGTTTTAGCAGTAGCGAGAATAAAAGACGCACTCACCTTTGTAAAGATTGTGAGGCAGACTAAACTGGAGTGAAGAGGGAAGTCTTGGGCTCACTGGATCTGGATCCTAGCAAGGGGTTCACTTTCCAGACTTCAGTTTCACCAACAATAAAATAAGATGATAAAAATGACTACCTCACAGGCAGCTCAACAAAACAGCATTCTTTGTTTTTGTTTTCAAGATTTTATTCATTTATTTGACAGAGAGAGACACAGCGAGAGAGGGAACACAAGCAGGGGGAGTGGGAGAGGGAGAAGCAGGCTCCCCGCTGAGCAGGGAGCCCGATGCGGGGCTCGATCCCAGGACCCTGGGATCCTGACCTGAGCCGAAGGCAGACTCTTAACGACTGAGCCACCAGGTGCCCTGACAAAACAGCATTCTTAATAAATTAGTTGATGCTGTAGCACCTATTAATTACTTGAATTATTATCATAATTTGCACTGGTTGTGGAGCCAGGATCTTAAGTGGTTTGAATCCTATTTCGCTAAACATCTAATCATCTAGCCTCAGGCAGAACTTCTCTTTGCCTCAGTTTCCACAACTATAAAATTGGCTACTGTGTCCTCATAGGACCAGTGTGAATATGAGATATCTATGTAAAATATTCAGCAGAGTGTCTGGTATGTAGTAAGCACTTAATAAATGTAAATTGCAATTTTTATTATTCCATTGTTGCTAAGATTATGCAAAATGCAGCATCCATTTTCTCTGGGAAAAAGAAAATAGCCCACTGTAGCCATTTTTGAAGATCATTCTGAGGACCAAGAAACAAAGAGCTGACAATTAGATGATATGTAAGGTGCAAAACTTTAAAAAGAAGTTACATTCTTGGGTGCCTGGGTGGCTCAGTTGGTTAAGCAACTGCCTTCGGCTCAGGTCATGATCCTGGAGTCCCAGGATCGAATCCCGCATCGGGCTCCCTGCTCAGCAGGGAGTCTGCTTCTCCCTCTGACCTTCTTCCCTCTCATGCTCTCTCTCTACCATATTCTCTCTCTCAATAAATAAAAATCTTCAAAAAAAAAAAAAAGAAGTTACATTCTTTTTTCAAAAAAATCAACTATTTCTTTTGAGATAACAGTACAGATAGTACAGAGTTGTCATATACCCCCTCCCCCACTTTCACATTTTACACAACCATGGTACAATGATCAAAAGTAGGAAATTAACATTGGTACTATGCCATTAACTGAATGACAGATTTTATTCACATTTCACCAGTTTCCCATTAATGTCCTTTTTCCGTTCCAAGCTCAAATCCAAGACTTCACATTGTATTTAGTTGTTGCATCTCTCCCAATCTGTGACAGTTTCTCAGTTTATTGCTCTCTTCCATGACCTTGACCTTTCAAAAAATTCTGGTCAGATAATTTGTAGACTGTCTCTGAATTGGGATTTGTCTGATGTTTTCTCATATTAACTGAGATGATAAAATTTGGGGAAGAATACCAGAGGTGAGGGGCCTTCTCAGTGCATCTTATATGGAGGTACATGATATCAATATGTTTTGTTATTGGTGATATTAACCGTGATGACTTGGTTAAGATAGTTTTCTGTCAGGTTTCTCCATTGTGGGTTACCATTTTCCCTTTCCCTACTCCATTAATGAGAAGTGAGTCACTATGTCCATGCCTCCACCAAGAGGGAGAAGAAATAAGCTCCACTTTTTGGAGGGAGATATATCCAAGAATTCATGGACGTATGATTACAACCAGCACAGCAATTAATAAATACTTTGGTGACATAATCTGTGGTGAGGCAAAAGTTTCTCCTTAAACTTTTGCCCACTAATTTTAGCATTCATCAGTATATCTTGCCTGCAGCAATTTTTACTACAATGTTCTTGTGGTAATTTTCTCTTTCCCTCATCTTGTCTATATTTATTAATTGGAATTTTTCTGTAAGGAAGAAGTGGCTTATCTTACTTATATAAGCATGGACTCACCAATATGTATTTTATTGTTTGGGCTATAAACCCATACTATATTTATTTTTGTTTTTCAAATTATTGTAGCTTTGACCATTGGGAGATCTTTAAGTTTGCTGATTCCTGTATCCTTTTGACTTTTTTTCCTCACTTCCTTACTTCTTGAAACCATAAGATGCTCTGGTCTCATCTTATATTTTCCCTACCTCCGGTCTTTCTTTATGGAGATCTTTTACTGGAGAATGGTATTTAGAAACCAAGTTCTGGGTGCTAAGTACATTGCTTGCTACTAGAGTATCCCTGCCACTAGGCCCTCTCAGGGAATCTATGTATGCATACCAACCAATGAATAAACACACACACACACGTTTATGTATCTACACTTACGTTTGTATCTAACTGTAAACATGTTAAAATAAACATTTTAATAAACAATTTTAATAAATTAAAATTAAAACATGTTTACTAGTAAACAATTTAATATTTTAAAAAAATAAAAATTAACATTTTAATAATTAAAATAAACATTTTAATATGATATCTCTGAATCTCATCTACAACCACAGGGTTCTTTCTAGCCTTCCCCCTGCTTATCCGTAAACTTCTTTCTCTGGCAATGAGAAATCTGGCATTTGTTTTCTACAACGTATATGTTTATTTGCTCAATCCTCATATACATGTCGCATAGTTTCAGAATTGGGGCTGACCCATACCCTTGTGAGAAACCAGTTTATCAACTAGAGTAAATAGTTTGTGCACAGTTTTGGTCTTTAGCCTGAAAGCATCTAGCTTAAATGTGGTTTTCCAAAGCCACATAGGTCAGCTCCTTTCTTCCTCACCACTTTTAATAATTATATCATACACTTGTTCGTCGCAGTCTGTATTCCTTCTTGGCTCTCACTGTCATCCTGGTTTTTTTTTTAATTTGCATAAGTAAAATTCATCCTCTGCGATGTACAGTTCTATGCATTTTGACAAATGCATAGACTCACACACCTACCATCACAATACCATTCAGAACATCACTCCCCCAAATTCCCTCATGCTCTCCTTTGTAGCCAACCCCTCCCCTACTCCCCCACTGCTGATCTGCTTTCCATTTCTATCATTTTGCCTTTTCCAGAATGTCATGTAAATGGAATCATACAACGTATGGACTTCTGTATCTGGCTTCTTTAATTTAAGAATATGTGTTTAAAATTCATTCGTGTTGTTGCATAAATCAGTAGTTCATTTCTTTCCAGTGCTGAGTAGTATTCCACTTTATAGATACACTACAGCTTATTTATCCATTCTTCTGTTGAAGGACATCTGGGCTGTTTCCAGTTTTTAGCAATGATATATAAAGCTGTTATAAACGTGCACGTACATGTTTCAGCGTGATGGTAAGTTTTCAGTTCACTTGGTTAAATACCTAAAGTAGGATTGGTAACTTATATGCCAAGTGCATACTTAACATTATAAGAAAGTGCCGAACTGTTTTCCAAAGTAACTATACCATTTCACATTCCACTGGAACTAGAGTTCCAGTCGCTCTGCATCAGCATTTGGAATCGCCAGTTTTGCTGCTTTTAGCTATTTTAATGTTATGGTGTCTTATTGTGATCCTTATTTGCATTTCTCTAAAACTACTGATGTTGAACATAGTATCATATGCGTATTTGCCTCCTCTATGTCCTCTTTGGTAAAGGGTCACTTCGGATCTTTGTGTTTTTTTAAAAATGGGTTGTTTGTTTTTGTATTGTAGAGTTTCTAGACTTCTTTATCATTCTGGATACTAGTGTCCTATGAGAGATGTAGTTCGCAAATATTTTACTTCAGTCTATGGCCTTTTTCTCATTCTCTTAACAATGTCCTTCACAAAGTAAGAACTTACTATTTTGATAAACTACAGTTTATCATTTTTCCCCCTTTTTTTTTAGTCTGTACTTCTGATTGCATAACTGAGAACCTTGCAAATCCAAGGTCACATTAATTTTCTTCCAGACGCTTTATAGTGTTGTATCTTACATTTAAGTCAATGATCCATTTTGTGTTATTTTTGCATAATGTTTGAGGTATGTGTCAAACTTCCTTTTTTTTTGCATGTGGATCTCGGGCTTTTTCCTCACCATTTGTGGAAAAGACCATCTTCTCTCCATTAAATTGCCTTTGAGTATTTGTCCGAAAGTTGGTTGACTCTACTTATGTGAGTCTATCTCTAAACTTCATATTTAGTTCCCTGGTCTACGTGTTTGTCTTTTTGCCAGTAACACACCGTCTGTGTCCTATCTGAGTCTGGTTCTGGTAATTGCCTTGATGATGACTCACCTTTGCATATGTCTCACGATTTTTGAAAGTTGCTTACCTAGTAAATACTGAGGTAAGTATGTTTTGTGCTTGGAGACGGGCATACCTTTCCTTCTGCTCGGCCTCTGGTGTCTGAGGTTTGTGTGCCTATTCGGGAGTTGGCTGGGTACAAGATTTGTTATTGCTATGGTTATGCTCATCGTACCTCAAACTTCAAATTCACCTAGGGACACCTTCTCTTCAGGCTGGGGCTGGCTTGCCAAAGGTTATTTCCTTGGTGTCCACTTCCTTCCTGGATCTGGGTCTGCTCGTTGTGTAGCCCTCCAGGGAGAATCTGGCTCTTGCAGCTGTCCCAGGTTTATTAGAGTTATCGTTGCCTGACATTTGTCAACCTGGTGCTGAGGGGTAGAAGACAGACAGCTCTGATGACTGATGCTCTCATTACTCCTCAGCTGCAGGCAGGCCCAGGGTCCCTGGGTCTGGAGGGGTGAGGGTGGTTCACACATTCTCCTGCCCTGCCCCTCCCCCAGCTCTGCTCCTGGCCTTACCTGCATGCCTCACCCCCAGAGGCAGAAGGGTTTTTCTTTTCTCTTGCTTCGGTGGCAATGAGTTTTCCCTAGTACATTAAATTCCCACTTGTTGCTGCCTTACTACAGATAGAGGTACCTTTTTTTTTCTCTAAGGAGGTGGTTCTGGGGCAAGTTTTTGCTGAAGCTTCTGCTCCCTTCTCCCAGGCAACACCCTGAAGGAAGTTTTGAATAGTAGAGCAATGAGAACAATGAGAAGACGATCAGTGACACGATCAAGTTTACCTTTAAAAAGCACAGGGAGAGGGGCACCTGGGTGGCTCAGTCAGTTGGGCATCTGTCTTCAGCTCAGGTCCATGATCCTGGAGTCCCAGAATCGAGTTCCACATCGGGCTCCCTGCCCGGTGGGGAGTCTGCTTCTCCCTCTGACCCTGCCCCCTCTCATGCTCTCTCTCTCTCATTGTCTCGCTCTCAAATAAATAAATAAATAAATAACAATCTTTAAAAAAAAAAAAAGCACAGGGAGACTGGTTTGGAGCAGAGCAGAATGTGAGAAGACCAGTTACAGAGCTCTTGAAATTGTACAATATAGCAGGGTACAAGGAACATCCATTAATATCTTAAGAGCTGGCACCAGAATTCCTCTTAGGGAAGAAACTATCTTTGTTTAGGAAAATCCCTTAACAGGCCGTTTAGGTGTGAAAAGACCCCCAGGCAAGGAGTAAAGAACAAAAGCTCAGCGGAATTCCTCACTGGAATAAAATGAAGTAAATGTGAGCTTGTTTTGCTGAGATTGATGAGAAGGGAGAAAGGAGCTGGAAAGCAGATCAACAGCCTGATTACAGAGCACCTTGCAGGGAGGTGTGATCACTGAAATACCGGGGGGAGGGGGTTATCGAAATTACACGTATGTATAAGGATAGCTAAAATGCTAATATAAAATTATCGTGCTTCTGTGAGGTAGATGCCCTCTATTGCCCTGAATCATCAATAAAGTCAGGCGCATACAGCAAAAGGAATGTTTTAAGGAAGCTTGATGTGGGTGGGGTGTGGGGAGTCTCAGGACCAAGGATAGACGCTGAGTCCCGTGGCTTCACGGATTAAGTTCACTCCAGCAATAGTCCAAGAAGGAGGTCCAGAGAAGCCAGGTTCAAGGAAAGTAAGAACTCCTTGCCTGAGACAAATATGACAACTTAAGTGCCCTAAAGGGAGCACTGGACTTTTTACAAGTCAAAGATCTAGGTGTTTGAGGCAAGGTGATCTCAGCAAACCCTCTGTCCATAGTCAGAAGTTCATTCCCACAGCCAGGAATAGGTTAATGCTCAGGAATCAAGTATATAACTGGGGTGCCTGTTGTGTACATTTTCTCATTTAAAATAATTTTTAAAGAGATATTGATTTGTAATATAATTACTACATTGATAAAGGCACAGCAAACCGAGTGTGTCAAAATAAGTTGCTTTGGTCTTCAACTTATACCATCAAAAGAAAGCAACAGAGTTGAGTTAACTTATTCAAACCACTTAGAATTATTTAAGAATGTCATTATACATCTGCAAAAGAGAAAAGACAGTTGAGGTTCCTATCAGAAAATGTTATTCAGGGAGAAGATAAAATATAGTTTATGAATTATTATATTTAAAATGGAATCAGTCTACTTCAGAAGGAAAATCGGGCATTTTCATGATGACCTGGACGAAAGTAGAGATAGCAAACGAGAAGACTCTCCTCCAGGTAAACGGGGACTGTAGCAACACCTTGAACCACTACTCCAAATATGAGTCCTACAAAGACACTTAAGTCCCACTGTACATAACATATCGCTAGCAAAAGGCAAATTGGGCATGAAATGCCAATTATTTTACACCTGAGACACAAAAGCAAGACATATTACAAACAAGTGTATTTTGGGAGATTCTTTCAAAACAGTTAATCACTAACTTTGGCTCATAGTCTGTTGTATGAACTTCAGTACCAAACAAGAGGCAGTTGGAGTTACTGTCAACAACAGAAGCACTACATAAGAAAGTCAAAATTTTTAAAGAAAACCTCCTGTACATTTATATTGTAGGAATATGTCTTATAAACAAGGGAGAAAATGTCACAAAAACTCCAGGTATTATTCTTGGAAATATTCACATTCACATTGTCTTTTTTTTTTTTTTTTTGTCTCCAAAATATCTCATGCCCTTTACTGAAACTAACACAGAGAAATTATTCTCCTCTGAAGTCCCTTGAATTTGGTCCATAATGGGGATACAACTCTAATATCAATCCAAGTACATTTGAAAGTGAGGGTTTTTTGAGTTAATCCAAATAGGCTTAATACTCTCTTGATTTAGTTCCCCTAGAACCAGACTCTGATGTAAGGAGTTGAGTGCAAGTAGACTATTTGGAACATGATCCCAGAAAACTCTAGTAAGTGTAGGGGGAAGTGAGACCAAAAAAAAAAAAAAAAGAGAGAGAGAGAGAGAGAGAGAGACAGGGGTGCCTGGGTGGCTCAGTCGGTTAAGGTCTGGCTCTTGATTTTGGCTCAGATCATGATTTCCACGGTGTGGAGCCTGCTCAAGATTCTCTCCCTCCTTCTCCTGCTGCCCCTCGCCCCCCTCAAAAAAACCAAAAGAGAGATAGAAGTCAGTAAAATGTGCACTTCAAGGAGATAATCACTGTGGACGACTGAGAATGCTCCTGGGGATCTGTGGAAAACTAGTCTGGAATATACCTCAGACTTATCCCAACTGAGGGGCCTCAGGAGTCAGACACTATCTGCTAACTCCTTGTTGTGTACCTGTTGAGAGCTGCTTCTAGGGACATGAAGTCTCCAATTTGCCCTGTGTCTGGGCCACCCATCCTCCAGGGACCAGAGGAAGGGCCCTCCAGAGAGAGCTCAAAGTGCTTACATAAGCAGCTTTGGGATCTTGTAGAGGGAAATACGGTGAGGATGTGTGTAGGGCACCCACAGCATTTGTAATGGCACTCAGCATTGCTCACAAATTAACAAATCAGAGAACCATAGAATGAAAGAGCTGTCAAAACAGTCAGGGATTGGGTCCTTTCTACAGGTGCTTCTGATACCTTGTACCTGTTACTGGTCTCTGCACTTCTGCAGTAAGCACTGAAGTTTTTTCAGGAAGGGAGAAAAGGAAAAACCCTAAGCGTGTTGTTGGTGTTCCCAGCAAATTCATGCAGTCGTGCATTAGGAAATGAGAAAAGAGGGTGGACAGATAGTGACCTGTGATACAAAGGGCAGTCCTTGGCCCCAGGGACTCAGGCCATGACTCAGTGTCTCATGGGAAGAAAATGAAGAGCGTCAGGAGACAATGAATACCTATTTGCTGCTTATATGAGAAACTGGGCCACCATGAGAACGGGAGCCTTCTTGGCTTTTCTGGCAAGAGCACAGTGTGATCCCGAGGCCGTGAGGACCACTGAAAACCTAGCCCAACTTGGACAAGTCTGAGATCTGAGAGCTGGGACACAGCCCCCTCGGTACAAGCATCCATGATTTTTTTGCTAGAGGGGAAGTATCAGCCTCCGTGGGCTTTATCAGGGTATCTCTCCCAAACAGCTCCATTGGTGACATAGCTCTAAGGGACATAGAGTTTAACCTGTGCAAGAAATGTTCATGGACACCTGGGATACTATCAACAGCTCTTGGAAATAAATAGAAAAGTCTCGGAGAGGTAGTAAGGTTACACTGGAGCTGGGTAGAGAAATGTCAGTGATGGAGTGAGGAATGGATAAGGCTCAGGTATTGGCTGAGGAATGTACTAAGACTTCCGGATGGACCAGGGTTAGCGGGAAGTTCGTGGATGAGAGAATCAGGACATGAGTGGTGGACCCAGTGCGGCTCTGGAATGGATATGGAGCAAGGATTTATTTCTTCAGCAAATGTTGATTGAGCTTTTAGTACTTGTCAGGCACTATTCCATGTACTGGAGATACATTGCACCAGATAGAAATTTCCTATTTTTATGTGGAGTTTAAAGTTTAACGCAGTGGTGGTGTTATGTGTGCATGATACTAGACAGTTTTTGCTACCTTTTTAAAGACATCTTTTTATTATCAAATAATAATTATCTTTTAAATTTCTTCTCTTTGGATCAGGAAGTATGGATATGGCATATAGAAGTGCCCCAGGATGAAAACAGCTATGTCAGAATTTAATATGCACAATGTCTTGAATAGTGTAAGCTTTTTTCGGTAATTCTGTTCCTCTTGCAAGTGATTGGCTAAGGCAATGGCATGTGATACAACCCTGGCCAATGAGACTCTAAGGGATATCGGCTAAGGAGCTTTTAAAAGGGATGCCTAGGGGCTCAGTTTGTTAAGTGCCTGCCTTCGGCTCAGGTCATGACCCCAGGGTCCCGGGATCGAGTCCTGCATCGGGCTCCTTGCTCAGCAAGGAGTCTGCTTCTCCCTCTGCCTGCTACTCCCTCTGCTTGTGCTCTCTCTCTCTCTCTCTGACCAATAAATAAAATCTTAAAAAAAAAAAAAAGGAGCCCCTGGGGAAAAAAAAGTTTTCCTCATTGACCAAGAAGACACTTAAGGAGAAATTGCCTCTTATCTGTCTCTCTTCATGGTTGTGTAAGGATGTAGCATCTAAGACCACAGAGACCATCTTGTTTCCTTGAAGAAACAAACCTGGGGGGTGGGGGAATGCCAGCCCATTGAAGGTAGGGGAATGGACAGATAGAAAGAACCTGGGTCATTAGTACCATCTCTGGGCCACTGATTTAATAAATCCTGGAAATGTCTGTTTCCAATGCTCCTGTTTTCAAGCCTACAAATTCTTCTCATTATTGAATCCACTTTTAATAGCATATTCTGTTACTTGCAGCCAAAAGCATGCTATCTGATGGACTCAGTAAGTTTACCAAAGCATCAATCATGAATACCATTTAAACATTGGTACCAAATGTTCAAAACTGCCTGGGTTGCATCGCTGACAACAAAAGTGTTGTTTCTGGACCTAAAGTCAATACACTTATTCCAAAGCGTTCTGTAGACTGACTTTACTTGCTTTGTTCTCATTGCTCTTGAAATAAAGCCCTTAATTTTTGCTCTATACAGCTAAAAAGTATATATTGGATATGCTAAATATACCAATTGATATACTTTTAGTAATGCAGAAGAATAAAAGTAACTCAAGCCCAAATATTATAGTAAAGAGTTATCAGAATTCCTTAGAAATTTCTGAGGAATTTGCCCTTGGTTAATATTTGTTTAGCATCCAAGACACTTTATCCTTCATCATATACTTTAAAGGTGCAGAGAATACCCTCTCCATGGATCTGCCATGCCTCTCCTTCAGCACCCCTCCCTCTGAATGGCTAGCCACTTACTCCATGAAAAAAATTATCTGCCACAGTCACTTAATGTAGGAAGCAACATGAGACAGTAAGAAAACTTCCAATTATACTCTGACCTAACCTCTCTTACGATGTCTTTATATTCCCATAAATCAAAGCAGGTAAACCCTTAACACCGCCTTTGAAAAGTTATATATATATATATAAAAAAAAGAAAAAGGAGCGAAATAACCAGTTTTCCTCACAGTCAGATTTTACTGTTACATTGTGAAGACCTTTCAAGATTTTTCCAATATAAGCTATGTCAGGAGAAATCTCAAAAATATATCATACGATCTGAATTGTGGATGACAAATGGCCTGGGTTTCCCATCATTCCAATGTTGTCAATTTGGCCTTCCTCCTCATTGACTCAGGACAGACAGTGGGACTCCAGACTCAGGCCTGCATTAAGTATCACATCCAGTAAATGAATTTATTTCTTTTACCAATATCATTGCATCAGGGAGACTTGGGGGGAACACTGGCTTGGGAGAACGTTCCTGGTAGATGCAGACAGTTCTATTTCCTTCCTGTAGTCCCAATAAAGATGGGGGGAGGTGAGGGGGAAGAAAGAAAAGAAAATCAGAGTGATGAAGATAGGAAGGGTGCAACTTGATCTCAGTTTTGTCATTCCCGTCCATGTTTCACACAAATTCACCACATGGTGAAATCCAAAGCTTGCTCAGAAGAGTGGGACAGTGTGGAGCCACAGAGTCCTCCCCCTCCACCTGCACGCCTTTTTCAGAACCACAAAGTTCACAGGTGATACGAAGGGAGGTGTCTCTGATACTAGCTGCCAACCCCCCGATGCAATTTATTCCCTTCCTGAAAGCTTCCATCCTCAGATGTGGCAATCACACCTCCTCACCTTCCTCCTCCAAGAGCTTTGTTAACTTTCCTGATTTGTTTTTCCCCGCTTCAATAATCCAAAGCCTGCTACTGCCTAGTACCTCGCGGAAGAACAGATGCAGTTGGGTGCACCTGGGGACAGCTGCGGTCTGGACTCCGGGCCCCCATCAATTATCACCCCCCCTTACACTCACCCTCCCCTCCATCACGTTGCCACCTGTGCTTCATGTGTTCCTGAGATTCCCTGGGAAAAAAATGCAGTGAGTGGCATTCGGGAGGCTCTCCGATTCCCACATAGTGTGTAGCCTTCCCTTCTTCTAGCCCTCTTTTTCAATGTGCTAATTGTAAATTCAGCTACAAAGAAATGCCTCCAGAAAGCACAGGCTTCAAGCTCAACCCAGACAAAGGTGTAGCGATTGCCAGAACTCAAATACTATCGGCTTTCAGTCTGAGGCTCAGGCTTTGAAATTACTGCAGGCTCCCAATTCCCCTTGTCTTCAAGGACAGAACCGGGCCCAAGCAGGCGGCACCCACTGTGAGTCTGAGGGCCACCCAGCAGCGTGAGGGTTTTCACTGTATTACAATTATTAAAACACCTGTGCTAAATAACCTGATCCAGTCTGAAGTGTTCCTGAATCTCCCAAATCACTCATTTCTTAACTAGGCTGGCTTATTGATTGCATTTAGGTTGGCACTAGAAAATCGAGGTCAAGCCAGGTTCAAAATCTCTTGAAGTCCTCTCTCACCTGCATTCCGAGGCATGCTACATCTGCGTTGAAACTTCTCATTCCCGTATTCTCCTGCAATCCTGGTGAAAACCAACCCAGATTTCAATGGCACTAAAAAAGGCAACCACGGACAGCCTGAAGAAAGCAGCTCAGGGATGAAAAGGTGCCGTTTCTTTGGATTAAGAGTGGAGTGGAAGGAGTTTTTCCTACCAACATGAGATGATTTGGGGAATGAGAATTCCGGGGTGAACCCTGCAGAAATGACAGAGATGCAGTTTCAAGGGAATGAATTCCCTCCTGCTTCTCAAGATGTACTGAGTGTCCGTGTCATATGCCTAAGCTATTTTAAAGCAGCTGGTCACTTACATTGAAAATCACACAGATGGATGAAAAGTTCTCACAGGATTAAGAAATGTCTTTAAAATAATCACGGCCACATGTGCTCTGTGGCCATCAGCAAGGCTAGGACTTTGGCCTCTTTGTCCATGAGCCCACGGACTCTAACTGTTCGAGGAGACTTCTGGCGCTAGCAGTGTTTCTGCTTCCTTCAAATGCAATTTCTTCTTTGGCCAGGGCTTCTTTCCTAAACGGTAGGGCTCAGTTCAGGTATTGGCAAGTGTTTCAGGAAATGATGGAAAGAAGCCCTACACAGGTTCAAAGAAAACTCAATTCTTATATAATCTCAGAAACATAGTATGGAAAGACCCTGGGTTCCGCTCATTCCAGGGCTCTGCAGGAACGCTAGTATGGTTCTGAGGCCAGCCTGTAGCTGTGCCCACACTTGAACTTCTCAGGCACCCCTCGACTTCTTGTCAAACTAGACCAAGCCAGACTGAGTCCATAAAAGCAGCCCTTGACTCGTCGCCATACCAACGTAACCTAGGAAGATACAAGCGGATGTCATTAATGCTTTGACAATCTCTCGCACAACGTCTAACATTTCATCAGCGTTTACTATGTTCGGGGAACTATGCTAAGGTATTTTATATGATATATCCTATTTATTCCTCACAGCAAGCTGGTATGGAAGGCACTATTGATGTCCCCATTCTATAAATGAAGAAGCTGAAATATAGGGTGTGTGAGTAACTTGCTCAAGGCCACAGAGCTGGTAAATATTGGAACCAGAAAAGGACCCACACTTCCTAATTCCAAAGCCTATACTCTTAACTGCTACACAATGTATCCAAAAGCAAAATAGTCACTATGCACACACATGCACACACACAAAACCTGTTTAACCTCATAAATAATATTAGAAGTGTAAAAGTAACAGTGGGACACCCTTTTCTTTTTCAAAATATTTACAATGATAATATCTGGTCAGGGGTGGGGGAGGTAGGGAAAGTGCTGTGGGACACAATTAGGTACCAACTACCTGGAAGGTAATTTGGCAATGATGTCAAATGTCCGGGGATTTCACCTACTATTCCAATTGGTAAATTTATTCCCAAGTCTTTATCCTAAGGAAATAATTTAGACAAGTGTGAAAAGATGAATGCTCAGTGATTTCTCATAGCATCATTGGCAATAAAATGGGAACTAGCCACGGTGTCCCATCACAGGGAGTTGGCTGCACAAGCTGTGGTATATCCATATAGTGGAACACTGGCAGTTATCCAAAATTGTGATTCCAATGTGTATCAAGGGATATGGAAATACGGTTAAGGTATATTATTGAACAAAAAGATAAAAAGTTGTAGACACCATATAATCTCATTTGGGCAAAAATTAACACACCTGCTTGGACTTTTGATGAAAAGCATTTCTTATTCCCATTATTTTAACTCTGATTATCTTTGGTGAGTGGAATTGTGTGCAAGTGTCTTTCGCTTATTTTTGTCTCTGGACCAATAATGTATTATTTGTATAATCAAAACATTTTGAAAAGCTATTGATAATTGTGATAACAGGATTAAATTGATTTTATAGATCAGCAAATCTCAACCACATTGTATAGGCAGATGTGAAATAACTTATGAAAGGTCAGCATTTTCTTATGACAAGCAATACTGAACTAAAATTAGCAAAAACTTTGTGAATTCAAATTATCTCTTTAATCATGCCTCTTTTACCCCCTTGGGTTCCAACATACTGTTTTGAGTAGAGGTGGGTAGGAGGGGGCGGGATTGCCACTAACCTGGAGAATTGCATGCCGTCCACAGCTCATGTTATCCGTATCCAGTAGACAGCCATCTCCAACCTACAAATTGATAGGGTTGGGGGATGATGCATAGCGACAATGTGTGGCCTTGGTAAGGGTGGGATCAAAGTCTAGCTAATGTCTGCGTGTGAATGACTGTTCATCATGTGGCCTCTGCAGGGGGAAAAAAGAAAAAGGTTGAGAACAAAAGCCACAGACTAATCAGACTATTCCCAAAGTCTAATATTCAAAGTCCTTACATGCCAAACTACTTCAATCCTTAACATTTCAAATTATACTCACAAGTTAGAAGGTTCTGAATGTAACTCTTTCCTCCCTTTTGCCTCTTTCTTCATCCATTCTTATGAGGCTCTCCCGAGATGACACCACAATGCTCCCAGGGCCGAGGATGTGGGTCCAAGCTTTTGGTGTATCAACCAGTGTGGGCTCTGTTCCATGGACACATGTCGAACTCCTGCCATTCTTCTCAAAACATATGCACAGTTTGGCCAAAGGAGCCCAAAAGAAATTACGTAGCTGAATCTTTTGCCAGTGTGGCAAAAATCAAAGCACATGGTCTATGAAAGATAGGTCGTTGACAGTCTTCTGGACTGCAGAAACAAGAGTATGTAGTGTTAAATCATCCTGCAACCAGCACACTTGCTATTTGTTTATCGCTTCATCCAACAAATGTGTGAACTGATAGTCAAAGGCACACTCTTTGACAAGAACAAATATGCAGAAAATATAAGAGCCCAAATGAGTAATTGTTTCCACCACTTACAATAGGATTAAGCATTTGTCAGATAAGGAAAATACCACAGCTCAATTGGGAGCATGGGTGACATTTCAAATATAAAATATTTGGAATGCGTGTCCATATCTGATAAACATCACAATCTATTTCCATGTTATTATATCAATTTTGTCTCTATAGAAATCTCAAAGCTTCTGTTTTTAAACACTATGCAGATATAAATATTTACATTTGTTTGTGATACATGTGTGTACTGTGCATGTATTTGAGTGTATATACACATCACATATCATCCGTATCATAATGTGCTATAATTCACACTAAAGTTAAGCCTGCCTGAAGTGATTTTGCATACCAAACCATATTTTATCACTTCAATAAAAATATTTAGTGAGCACTTTGTATGTGCAAGGTTTTGTGCTAAGTGCTAGCTAGGGACACAAAAGTGAAAAATAAATTCAATATGTATGCTTTCAAGGAGCTTATGATTTGTCAGGTAGTTGGAAAGACGAGGAAACAAACAACTATTAGGTAAACTTAGCCAAGTGATAATGATAGAGATGCAAACAAAGTGTCATGGGTATTTCAAAAATTGTATATAAATACAGAAGTAAAGTTCAGCCATTGTCAAGCGTTTTCCATAAAAAGCCAGAGAGTAAACAAATTCGGCTTCATGGGCTATACAGTCAATGTCACCACTGCTGAAACCTGACATTATAGACAAAAGAATCCATAGACAATTTGTCAATCAATGGGCATGGCTGCCTTCCCATAAGACTCTCTGTATGGACACTGGGATTTGAATTTCATATAACTTTAACATACTGCAAAATATTCTTTTTCTTTTTATTGCTCTTTTCAACCATTTAAAAACGTAGCAACCATCCTTAGCTCACAAGCAGTCCAGAAACAGGAGGTAGGCTAGATTTGGCTTGAGGGCCAGGGTTTGCTAACTCCTGATATAGACATAGACCTCGCTGAAGAGCTCAAGATCACAACCAACTGGGGTGTGAAAAGAAAGAACTTGGGGGAAAAGCTTCATGGAGTAAAGGGCTGTGATATGTACCATGAAGACAGGAACCGTTTAGAAGAGATGGCAGTAGGAAGGGAAAGGTAAGGAATGGGAGAAGAAAAGCAATTCACGGTAACTAGAATGCCTTGCTAAGGAGTTTGAGTAGGTCCTGAGGAAGCAGGGAAATATTTCAAATAAGGGCAAAAGGATTGCAGCTGCTACTCAGATAGCGGAAGGTGGGAGGTTTGGTGAAAAAAGGGATGGAACTACTGCAGTCATCCAGCTGAGTGATCACAAAGCCTTGACCTTCCAAAGGGGTCATGGGACCAGGGAGGGGAGGAGGGATTCGGGATTCAGTGACGAAGCCAGCAAGATCTGGTGGCGGTTGCCTATATGTGTGAGATAAGCGCAGGAAGAAAGCTAACTCCATGGTCAAGGTCTGGGGAAGGTGGAAAAGCTGATGCTGTGACAGAAGGACTAGTTGCAGGGAGATTTTAGGAAGGATGATGAAGCTCAAGGCAAGTGAGGCAGGACGGGCAAGCACACAAAGGAGTCCATATTCTACTGGTTTCTGGAAATGGTCTCCACAGACAGCCTATCTTCTCTAAGCGGCAGGCCATTGCTATTATATCATGAATAGTTGCAATGATTTCAAATCAGTGTTCAGCATTACCTGCCAGCAAGATATTTTTGGATACTATCAAAATCTGGGCTCAGAGGGTTGTCATTTACCTTATAGTCCTTGGCAGAGAACAGGTTAAGAGCCACTGCTATCACCTACTTCCAAACACAAAAGCTGAATGTCTCATGTTAGCAAAAACACCTGAATAACTGAAGGTTGAACTGTGTTCCCACCTTACCTCTGTAACTGCCTGTTAGCTATAAATTTGGACCTCAGAAGGAATTTTAGACTTCAGATACAGTTTGGGAATTGTTAGCATACAGAACCAGGCCATTCAATAGAACATTCTACAGTGAGGAAATTGTGCTACATCTTGCTGTCCAATACGGCAGCCGTGAACCCATGTGGTTAGTGAATACTTGAAATGTGGCTACTTGTGAATACTTGAAGTGTGACTGAGGAACTGAATTTTAAATTTATTTCATTTAAATTTAAGGAACCTCCAGAAACCAATATTGTACTGTATGTTAACTAAGTAAAATTTAAATTAAAAATATATAAAATAAAATGAAAAAAATATAAGGAAGCATATGTAGCCCACGGTTACCCTATTGGCCAGTGCAGATATAGATGACAATTGGAGCTGAGGGAGTGGGTGAGTAGGAACAGCATATCCAGAATATCAGAAATAAGGGACATTTTAGAGTGGGAGGAGGCAGAAGGTGGGTAGAGATTAGCTAAAGGAAAGCTAAGGAGGAAAAACCTTTGAGGAAGAGTGGTCAACAGTTTCAGCAGAGAACATGTAACAAACATGAGGAGATGCACAGACAAAAACATCTCCATGGACGGTAGATATAAGGTGACCATGGGGACCTTTGATACCTACAGGAGCGTGAGAGAGGCAGAATCAAACTCAGTGGGTTTGGGAATGAACTGGTGACTAAAATTAACATAATAACAGTAATAACAGCAACAGCCATGGCATCATGCACCAGAACTACTTCGGAAAGAAAATAAATAAAAAGACAACCTTTTCAAAATCATGTGTGGCTTAACTCAGTTATTGGAAAGACCAGACTGGGAAGGACATTGAAATGACTGTCTTCCCTGACTTCTAGGATGCCTTCAATTATAAGGTGCACCATCAATATAGTAACAGCTTTCTGTGCAGGGGGGAAGAGGGAGCCACCACTTAATATACACACATCAATTCTTTTTTTTTTTTTAAGATTTTATTTATTTATTTCAGAGAGAGACAACGTGAGAGAAGGAACACAAGCAGGGGGAGTGGGAGAGGGAGAAACAGGCTTCCTGTGGATCAGGGAGCCTGATGTGGGACTCAATCCCAGGACCCTGGGACCATGACCTGAGCCGAAGGCTCAGTCAGCTTAACTGGCTGAGCCACCCAGGCACCGCCCCACACCAATTGTAATAGCCAGGCTTTCTAGACTCAAGGGAACATAGTATATAACACACAAAGGTAAAAGGTCTTCCTTAAAAACGCAATGGCTTTCCTTCTCCACTGGAGAAGGAAACCTTAGCTTTGTGGAGAGGTTCCAATCAGTACCGTCACAGATTCTCAGAGAATTCTGGCTATGCATTCTTGCACAAATGGTAACTAGAGAAAAGAATGTGTGACAGTTGCCCCAGGAGGTAAGAACATTAGGACAAGGAGCAGGGCATGAGAAGAGGGTAGGTTGACTTAGGTTCCAGAGAGAATGGAGACATGGCGTCACTCTGCCATCACTGGCCACAGTTACAGACATGGGACGAACAAAGGAATCAGACTCTGAGCATATGCGCTCAAACTCTGAGCACCCAAGCTCTTTCTTGTGAAAGAGCACATATGCTCAGGTTAGCTCCGGGTTCAGGTGAGGCTGCTCTGGAGTTCCGGTGCCAAACCAAGGCTCTTCATGTGAGGCACTGCCAACATCGTCAGACAATCTGAGGAACACAGACCACTCTCATCTCTCCCACTCCCACTCCTGCCATTTCTGGGCTTCTGGTTAAAAAAGGAGACTTTTCCTTTACTTTCCTTGGGGCAATTTACAGGACCATGGCATCCAGCTCACATCTTCAGGCCTTATATGCACACTGAGAAATATTTACTTTTATTAAAGAACATAGAATCATGGAACTAGAAAAGACATCAAAAGACCAGTCCCAATCAGCGATCTGTCTTCAGACAAGTATTTGTTTATCGTGCCCCCAAAAGATGATTATTTATATCCTTCTTGCAAATCTTTAGGGACAGAGATGAGACGCTCTGCCTTGTTTGTTTGCTGCAGCATTATATCCAGATGTTGCTCATCCAGAACAGAAACCTGTATATTCCTGGCAAAATGCATCAACCTCCATGCTGGAGTCTTTGTTCAAATGCATACTGTATTTGAATAAACACGTCTGGGTCACTAAGTTCCTCCCAACAAATGTTTTAACATCTTCCCATTTCTTTCTTCCATTTGTTCAATTCATTTCAAAAATAATAATCATTGTTCTTTGCCCTTTTGTCCAGTTTGTTACTCTGTCTTGTATTTTTTTTTTAATTAGGGAAATTTAGTGCAACATGTTATGCCTCTGATTCTAAATGTCGACAGTAAAGCTCTCCAAACTCATGATTTCTGTGGCAAATATAACCCAGTCTCACTGCCGAGTCACAGAGGCACAAGCATTAACATTTTATGCTATATGACAAAATACTGCACTTTTGGAAAGGGCCGGGATTAATGTTACTATGACAACTCCAAATTTCTGACTTTTATGCATGTAAAATTTCAAGGATACAGTTGCATTATAACACAAGGTTGTTTATAAAATCTCGCCTGAGCACTAACATATTTATTACAAGTCCTCACTGAGACCAATAGAAAGTGTCACACCCCCCCATAGCAATACACATCAGTGAAATAGATGGTAGTGTATATGTGGTTGCAAAATATTATGAAATCGATTAAAATCTTATTTCTTTCATAGCTGCTATACTTATAAACATACATACAGTATGCAGCCCTGGATATAAATACAAATAAAACATAAAGAGAAAACATATAAAACCTCATAAATATACAGTATCCTGCCTTATCAATATTCATTTATGCATATCTCTGCACTCACGCATTAATAAAAGCACATATATTGGATTTGAATGTGTGAGGGATGGGTAGGGAAGCTGTAATCAAGATATTCAAGCTCTCCTCTTCATGGAGAAGTATTACATTATCTCTCTCAGCCTATTATGTTTTCTGAAATTTCCAAATGTATGTTTTGGCCTCTTCAACTTTAGTCTTTTGCATTTAAGTAATGAGAAAGTTAAGTGCAATAAATGGATCACTCAAGGGCATTACAAAGAATGTTTTGATCTATTTAGAGCCTTTAACTTCAGAGCAAAGGCCTGGTTTAGTGTGACCTTAGTGAATTCAAACTGTTTTGTTTCACTAACAAGTGAAGCATATATTTCAATAGAATTAATGTATGACTAGCTTCTCAAAGAGACTCCATTTCAGGCTGGGTTGCGAAGGGCGGGGGGGCACCTGATTTCAAAACTCCCACAGATGTATTTCTAAGAAAGCATCTCAGTATAATGCCAACTGATGAAAATTTGAGAAGTATATGGCCTTGCAGCTCTATTTTATTTGTGTTAGTTAGCAATTAGTGGTACAAATATAGTTTTCTTCAAAAATTCAAAGCGCCAGGATTCTTTGCAAGAGACCTGGACTTTTTCTCAACAAATTCCAACATGTTCCCCACAGGATTCAGGGGGACAGGGCCCTGCTCTGTATTCTTATTTGGTTAACTGTTAGTATTGAGGTCCAAATCAAACTCTGAGCTGAGATTCTTTCCTGTTTCGTGGGCCCTCACCTCCCATAGACGTCTTCCTTTTCAATGGCTTCGGTCCTTCCTTCGGCAGCTATGAATAATGCGCCAACATCCTTACTAAAGGCCAATTGTTTTATGGAGCTGGGATGGATAATTAGTAAATTAATTCATTAAAGTTACCCTCCCATTATTGAACCAATTATCTGTATAAGCAAGATGTCCTTAGTTTATAAAAGACATTTGTGCCCATGAGTGAATAATTGTGAACCTGTTCTTTTTCCTTTTCTTGACCGAGTTTAGAAAGACATTTTACATGGAGTTCCTTTATGTCCTTACTAAAACAGCTGACAAAATATAACAGGGCCAGAGGCAGCCTAGGGCACAAGGAGCCATGGGGTTCGACACAAGACTTATAATCAAGCTTTAGAAACAGAGCCTTTGATTTAGTAATAGCTCACATTTATTGAGTTCTTACAGAGAGCAAGGTGCTATTTGAAATACTCTGCATTTGCATGTTTTCATCCTCACAATAACGTCCTAAGAGTGAAACAGCAATTGAACAGAAGGCTAAGTGACTTGCTCAAGTTCATGCAACCAGAAAGTAGTGCAGCCAGGATTTGAACCCCAGGCAGCCAGGCTCCAGACCACACTCATCTGTTTTTCTTTTCTTTCTTTCTTTCTTTCTTTCTTTTTTAACGTTTATTTATTTATTTGAGAGTGAGAGAGAGAGAGCATAAGTGTGAGGGGCAGAAAGAGAGGGAGAGAGACTCTTAAGTAGACTCTGTGCTGAGTGTGGAACCTGACCTGGGGCTCGATCTCATGACCCTGAGATCACAACCTGAGCTGAAACCAAGACTTGGTCACTTAACCAACTGCACACCCTTCGACTGCTTTTCTTGACTTAAGTTTTTTCAGATCTCTTGAGATCCAGGTTTAAAAGGCATAGAGTTTTGGACTTTCTTGAGGCACCCCTATGACCATCCTCCATTTGAGGATGGGAGAGGTATTCCATATAAGTAAAAGCTTCAAAGCATTTCCTCTCACTTTAAACAACTTCGCCTCTTACGTGTCTGATATTTTAAACTACACGCTTGCCCTTTAGTCAGTGGGAGAAGAGAGAACCAAACTTCAGCTTTGATGGTAAGAGTTTCTCTTTATAATTGTATAAGCTTTTTTTTCTTATGATTAAATTCTAACCTGTGATTGTGGAGAGTTTGTAAAACACTGAAACAATCCTTCTTAATAGTTACGCCTTGTTAATGATCAATCCTGGTAATAATGCTATGGTAATTAGCACTTCAACATATTTTATCTGTCTTTTCTATGCACACTTTCATATTTTAGATAACATTGTATATAGTAATTACTAATAATATTTAATACTTGTGCATAATCACTAATATGCTAAGAACTATTCTAAGTTTCATATACATCTTGCTTATTTCATTTTTATCATAAGCCTCATGCCAGTAATGTTATTTATTACCAGGGCAATGGCTTTATGGTATTTTATTTGTGTAATATCTACTGTGTTTAGAATTAAAAACTTGTTTTTTCCTCTTTTTTTTACTATTGTATGTAATACTGAAATGAACATCTTCATGTG
Source organism: Zalophus californianus (assembly GCF_009762305.2). Lineage (NCBI taxonomy): Eukaryota > Metazoa > Chordata > Mammalia > Carnivora > Otariidae > Zalophus > Zalophus californianus. The sequence goes on from NC_045595.1 coordinate 83,837,049, forward strand.
TTTCAGATTCTTCTAACATGGATAAGGCAGATTGCTAGACATGGAATTAGTAGGTCAATGGGCTGACCCTTTATAAGGCTGTTTCTGGTAGTTTTTGCCAAATTGCTTCCTAGAATCTACTATACAATTCTTGCTGGAAGCCTGAAACACTTAGTGAGGCAACTGTTATTTGGGGAGGTTAAGTTAAGGGATATGCCAACCCTCTTCTCAAGTTAAATCATCAGAAAGCTCCAAGTTTAAAAAAAGAAAAAAAAAAAGAAAGTTCCATGCTTGAAACTCATTAATGTGACTTCTCAGAATGGTCTTCCCAAAGTCACATGTCAAGAGTATGGCCTTGACTTCCATGGAGAACAATTAGGACTTACTCCAGGTGAGCAAAATCACTGTTTAAAGCATTGTCTACAGTGTTAGTCATCATCCCTTAAATAGGAGCAAACAGCTTTTGTCCTGTTTGATTAACAGTCACACATTCATCTTTTTTCATTTTTTCATTTTTCATACAAATTCCATTTGTACCTAGACAGTCTGGAAACCTAAAACCTAAGTAAATATCCTACAGTAGCCTACAAAATGAAATATAAACTTTTCATTGGCAAAATATTCTGCCCACCATTTTGTCCCAGTGTAGTGTTCCAATCACATCTCCTATTATTGCTATAAGCAAACTCTCTGTCCTAGACAATTTCAAGTCCCACTTTTTTGATGACACATCAGGTGTCTTTAGCATCCTCATTACAGGCACAGTACCATTATCTAAACACCTTATTTAGACTTTTACATGTTACCCTATTTTCTTTACTTGCCTTTTTAAGTCCAACTTGGTGACTAGGTCATAAGCCCCGAGAGCCTCTCTCATGTTTGCATCCTGTAGGAATTCTTAGAGGAGAGGGTCTCATGTCTTAGGTTTATTTAGTAACATGTATAGGGTCTGTTGGGCATTCCCCAGGGAAATACAGTGAGGCAAGAAGAGTCCATTATTACCCCCTTATAACCCTTAAGAACTTGAAATCCCTTTACATCATAATCACTTCTAATAAAGGCATAGTCACTTAAGCTAGGAAGTCATTCTCCTGTAACATAGAAACATAAACTGCTAAACAGGTCCTACTTTCATTGTTAGGACTACAGATTAGTATAAGATCTCTGCTCTAGAATTTACTGAGTGGTTAGCAAAAAACAAATGTTGACTCAGTACTTATCGTATGTACCTAACCTCTCTCCGAGAGAAGAGGACATCACTGAAAACCCCCTTTCAGTTTGGTTAGGGTTTAGAAATTTCTTTCCATAACCCTGCAACCAAGGAACCTTTCTGAGCAGCATTACTTTGACTACTCTAAGTGCGTTTTGTAGAAACATCTCTGGAGAGTGCTTATGTTCTATGGAAAGCCAGTATTTTTCAATATGGAAGCTCAACAAACTAGCTTGTACCCTTTTGTGTCCCCTAATCATTTCCTCTCAAGTTTCCAGAGTTACTTGAGAAATATTCACTTTGTGAACCTCCTTTTGTAAAGTAACAGTTTGACCTGTACGCCTCAGTCAAGAGCAGAGTCATAAAATGTGGCTAAACAAGGCACTTGAGGAAAAATAATCAGGGTCAGTGTACAAGTCAGCCTAGCAAAGGGATGAATTCACTGAGTGAAATCACCAGGTAATGAGTAGGTTGGAGGCAATTGAATTTTCTCCTGGAGAAATCTTAAACTCTTGGGAGGGCGCGGGAAGGAAAACAGACTTGTTGATCCAAGAGACTCTTTAAGTCTCTCGTGTCTCAAGTATGGAAATGTCCAAAACTAACCATTGAGATAAGAGAGGCATCTTCAAAACAGGCAGCGACAACTTCCCCTAACGCCATCAAAAACCTGCAACAGAGAAAATGCAGAAACCGTCATTCAGATCCCAGAGACCGGGAAGTAGCTAATGGAGCCATATATTCATCATATTGATTGGGCCATTGATTTTTTCCCCCCTTTTCAGCGCCCATTTCTTGGTCTTGTGCCAGAGATGCTTTAAAGAGCTTAAACAAAACTTACACCAAATCTTGCCAAAGGCCCCCAGGGACCCTACAAACTAACTTTCTCTGTTGCTGCAAGTGTAGCTGCCCAGGCGAATCCCCTCCAGAAGAAATTCCTTCTGGATCCAAAAAGCTGCTAAACCTATCTAATGAAGAACCCCAACTGGGAAGGGAGGTAAGCAGAAGCCTAAGAGATAAACCTGGGTGGCTGGGCCGAGAGGACATGAAGAAAGATTTGCTAAGCTGCCCCTGAGCAAACAAAACCTAATACCTTAGTACAAGTGGAAGAATTCTTATCCCAGCATCAAGAGTATGAAAGGAGCATCTTCATTTTCCTAGAACCAGTAATAGAAATTCTGGTATCAGCTACTTAATCTATTAGTGTCCAAACTCTGCTGTGTTTAAGAATCATTCAGCAGATTCCTGGGTCCACTTTTGGTGAGTCTGGCTCAGTAGTGAACAGATCATAACAAGCAGATTCCTAAATGAAAGGGGTCTTTGGATCAAACTTGGAGAAATACTGCAAACAGGTTAACTGCAGAGGAGTTAAATAGTTGAATGATTTAACTTTGCTAAATAGTTGAATGATTAATAATCATCTTGTTATTATTGTCCACTTATTCTATGCACAGGAATCTACAGAGCCTCTTGCCAACCCTTGAGTAACAGAGATGCACAAAGATTGGTATTAATTAGAAACCTTTGGTTGCAAGTAGCAGAAACTGACTTAAGTTAACTCAAGCAAATCAATGCGACTTTATTATGAGGCTATAATGACATCCCATGGAGTTTGATGACCTGAGTTAAGGAACTAGAAATTCATAATACTCTGCCTCTCTCCTATCTGCTAGTTCTCTCTCTCCCCCTGCCTCCATATTCCTTCCCTGCTTCTCAGTTTATAAGGCAGGAAATGGCTGCCTCAAAGTTCCCCAGTTAACACATGAGAGTTCTACACAGAGAGACTAAATTCCAGTTCTAACTTGGCTTGGTTGCTGCCTATAGCACAATTAATATGGATCCAAGGTCACCTAGAGGTCAGAGGCCACATGAAGGGTGAAGACTAATCTTGAGTAGGGAGTGGTAAAGAACTTAAAGTTTTAATTATACTCTTTCTAGGCTCTCACTCTGAACAAAGATGTTTCACAAGAAATCATGCAACATGTAGCCTCATATAGCAAGGAAGCAATGATCCAGAGATTGCTGTTTCTTAGAAGGAAAACAAAACAGATGGACAAGATTTGGTCTTAGCACAGGGTCAGCTCAAGGTATAATTGTCAAATAAATGAAAAGTATCTGATTCCCCTTATCTTCTCTTTCTAAGCCTTTACACTCCACCTGTGTCCCCCTGCTTACTCCATCCTCTTCTGCCAGTAGAGTAGGTATTAATCATTTGTACCCAGTATGCATGGGTTAAATTGATCTGTCTCTTACTTCTTCACGGCAAAAGATGACCAAATGAGACTAAAATCACCCATTTGAATGACAGGACATTCATTTCATTTACCCTGAAGGCATCTCCCCTTCCTGAGGCACTGGGCAAGCGAGTTATTCCTTGTGCTAAGATTTTGGTGCCTCTCACATTTGAGCAATAAACCAAATCAAAATGGACAGAGCATGATCAGGAGTTTTGATCTCAAAAGCAGATGTATTCTCAGATATATTTTTTTGGCACTTCGTGACCTATTTGTCTGTATCAGGAGATTTTTCTGTTTTTAAATATTTAAACAGGGTGAAAGAGTTCATTTCAGCCTCTGCAACGAGCAAACCCCATGGTACTCTTCCATAGGCTTAACAGAATTTTCCTTCTGAAAAATTTCATCCTCCGAAGGCTGAAGGTGGAATTGTATGCGCTTGGGGTGGGAGTAGGTGAGAGGAGTTTGATCACAATTTAGCAAACCTTGACATTCTTTACAAACTCCATCATCTATTGCTTGAGGGGCTTTTCACCTACCCAGGTGTTCTCTGCTGGCAGCTAATTGGTGTGTGTGTGTGTGTGTGTGTGTGTGTGTGTGTGTGTGTGTGTGTGTGTGTTGTTTTTTAATCAAGCCAGACTTCTTTGCTTGAAATTTTATAATTTATTTCTATATTTAATTTGTGCATTTGAAGAAAGAATCACCAAAAGGCATCTGGTCTCTTGAGGCTAAATGTATTTAACAAAGACTCCCATCAGAAATTTGAGCCAACTTCAAATGAGTCTCCCTCTGAGTCCAATGAGCACAAATCTGAGCTTTCAGCTGAGGTGTGGCTCTTCAAGCTTCTAAGATAGGATGAGCTAGTGCCAGGGAAATCTGTTAGGACAAGATGCAGTGATTTGTTCCCACGCTTTTTCTACCCTCTGGGCATTCACACTCAGCAGGGAGGTCACTCTACACTGAGCCACCTTGTGGCATGTGGGAAAACAACAGCCAAAGGCAAAAGTTCTGGGTGACACAAACATTTCTGGGACACTCTTTGGAGAGGTTGTGGTAGTGATCCTGTGGGCCTTCTTAAGGGAATTGGGCAAGAGAGCTTTTTTCGGCCGTTCAATTTGTCTTCTGTAACATAACTCTTCTGGGAGTTGGTATTATTGTAGTGATTAAGAGAGAAAACTTGGGAGAGCCACAAAAACGAATCCCAACCTTACTCCACCAGCTACTTAAAAAGTTATTCAGTCTGGTGTGAGCCTCTGAAAAATGAGAATGATAATGATATCTACCTCATACTTTTGTTGTGAGAATTAAATGAGATAATATACAAGAAGAGGGTGGCATAGTGACTGGCACAAATCTCAAAATTTTTTCAGTGGATAACAGGAAAACAATTGCTATCAGACTTGTTTGGCAAATTCTCACTATTGCTCCTTTGAAATTAGAGCCATGCTTTTCTTGCGTGGCCAAAGATTTGATGACAGAGTTGCCTTTTTAGAGAAGGAAAAGAATCTTTCAGAAAGTGCTGTTAAGTCCGTGTATTCATTTTGTGATTATTAGATTTAATTAGTCAGTAGAAGCTACTTATAAGCTTCTCTGCATTAACAAAGAGGATATCCATTTGATATCAAGGCAGACTTTGAAAACTCCCCTTTCTCTTTGTCTTCCTGCCATATTTTACCAAACTAGCTATCTTGAAGTATTAGGAGATATTAGTCAGAGAAAACAGATCTACTGATGAGTTCCAGGAGCTTAACTTGATGTCCATTCAGATGAAAGTTGAAAGTTTTTGGTGATGTTCATAGGATCATTCTAGATCAAACAGATTGATTGCAGTGGAAGCCCAGCTAACCCAAAACCAATGAATGAAAAGTTCTTTTCCCATTTCCTCTCTGTCTTCTTGCTTTCTCTTTATATTTTAAAAGCAAGTAAATCCTTTTTAAGTCCTGATCTTTTGGATACATCTGAAAGCTTCGCCCAAATTCACAGACCCTTTGCCTCTGCCAAAATACAACAGATAATCTGTTAAAGGGGGAAAAAAATATAGAAAAATACTACCTAAACCCCAAAGACTTTCAATTTTGAGTGATTTCTTTTCTGGGTAGTGTCTCAAAAAGAAAAACATTTTATAGAATTATATAGAGGGCGAAATCTCACATCATTAATAAAAGGCACCAGATACCCAGGGAGATACTTCTCATTCTATTCCTTAGGCTAATTAATTGAAAGAAGCTCTTGAAAGATGGACTCAATGCACTGAAATAGTTACAGTCCCAGGTCATGGGACAAGGCTATGATTTTCCTTATCCATTTGGAATATAATTGAGATGGTGTGGAAACTAGAGTCAGGGAATCAAAAGAATATCCAAGTATAGGGACCGTGACATTTTAAGTCTTAATGACAGAATGTATGTCCTTTGACCTTCTTCCATCATGTTATTCAGTATGAGGTATTAGGAGGAGGGGGAAGCGAGTTGGTTTTCCATCTCTACCAAGAAATTCAATATATTTTGTTGATTGTATTTTATTTTGAGAGGTGCTACATGAGTAGGAATTATGTTTAATATCCCAGGAGCTTATCATTGTGCAGTACTTCACAGTTTGAAAATCCCTTTTAAGTGGGTTGTTTGGTTTAATCTTCACCACAATAAAATATGTTCCACAGATCATTATTAGAATTCAAATTTGATAAATGAGGTTCCAAGAGATTAAGTGACTTGTTCAAGTCCACTCTGCTAGTAAATATTCATGCTGAGTTAAGAAGATGGTGTTGTTGGGAGCTTAAATGGAACACCAAGAAAACTTATGGAACTTTCTCCCCTCTGAATCTTTCAGACACAAAGTATATTCTCTTCTGACTAAAGTGTTGCATACGTGGTACCCACTAACGGTGAGGAAAGAGACCAGAGACCTCTCCTAAGTATTCTGCTAGCCCTGTAATTGGGGTAGTTTCTTGCTGTCTAAATGGAAGAGCAGTGATGATAATAATTAAGTTCAGGCTTCCGTACTTCCTTTCATCTGAATTCTTCAGCCAGACAGGAAGTAACCACCCCCTCTACATAGTATGGATCTCTTTTCAAGTTGGTCCACCTCCATTAACTATCTAGATCTTCGTTTGGGTAAAAGCAAACATCTTATGGAAAACTCAAGAGTTTGCACACACCCCCACCCCCACCCCCACCCCCACCCCCTTAAATGTGTGGTCAAGTCTGCTTTTTACAGAGCAGGATGTCGTAGATTTATAAAACTTTCTGAACAAATGAAGTTGCTGCTCACATAAAAATGAAGTTAAGGACCCATCAAAATCTCTCGTCAGCAACATCTGAGAGTTTAGTGGGGAGAGTCTGGAGGCAGAGCCTGAATAGAAATGTGAACACTCCTTCACTCTGTCCCTGCCTCCTCTCAGCCTTCCACCTGCAATAGACTGTATTCATATCTCCCAGAGGAAATATGCTATTACTGATAATATGATCACTGAAACACTGGGAGTGGTTAGATACAGAGCTCTGGCAGTGGGTTAATAAAAGGCCTAATGAAGAACAAAAAATCCTGCCAGTCGTTGTAAAAAAATATTGCCCCCGGGAAATTATAAATCAGACACCATGGTGTGAAGTTTAAAAATATATATATTGCATTGGCTCACTGATAAATGCAGGAGTGGGCAGACGGGTGACGAAACAAATATGTCACTGGATGCCCTTGAAGTTTCAGTCCACCTCAGCATGATGCAGTTAAATGCCTCAGCAGTGCAAAGCCAAAACCACATTTACTCAGCCTTGTCAGATCACTCTGCACCGGGCGGCAGAAACAGGATGCCTGGTCCACAAATTAGTTATAATTCCCAGAGCCTCGCTCGCGTTTTCTCTTTTTATTTCTCTCTCTCCCTCTCTCTCTCTCTCTTTTTATTTGTTTGTTTGCCTGATTCCACAGCATTAATCTCAATAGACTCCTAAATGCTGCTTCTGAATAGAGACCTGTATTTAGGGTTTTCTTAATATATCCACACTGAGTTTGTCTGGAAAGAACCCAGTAGAAAACAGTTTTATGGGTAGCCTCAAGGCAATTCCATCTGACCCATACAGGAACATATCAAGGCAAAGGCCCTAACAGCTTCACCCTACCTTTTAGCTAAACTGTCAGTAATCTAGGAAAGGAGTTGACCTCTCCAACACTAGGAACACTCACACACCTTGAGTCATGAACACGTTGGCTCCCTGACAAATACTCACTGAAGGGCCGCAGTTCATCTTCTTGGCTTTGCCCCTTCATGGAGTCCCTCTTGCCTGTGACCTCTCTTTTTAGCCCACTGCCCTCCAACAGGCCAGTTCTTCTCCAAGGGATCACTTCTGCCTGCTTTTCAGCTGGTTGACTGTGTGCCAACTGTTGAATCCCCACTGCAGATAGGCATGTGTCCAGGGCACTTGGGGAAAGGTGACCAAACAGTGCAGTAGGGTCAAGGCCAAGGAGAACCCCTCGTTCTCTCCCCCACCCCACCCTCACCAATGAAGCCTGCTTTATGTTCTACCTGCTGGAGCTGGTGTCACTCAATGTGCCACTGAAAGAAATGGGGAGAAGCTGAGATGTTTCCAGAACTCCTTTCCATTTTTTAAGAACTCCAGAAAGGCAATTCCTGAAATGTAAGGAAGCTCTGTTAGAGAAATTCCATCTCTTTTAGGGAAATTCAACAGCAAACCTCCAATAGATTGTACGGGGAGACATCTTTACTTATCACGAGCATCAGGACCTTTATCTTGAATTCTCCTTACATCGTCCTAGAGAACTCTAAAACATCAGCACCAGCATATTACCCTGGTATCAGAGGGTCTCTTGGCCCCAGACGTGGATTCATCTTTCTTTTCTTTACTGAAGTGAGGTGAGACTATGTAGACCAAACTTTACCAAGGATTCAGGGATGGGAGAAATGAGAAAAGAGATAGTAAAAGGAATATACAATTTAGTAATCTGATTCACACATTAAAACTTTATAAAGCTGTCTGATGGAGCATTGATTTCCATATGCCAGAGCAAATTTCTGAGAGAATTTTCATGGGTGCACAGTGCCACAAAATGCAAAAGAACAAAATGCAGTGAGATTTTCATATTATATATAATATATATAGTAAATTACACTTTATTTTATTTATTCTCCTTCTTCTTCTTATCCATAAATAGTCCTCTCTTTGAATAGACTACACTGGCTTTTTTGGTATCCTTATTTGGTAAAATAAAAACTTGGTCATTCTGTGCTGCTCTCCCACTTTCTAAATTTTACTGGTCCCCCAAATCCAAAGACCTGGTACCCACCACAACAAAGGGGTGACTTCCTACCTTGTTCCCAGTATGCCCTGACATGACAGAGGCTACCTTCTCCCATCACCATGGAACCAGTCACCTCAAACATATCCAGAGATCCTTAAGTAATGCCCAAGACAAGAAGGTTTCCCCTGAAAATAAAGGAGTTCCCTTTTACTCCAACCTCAAAGTGCCAACTTCATATTTTTATTCTGAGGATATTTCTTTTTATTTTGAACTTTAGAGAAAATTGGTTTCTGGAGGGTGCTGTAGTGCTACTAAGAGGACATCTACCACGTGGAGACTGAAACAAGACCACTGGCTCCCCAGTGTTCACACTGCCACCTTCATAAGCCAAGCCAAAGATCCCTTTTCCCTTCCTTGTACACTTAAAAATTGTATTGTATATATTTGGTTATGCTATTATCAGAGGGAGCTTTGCAATGTTGCCAAATGTGTGGCCACCAGACTTATTTGTAGAATAAAGTCCTTGACAGAATCTAGTTATATAGTAATTGTAGTTTATGAAATCCAGCTTATAATTGGTGTTACTCAGTGCCAACTGCAAAACCCAACCAAGTTAGGTTAACTAATTCTTAATTCAGTAGGTTATGTATATATAGCTCTTGGTCACGTGCAAAAGTAAAGACTATGAAATGGCATGCTGTGCACCCTTAATTTGGAAGTATTAAAGAAATGATTTGTGTCCAAAGGAGGTCCTTAAGGGACAACCATGGAGCTACAAACCATTCTTTAAGAATTAGCACTTTGGGAACCCTAAGCTACCAGGTGAATAAGCCATACTCTCCAGAATGCTGGCTTAATTCTTTCTGGGTTTGTTTTCTTTTGTTATTCCTGACCTTTTAGTTAAGGTTTTTTTTTACATGTTCCTGCTCTGCTGAGAGATCTTAAAGAAGAGCCTTAAGTCTACATGTGAATGAGGAATACTCCAAGATAAAATAGGAAGAACCTCAAGTTCACATCTGAATGTGGAATTAGAGAAGAGAAGGAGCAGAAGCCTCTGTGCAGATAAGTTTTCCCCGGGAAAAAGGAATCTTAGAAATAGAGAGAAAAGCCTATAGCCAAAACCACCTCTCTCTCACTTGGAGGTTCTTCATCTTGGGCAATTTTAGAGAACTGGGGTCCTATTTGACTAAAGATCCACTAAATGCTGTTAGGTAGTCAATAAAGATAAGGGCAAAAAATAAATCTTTGAAATTGGTCCATGAAGCATGTTGGTGATCTTAACAAAAGCAATTGCAGTGGAGTGGCAGGGGCAGAAGCCATTGTGGATCTGTTGAAGAGTGGACCCAGTGAAAATGTAGGAGTACCATTTGCAGACCAATTTCGGGAAGCTGAACTATGGGAAAGTGTGGAGAAATGGGGTGGTAGCTGGAGGGCTTACAGGGTAAAAAAGTGTAAAGAGGGGAAATAATACAGCATGTTTGTATAAGGGGAAAGATCATTTAGGAAGAGAAAGATTGATGATATGAGAGAGATTGAGAGAGAGAGAATAGCCAAATGAGCAAAGACCTTAATAAATTCAGATACAATGAGATAGGGAGGGTGTATGGAAGTACCAACATTTGGAAGGAGAAACTATATGTACTTCATTTTAATAGTAAGAGAGAAGATGCTAGGTGCTGTTGTAGATTGGTTTGGATCACCAATTCTGATGATGGAAAAAATGACAAGAGTTCTCATCTTATGGTTTCTATTTTCATAATGACTCTAGGTTATTAGCTGAAATGAGGGGGAAAGAAGTGAAAGCAGAAGAGATTTTTTTAATGGTGCTTAATTTTTTTTAATGTAGGATCGTTGAGTAGTGTTGAGGAGGCTTTTGAGGTCTGATTTTTTTCCCCCTCAGCTATGCTGTACTTTTCCATGTGCAAATATGGAGAAAAGTGGACCAAAGTTGGAATTCTACAAAGTTCAAGAATATTTGCAAGGGAGAAATTACAATAATGTGTCATGAAATCTCAGCTAGAAATGAAGGGAGTAATAGCAGAAATGAGTTGAATGATTATGAACAAATGATTATGATTCAAATGAATGTCATGAAGTAGGAAGTACCAGAATAATGGGAAGCTGTGGTCAAAGACGTATATGCATTTGAGATTTTGAAGTGGGTGGAGAGGAAAAGATCACTTCAAACAGAAAGAAAGGAACTGAAAAGCCAAATTCCCTGGAATGATGAAAGGAGCATCGAAGGTATTGAAGATGCTGAGGTCAAAATTTAATAAAAGAGAAGTGGTTGGAGGAAATCTATAAACAATGGTCATGAGAAGAAGATGATGGTCTGTGTAGAAAGGCAGAGCCTCCAAGATGCAGGGGTTGTGTAGGAGGGAGGAGAATACTGGTCTAACAGCAGTATGGTGCAGAGGAGGATAATTAAGTCTCCTTCCAGTCCTGGCAAGGGAAAAAAGACCTCTCCAAAAGAGAGGGCTGCTAAGCAGTGAGGTCTTCGGAGGACAGTCAGATTTCAGTTCAAGTTGTGAGTGGACATTTATCAGAGAGTTTGACTCTCAACGGCTGTTTACCTCCCAAGAGGAGAGTGTCAGGATTTGAAAATGAAGGGCAAGTGGAGGGCTAAGCCAGTTGTCCAGTGATGAGAGTTCAAAGACTAGAGAATGAGAAGAGTATGAGCCGAACTGAGAGGCTTGATGGAACTATTCTCAGGTACTGCTTTTTCTGCACACATCACCACAATTAGGAGCACTGTTGAGTGTCTGCAATGTACGGGGTCTGCATTTTACATGCATCATCTCATTTAAACTGCTGACAGTTTATGAGCAAGTGGCCTCATTTCCCATTTTACAAAGGATGAAATTAGGATTTAGGTCATGTAACTTGCTTGAAAGTATACAGCTTCTGAACAACAGAGCTTAACCACTCTTCTACATTGCCTGTCATTTAGTAACAGGTGTGGGACTGAAGGAGTTGATCATCTTCAAAAGTTTCGTAAATCAAGCCACAGCTGTAATTCACTAAAGGAGTTCAATATTTCTGGGCATACTATTCTGAATTCTTTGTCAAGGCAGAAATAACTCCACCCCCCCCCCCGATGGAATAATCTGTTTGGCCAATCCCAACTTTCTTGAAGCAAGATTAATTTTTTATTAAGTGGTGTAGTTACATAGTACTTTAGATCAGAAATAATCAAAACATTTTACAGACAATAAGATGTCTCTCTGACTTAAAAAAAAGTAAAATGACCCAATAAGGTCAGTGGCAAAAGCAAGAATTCCACCAGGGCATTATGACACTGCTCACTATAAAACACTGCAATTCCTTACTCATTAGCAAAGCTTTATTTTCCATGGGATGTATTTCAAATGAGGATATGCTATAAGTAGAAAACAATACATACGGGTTCATTAGTCTTGCTCTTTTAAAGATAAATGCTGTATGTGGGATAAATGCTGTGAGCAAGAAATTATAAGCAGGTTCCCATATGCTAGATATCTATTTCCACAGCTCCTATCATCATGGTTTCTGGGCACTTTGACAGATAGACGAGGCTAATTCAGGCAACGCAGTACATTCTGAAGAGTAGGTGAAAATCCTCTTTCTCCTTAGCTCCCTGTCTCAAAAAACAATAATTCATTGGAAAATAAAAAGGAGGAAAGACTTTCTGGAATGGAAGGAAACCTAAGGGGAAAGCCATGCAGGAGGCACAAGTTTCAATCCTTTGGTTACAAGTAATAAAGGCGACAGTATGACCCTTTGACCAGGTGTTTGGAAACCTATCTTAAGTAAATAACCCTAAGTGGGGAAAATGTTGTATGCTAATCATCATAGCATTAGATAGGGAAAAAATTCAAAAGCAAAGAAGAAAGAGTTTTTCAAAGGTAGTATTTTAAAATAATTTATGGTGTATGTTTACCTGGATATTATGTAACTGTTTAAATCATATTTATAAGAACCATAAAATTATTTGGGAAAATTCTTATAATGTTAAATGGCAAAAGTGGTAATACGTTAAACGTAATATGTGAAATGTTAAATAGTTTAAGAGTGTGATTATAGCTGTGAAAAAGAAAAATATAAAGCATAGGGAAAAGATTGGGCTTAGGTGTTGAGACAAGCGGTAATTTCTTTTTATTCTTTTAACTTTCCTGTATTTTTCAAATTTCTATTAAAAAAATGTCTCATTTTGAACTACAAATGATAATGCCATGATCTGGAGGTCTGAGAGCTAGAAATTATACCAATAATAATCACATGTTCAAAATCACTCAGTATGGGTTTCCAAGAAGTATATCATTCTGGCTAACCCTGTATTTTAATCAGATTTTCCTGATTTTACATTTCTTACAGCACATTAAAGTGTGGACCGTCAAAGGATTTTGACAAGCCCACCCACCCAAGTAACCCATCCACAATCAAGATACGGCACATGTCTGTTATTCCAAAAAGTTTCCTTATGCCTATTCCCAGCCACATCCTCCCAAGCTGCCAGAACAGGCAACCACTGCTGTGTTTTCTCTCACCGATAGATTACTTGTTCTTGTTCCAGAATTTCACATACGTGGAATCATACAGTTTGCACTCATTTGGGTCTGTCTCCTTTTGCTCAGCATAATGGTTTAAGATTAATCCATGTTGCTATATGTATCATAGTTTATTCCGTACACACACACACACACACACACACACACACACACACACACACATATATATATATATATATACCAAACATTTTCATCCATTCATCTGTGATCTGTTGGTGATCATTTGAATTGTTTCCATTGGGGGATATTATGGATAAAGACGTTATAGACATTTCTGTTCAAGCCTTTCTATGAACATGTTTTCATTTCTCTTGGCTAAATACCTACCAGTGGAATTCCTAGGTTATATGGTAAGTATATGTTTAACTTTATAAAAGTTAAGCCACTTTCCACATGGTTTTTCCAAAGTGGTTTTAACCATAAAGGTTCTAGGAGAAAATCTTTTCAACCTTAGAATAGATGAAAAATTCTTAGATAGGACACAAAAAGCACAAACCATAAAAGAAAAATTTATATATATATATAGAATTTCATCAAAGTTTAAAATTACTGTTTTTCTGAAGGCAGCACTAAGGAAACGAAAAGGCAAGCAACAGACTGGGAGAAAATATTTACAATATATATATATGAAAAAGGACTTGCATCTGAATACATAAATAACTTTTACAACTCAATGATAAGAACTCAAACACCCAATAAAAACATGGGCAAAAGATTTGAACAGACATTTCTACAAAGAAGATAAACAGATGGCAAAAAAAAGCACATGAATAAATGTTCAATATCATTAGTCATCAGGGAAATGCAAATTAAAACCATGCTGAGATGCCATTACACTTCTACCAGAATGTCTAAAGTTGCAAGGATTGACAGTACCAAATGTTGGTGAGGCCATGGAGCAGCTAGAACGCTCAAACATTGTGTTTGGTGTTTTTTAATGGGAGGATTCATCTCACTTTAGTTTCTTAAATAAGCAAAGGATTATCCCCTTGAGTCAGGCCTGAGATTTAATTAGTGTTCAGACTTGTTTCTATCTCATTATGCCCTTAGACTTCACTAATCTCCATGGCCGGATGATTGTATCTAGCATAGTTAAAAATATCAAACACTCTCTACATGAGGAAAGAAACAATTATTATTGGCCTAGTAAGTTATTTGAGGATATCATCTCTAAAATGCTACCACTTCATACATTTAATATTTCATTCCAACTTTGTTCTATTCAATTGTCATAAATTATTTTAGACACCATATCTCCTTCTTCCCATCTAAATCTTGTTCTGTATTTGACCAAAAGTAATAAAATTCACACCAGAAACAATTAGCAAATTCCTGGGTTATCTTTCAGTTTACCCAACAACTTCAAGAGTTAAATTTCCCTCTGACTCAAGTCAGGCTATATGAAATGGACTAGAATGTTGACTGTGCTAGGTTGTGGAGTTTGAACGGCGATATTAGGAAGATTCAAATATAGTTTCATTTACTCGAGGCTGTTAATTTTCTATAATGCTCTCAGTCTATGATAAGACATTTCAGTGGTCTCTCTGAAGTGAAAACAGGGTTGCTCCTGAATTTTACTAATTACATTTCCCTGCAAGCCTTGTTTGTTCTATTTTTGTGTTATTCTGATTTTCTAAACCCCAAATCAGATATTTTAGGGGCAGCTGAGAGGAAAATCTGAGAAAGGTTGTTTCTGTGCAAAAATAATGACAATATTTTGATGATCTATGGAAAGAATGAAATAGATATTTTAAATCTGATTTTTCCTACATCCTCAGATCATTCATTTCCTGGAGCTATAGTCATACCAAATGTTCTCATCACACCAGAGCAGAAACGTGTTTTGATGAGGTACTACTGCGACCTCCATGTTTAGACATCACATATATTTAATGGTTTTCTAAATTTTCTGTGGATTCTGCCCTACATCAACTTCCTGTCCCCTTTTCAGTACCAATATTGATGGACTCTACTTCATTGTTCGTTTCTTCCTAAATTTCTTTAAAATGGAGGCATGTACAGATTACATCAGATGGCAGAATTGTTCATGGTACAGCTTGTACTTTTTTGGAGGAAAGTATTTAATTAATTAAGAAAAAATAGTAGCACTCGGCGGGAAAAGCAAAAAATGCAAGATCAAAACTCCAGCTAAAACTCTTTAAGCCATTATGAGTGACCTCTAAACCACAAACAATGCTAAAGTTCTTGGGAAAACTTTGTTTAACTGGCACTTACAATGCATATTAACTCAGAAGCAGAACCCTGCCAAAAATGTAAACCAGTCACTGTTTATAAATGTGAAAAGAAAAGTAGCACATGAGCAAAAGGAAAAACACATCTTTGGTGTCAATGTTTCTGTGAACTTCTCTACGGTTTTTATAGTTGCTTTTGCTGGTTTTTGCAAAGGTGTGATGGGCAGGGGGAAAGGTACACCTGGAGTGAATGGTACAGCTGTTTGTAGTTGCAGTCTGCAACTATGTCAGGTACAACTGTGTTCATTGTTTCTGATTCCTGATTCACAGAGCCCCTTAAGGTAGCTGCAAATGTAGCAAGTTCTCCAAAGTTCCCCAATTCTGACTGCCCATTAAACTCACTAGAGTGTTTGCAAGAAAAACCTCCCAATGCCTAATTCCTTCTCCAGATTCACTAAATAAGAACCTCTGGGCACGGGGCCTGAGCATCAGCGTTCCCTAATGACCGCTGGTGATCTTGATGTACCAGTTAGGTCTGAAAAATTCTGTACTAAAACAAACTTTAGCAGCTGTGTCCAACCGAGTCTTCTAAGATGACAGAGGAGGTAGGAGCAGAATTGAAGGTCATAGAACTATTCACAATTTGTCAAAAGGTCCAAGAGAAATCACACATGAATTCTACAGCATCTGGGTTTTGCAGGGTTTTGGGGGGGTTTTGGTCTCTAATTATATTGGCTAAATCCTGTGTCATGAAAGAAAGATTAATTTATTTGAGGAATAGGCAATGAAGAAATGAATTATGACATAAAGCATTTTTAGTAGACAAATATACTCAAACATGGGCTTCATTTGGGAAAAACTAAAAAGAGGAATTCTAGTAGATAGCGATGGCTTTTGCCTACACTGCTGCCTACACTTCTTTT
The DNA here is from genome assembly GCF_009762305.2 of Zalophus californianus. Lineage (NCBI taxonomy): Eukaryota > Metazoa > Chordata > Mammalia > Carnivora > Otariidae > Zalophus > Zalophus californianus. Next base: position 83,853,384 of record NC_045595.1, read on the forward strand.
GGAAACAATGCTTTAATTTTTTATTGGGAAAAGAACCTTCCCCCAGTGTCAGCTGGAGTCTAGTTAAGCTCATCATTTGGTTCTGGGATGAGCATGTGACATAGACCTGGATAATTCCAATATCACATCCCCTCAGCCAGAATGACTGGTTCAGGTCCTTGTGGATGACCCTAGTCAGGCTACTAGAGAGATCTAGTGTCAGCTCTGGGACTTTCTAGAAAGATAAGAAGGAAACCTGAGCTATCAGGACCACCATGAGGGCGAAGTCTGTGTTAACATGAAGGAAAGCAGACTAGCAAAGAAGACAGACAGAACTGGTTGAACTGACATCACTGGATATCTCAGATACAGATGTACATCAGCTCAGCAAGATCCTGGACTTGTCAATTATATCATTGAATAAATGTAATTTTATTACATTCATCTGTTCATTCATTTTGTGAAAGCTAATTTGAATAAAGTTTTTGTTGCCAACAGCAAAGTAAGTCCGATGAATGCAAGATCCTTGTTAGCGAAATTGCCAGGACCATTAAGAAATCTAGAGGTGCTTTGTTATTCTATAGTCAGTTTTTTGTTTCATTAGACAGACTAAAGATTTAATATCCTACCGTCAGAACCTCAAGGAAATTTTGAGTCAATAATTCAATTCATCAGCAAGTATTAAATGAGCTCCCCTCTGGGCCTACCACTCTGCTAGCATGATAGGAAAAGGAAAGTAAGTAGGCAGCCTGATCCCTGCCTTCAATAAGTTCACAGTCTTCTCAGAGAAAGTACATACATTAGAAATAATTCAGGGAGAAAGAAGAACCTACATTTCAGTGGAAAGAAGTGTTAATTAGCATGCCTGAAGTGTTTTCTGTGAGCCAAAGATCATATGAAGTGTGGTAGAAAGATCCTGAGAAATAAAAAGTACCACCACTGCCATCAAGGAGGATATCATCAAGAACATACAACACGGTTTTGCAGAGATGATTTAAGTGCATTATAAAGCTACATGCCATAATTTACTAACAATTTAATAACCTCTGTACTAAGGCCTTAATGAGAAGCATGGTAATTAGTTTACTAATTTACTCTAGGAGCTCAGAGCCTTCTTCTCCCAGGGCTTCCAAGGGCCACCAACTTTAATCTTGGAGGCCAATCTCACCTAAACGTTGGATCTCTAGGATTTGGGGTTTTGTCCAAACTCAACCACAGAGTCCCATGACTTCTTCACTGAAACATGTTATTCTCTAAAAATCAAAACAAACAACCTCAAGTTTCCCAGCTCTCCATCATTTTCCAACCTGTCATCATCCCTCAACTCCTTTCCGTTCTCCAGATCTCCATAATTCTCTAACTGTCCGCCACCTTGCCAGCTTTGCAAACTGTTTTCAGCCCAGTTTCCAGAGTTATCCAAGTGTAGTGTAAATAGAGTTCTTGTAGTAAAGGGAGAGGAGGAGATGAAATGATGGACAAAGGAGAGCAGAAATTGGATTCGTGTCGATAAAGAGCTTTATTTTTTTTCCTTTTTCCTCTGTTTTTCTTCTTTCTTTCAACCTCCAAATCCAGACTCCTTTGGAAAGAAACCACTATTGAGTAAAGAGTTGCTTTTGCACTCCAAAAGAGGAGTTTGCTAACCCAAATGATACTCCAACATATGTGTGTCTGTATCCATGTGTATGTGTATACATGTATGTGTGTGTTATGTCTTGAGGGTTAAGATTTCAGAGCTTTTGAAGAGTGAGGAGGCCAGGGGAGTTTGAGAGTGAAATTCACCAAATAAGTACCCTTGTTTACTTTATGTACTCATCATTTCTTCAGAGAGGGTGGGTGACAGATTAGATCAGTACTGCAAACATTCACACACCCAAAACACAAAGAATAACTCAGTGATGGAATCAGAAAAAAATCCAAGAATTAAAGGTTCTCTAGTATCTATTCTGGTACCTTACTACCTTAATTTTCCCATTGAATTCTTACTAATCTCCTTGTTAGTGCATGGAGAGCATGAGGCATTGAAATGGAAATTACATGATTTGACTACATAGAGCTCTTATTTTTAAATAAAAAGTTGACATTTAATTGAGTGATAGAATAATAATGTTAAAATATTAGCCAGCATGATCCCATCCACACACCCCAAGTGGTCTCTTACCATGTCTTTTGTTTACACACTGTTCAGTCACCTAGGCTATTTCTATATAATTGTTTCAGAGAAAGGATATGACACCAAGAAAACAAAGAAATCGTTACTTCCCAGCTCTTTGATTCAAAAGCCTAAACAGTGAGGTAGAGGAGAGGAAAGAGTCATGATCTAGCAAAAGATATAGGATAAGATATCATGACAAAGTACACAGCTTGCCCTAGGTCCCCATGGCCAATTTAGAAAACAACATTCCCTGAATGTTATGAAGGTAGGAGCAAAGGATATGCAATCCTAGCACAGACTTCAACATCCTCCTAAAAGAGTGTCACTGTCCATGCTGCTAGGTTAAGCCCAAGGCAGGGGACAAAATCCCTGAGAAGTTTGTAGAATCTAGGTTAAGCCAAAGGAGACAAAACCCAAGAGAAAAAGTGACTGCTGTGTACATTTGAGCAGGTAGAACATCAGAATTTCCCACTCTGCAGTGTGGCAGACGAGAAGTAAGATGACTGGCTTTGGTCACTGTGGCTCAGAAGTGGGAAGAGGAGAACCAGCGGACCGGAAGTGACTGTGCGTACCGGAAGTAGGCATGTCTTCGGTGACCCAAGTAAACTAACAGCGGAGGTCCAGATGAGACAATGAATGCCACAGCCACTGTGGACAGAGATCACTGAGGATCATATAACACAATGGATATCTTCAAAGGTGCCTATATGGGCAAATGACATTGAGGACCAGATTTTCCTGCTCCCATCCCCGCCCATGCAGTCACCCATAATGTAAAATCTGTAACATTAAATAATTTATAAAGGCAGATGGAATATCTGTTAAGCTCTATAAAAAAACTGACATATTTAAGTAATCAAAACCCACTATCCAGCTGAATAATAATGTTCAAGTAACTGTTTCTAATGCAAAAACTTCCCTTTCATATTGATGATCACAAAATTCTGTGACTGATCTCTTTCTAAAATGAAGCTGATCAAAATTTTACAGCTGACAAATATGATCAACAGTCACCACATAACCTTAAAGTAATAAAAGCTGAAACAGTTGCACTTCACCCTCTTGAAAACAGACATGACTGAAATATTTGTAAGCCAACAGGCACCAAAGGCATCGCTTCAAACAATGCTCAATAATAGCACCATTTTCCTGGTTCCCAGAGTGGTGAGTGGGTGGCTTAAGACTAGAGCAAAGTAAACCTCTGAGCTTTTATGCTGGGAGTAAATTAAAAAGTATTTATAATGTCACTCATTCGATGCCTCCACACTCATGTGCCATTTACATCATATCATGGTATGCTGCTTTTAAATGCCTTGTTCATTTCTAGGGTCTATGCTTTGTGCCATCAACAAAAGCTAATTGAGGACAAAGATTACGTCAAATCCAATGGATACCTCTTAATTTTATTAGATCTTTCTCCTGTATTTCACATTGCTGCTCATTCAGTCTTCTTAAATTTCTTCTTGCACTTTGCTCCTTGACTTGAAACATTTGATCATTCAATAAATAGTGACTGACCATCTACTATGTGGTAGGTACTGCCCTAGGCCCTGGGAATACCTCTACAAGGAAGAAAGACAAGATTCTGGCTCTTATTGTGTCAACATTCTGGTGTATACAAAAAAGGCAATAAAAAAAGAAATATATGAATTAAATAAGTTCAGATTGTGACAAGTGTTTGCTTGTTTTTTGTGTTTTTTTCTTTTTTTTCTGGCGGGGGGGAACAGATGCTTTTTATTGGTCTAAGCAGCGTAACTAGTGATAGGCTTGGGCAGAGCTCCCCTCTGTCCTGGCTCCCAGCTTCCCCCCCCCCGGGAGTTGGTGACTCACCCCCAGAGGAGAAGAGTGTTCTGGGCAGGGGTGGTAGACAGAGCCAGGATAAAAAACCCAGAATTGGGATCTGAAAAGGGATCAGGGTGAAGTAGAAAACATAGGGTCACCAGATTATCCAAACAAAAAGTCCATCAGGGCAGAAGAGAGGATGCTTTCCCCACATGGGCCCCTCTGCCCTTGCCAGGAATGGGAGGGAGCAGGAAGCTTCTGCTAGAGATTTCCTACTGTGCCCTTCGTGCCATCAGCATCTCCCGGGTGCTGTCCTCCGCTTCCTTCACACTCTGCTCCAGGTAGGATTTCTTCTGTTCTAATTCTTTAATTTTTTCTTCTGCTATTTTCTGTTTCTCTAACAGTTGATTGTGAATTACCTCCTTGGACTGAAGAATAAACATTCTTCCTACACCTTCATACATGTGAGTCTCATCTACCAAAGTCATGATCTCTGTATCTATAAGATGTGCATGCTTTTTCATTCTGTTTAGCTGTTCAATCTGTATGTCTGCAAGCTTCACCTTCTGTTGAGTGTCAATAACTTTGGTTTGAAGCTCTGTGAAGGCCTTCTTCAGCTCCTGATCCACGGGAAGTGTTTTTATTTAGGGTTATCAGGAAAAATTTCTCTGAAGAGGTGACTTATATATGCTGAGACTTGAGTGATTAGAATGAATCAGGCTTGCATAGATACAGAGGAAAAGAAAATAGCAGGTACAAAGTCTCAGAGATAGGATTAATCATACCTCATGGCAAGAAGACCAGGGTGTCTTCAGCTGAGTGTCCAGAAGAGAAGTCGTAGAAGGTTCTAGAGAGGCAAGCAGGGGCCGGCTCTCTTGGCCCTTGTTGGTCTTGTCAACACTCTCCCTGCTTCTTCTCTTCTTTTCCTAATCATTCCATCTTAATCTCCTTCATAAGCTTTTCCTGTTCTGCCTTGCTCTCAAATAGTGGTATCCCCCAGATTTCAGTCTTGCCTCTATTCTTTCCCTTCTAGGCTTTTCCTAGGTTATCACCAACCATTTGATGAGAACCACAAAATCATCATGTCCAGTTGTAGACTGTATTGATCGTGATTCTTAAGTCTCAGTGACGGCCACCAAACCATATCAGTGCCAACCTATTAGACTTGTCTAAGTTGCATATCTGTATAACCCATAGCCAGGTAAGCAGGGGTAGTAAAGTTAACATATATGGTAATTATATCTAGGATCAACATATAAGAGTTGTATACAGCACATTCTAACAACTTTAGGAATAATATCGTCTATAGGGAAGCTAATCATGAAAAAAGAAATTTCCTAATATGAAGCTGTTATACCTCTATGGCACTTCTCCCAAGGCAACATGCACATTGTCCCTCTTCTCTCTTAACTTCCCTCATGCTTCCAGGGACAAAGAGAACATCCATCCCTACAAGGTATCTAGTGGATTATTCTGGGCATACATGCTGTAGTTAAGATAATATGCCTTTATACCCCTTCTCCAAAGGAACATGCAAGTTGGATCCAGATAGATGGAATAATGTCATATTGGAATATTTCTATGACGTTCAATAGTCCTGTAATAATTATAAGTTATTTGGAAAGGCTCCTCCTGGTCATTTCTACTTATTACATAGAAACCAAAAGAGCAAGTCTTGCACTATTTGCTATCTTAGACCTCCATTGCTTTGACACTTGAACTCCCCTGAGTTTTAGGTTCATATATCCAACCTCCTTCTTAGTCTATCCACTTTGATACAGCCAGGAAATGCAAACTCAACAGATCCAACACTGACCCATCACTCTCTTTCAAAAACCTATCCCTATACTCCTCCTATATTTCTGATTCATCTTAATGCTGTGATTGTGTTTTCAGTCATCCATGCCTGAACCTAAGGGTCAATTTAGACTCCTCTCTCTCTCTCTCTCTCTCGTCCTCCACATCCAATCAATTGGCAGTCCCATTTTTATATCTCTTAACTATCTCCCCAAATCCATTCCCTTCTCCACACTTTCATAACTTCTATTTAAGTTAGGTCCCATCACCTTTGGCTAGACCATTATGAGAGCCTCCTAACCAGCCTCTCTACTTCCAGTTTTATTATCTCTGAATTCCATCTAGACACTAATGTCATTGAAATCCACTATCTGTGCACACCATTCCCTTGCTGAAACCCCTCCAAAGATTTCCCATTTCCAACAAAATGCCTCTACTAAATGCACAAGGCTCTCCATGGCTTCTTTCTATTCATTTATGTAGCAGAATCCCACTATAACTTTGTCTTACCCTTTATTTTTTTCCAACAACAGATTTCTTGCATTTCCTCATGCCTTGTGTTGTTTGCTGTCTCCTTGGAATTATTCTTGACATTTCTATTCTTTTCATACCACCAAATCCAATCCAGCAGGAACTCCTATCAACTCTACCTTCAGAATTTATTTGGAATCTTACCACTTTACAGCATCTTTCCTGCAATCAATCTGTTTCTGAAATTTACTGTCTGTCACCCAGATTACTGTGATAGCCTCCTAATTGTGTCCCTGCTTCCACCCTTGTTCCCTGCAGTCTATTCTCCCACAATAAGCCATGGTGATAATTTTCAATGTCAGTCACATCATATCTTTTATCCAATCTTTTCCCATTTTCCTTAGGTATAATCCAGATTCTTTACAATGGTTCATAATGTCTTATATGGTCTGCTACCTTGAACTGATTACTTCTCAGACCTCATCTCCTTTCACTCTCCCCTTTGCTTACTCTTCTCCAGCCACATGGCCTCCCTACCCTTCATGACCATGCCAAGCATGCCCTGCCTCATGGCTGTCACATCTTCCTTAAAAGCTCTTCTCCATACCCACATGGCTTAGTCTATAACTTCCTTCAGGGCCCTCATGAAAGAGTCCTTCTGTGACAACCCTACATAAACTTCCATCTCTTTCTATGGTCCATATTCTGCTTCATTCCCTCCTGATGACCTTTATATCTCTTATCAATACCACTCTATATTTAAGTAAGTTTTTGAAAAATTATTTGTCTCCCCCACAAGAATATAAGCTCAGTGATGGCAGAGATTATTTTCTGCCAAGTTCATCTTCATTCTTCTGAATCTATAATGGTATCTAGTACATAATAGCTGCTCAGCAAATGTTCCCTGAATGAGTGAAAGAAACTCTGTGTCCCACATAAGCTATTTTTCTGCCTGGTGTATTCCACTTTTTCTCTTCTGCTTTCCTTATGTTCATTTTCCTCAGTATAGATGCCATCCCCTCCATAAAGCTTTTCCAGAAACTCTAGTTTGGGCTAGTTGTTCCTCCTCTCTATAACCATAACACTGAATGTGTTATCATCCAGCAATTATTTTTCTATTAAAATGACATAAATCAATGCCTTCCTCTTACAGTAGACTTCAATATCCATAACAAGAGGGAATATGTCTTCATGCAACATATTCAATAAGCATGTATGAAGCATATAGTGCTAGGCTGGAAACATACAACATTGAACAGATAGGCAAGCCCTCGTAGTCATGAGACTTGTAGTCAAATGTCTTACTCAATGATGCACTCCCAACATTTCACTGGCTTGGCACATCTTGGATGACTAATGAATGCCTCTATTTAGAACTTTTATCTTATATCTTACCTTTGGAAAGGGGTCTCTTCTCATATTACCTCTTTATCTTTCATCAGAATAAAGGGTACAAAATTTGAAGATGCTAACTTCGGTTTTCCTTTGTAGTTCAAAACCCTGCTCCAATTCCAAAAGTCGAAGGCATTCATGCATTTTTTCCAGGAACAGGAGGACCAAAAGACCCCAAAGTCAATAAAGAAGTAAATTGAGCTTCTAATCTGTTTACTTTTCAGCAACTTTATTGATATACAATTGACATACACTAAAATGTACCCATTTTAAGTGTACATTTTGATGAGTTTTGGCTTATTTATTAACCCATGCAACTATGAAGAGAGGTAACTTTTCCTTCACCTCAGAAAGTTCTCTTGCCTCCTTCCCGGCCAACCACACCAACACCCCTTGCCCAAGGGAACTACTGTACTGACTTCTGTTTGTTTAAATATGATTGGTCTTCTCTGGTTTCACATAAAGGGAATCATTCAGTAGGTAATATCTTGGATCTGAACTACTTTTAATGTTTTTGAGATTCATCTATAGTGTTGCTTGGTAGAATGTATTTTGTTCCCTTTGGTTGCTGAGTAGTATTCCATTGTATCTATATACCACAATTTGTTTGTCCATTCATCAGTGGATGGATATTTGGGTTATTTCCAATTTGGGACAACTATGAATAAAGCTGCCACGAATGTCTGCATATGAGTCTTTGATAGATAACATTTTTATTTCTTTTGGACAAATACTTAGAAGTGGAAATGTTGGGTCATATGATAAGTGTCAGTTTAATTTAATGAGAGACTGCCAAACTGTTTTCCAATCTGACCGAACCATTTTTCATTCCCACCAGCAAAGTATTAGAATTCCAGTTGCTTTGCATCCTAGCCAGTACTTCTTATTGCCATTCTCTTTTATTTATGTTAATCTATTTCTTATAGTTTTCAGAGCAGACTAGTATCTTCATAACTAGTGCCAAGTTAGGGAACACTCAAGCCTTATAGAATAACAAGAACCAATCCGCAGATGTATTCTCATAGGCAACTTGCTGAAGCCTGATATTAGTTAAGGCTGGTACAAAGAAAGTAACCAAGATTTTCTGAGCCCCAAAAGCTGAAAGGGGGCAAAAAAAAACCCTAAGAAGACTTTGAGGTTCAGAAGGATACAGAAGATAAGAATGCAACCAGAGATCATGGTTGAGCCACAAGCTTTAGTAGGGGAAATACAGGATTAGTTTCCTGCAAGGTGCTGGTCACAACATTTTCATCAACCAATCAGTACATAACCTCATTTTTATGTATGTTTCTGCTTAAGAACATCTTCTTTAATATATACTGTTGAATCCTAAAGATTGAACTCATGGCCAACAGCACTAGAACTCATGCCTGAATAAAGCTTATCTAACACAAAATTTTCTTCATAAGGGACATCATAGCCTTCTTGCTCTTGGGAAAGTTAGACAGCACTTCAGTGCTTAAGCTGTGTTTGGGTGCCATTTTAAATAGCAAAATCACCAACATTGCCAAAAAAAAAAAATGTGGCACCAAACAGACCATGAAAAGACTACTTGTTTACAGTATGAGAACTGAACAAGAAGACAGAATGTTGCCCTGCTCAACCTTAGCTGGGAAGGTGCACGTCCGGTGACAAGAAATTGCATGTCCACAAATGACTGTGAACACGCCACAAGGACTGAGTTTGAGGTTACAGATAAATTTTAGCAAGTAGGCAAATTTGCAAATATAGAATCCGCAAATAATGAGGATCAACTATGTGTGTGTTAGTGTGTGCATGTACCATAGATAGTATGCTCCGTGAAGATATGAATATTGCTGATATCGCTGATAGACCTGCAGAAAGAAAATTAGCTCTCTGTGGATACTCAATTCACATTGAATAATCAGTCATTTTTGGTCCAACATTAGTAGATCAAAGGTATTTAACCAAGACCCTGTTTCTCTGCAGAGGTGTTTGTAAATTATAATCATTTAACCTCAGACATTCTCTAGATTAGCTGAAGTGCTTTACACAGGTGATGCTTAACTTTCTGAAATAACAATTTCATCCAAAATACTAATATCCCACAGTTCAGAATCAGTCACTTTATCATTATACATCAATTTACCAGGCTTAGAAACCTTATTGCTTCGGGTTGGGTCTTTGTGGCCCTTCCTTAAGGAACCTCAGAATCAGGTCTTTGTGAGATCATACTTAATTAGCACCCCAATTTTCCCTTTCACTACCTAGCCCTCCCCTTTCTAGAAGGAGCCAATATAGTACTATACTCTTCTATATTTTAAATAAATCTATGTTGTCACCTATACCAAATGTAGACTGCTTTTTCTATAGTTTTAATTTTTTTTTCTTATTGCCTCAGGGAAGATGTATAATAACTGGCCATTCATTCCCTTATTTTTTTTTTTATTTTTTTAATTATTTATTTTTTTGAGAGAGAGAGAGCATGCACAAGTAGAGGGGAGGAGCAAAGGGAGAGGAAGAAGCAGACTCCCTTTTTAGCAGGGAGCCTGACACAGGGTTCCATCCCAGGACCCTGGGATCATGACCTGAGCCAAAGGCAGGCACTTAACCGACTGAACCACCCGGGCACCCCCACTTCACTTATTTTTAAAAATTATTTAGGAATTGAGGATTGAATGATGATATGTCCTTGATCACCATCATGCTCTGTGCAAGAATCTGTCATATACCTAAATGCCACCCAGCCAGCTCTCTGCTGGTCTAAGAGTCTTGACTCATATTTCCCAAACTTTGAGTCATCTTCGTTTCTTTTCTACTATCTTCTTTCTTCTTCTGGCGATCTTTCTTGGCTCAAAAACCTAGAACTGAATGCAATAAATATCTGACCTACTGCAGGTGAAACCAACAATAGCAACGACAAATTCTTGGGATTTGAGATAGAGAAAGTTTACATTTTCCTAACTATAAAATTAGTGAATTTTATTGTCCCAATGTATTTGACAAAGTTTTTAAGCTTATAAGAAAGAGAATAACATTATAAAAATCACCTCTGATCCTAGCAACCAAAGATCATCCTTTTTACAATGTTCTGAATGTTCTCCTACGCATCTTGTTTCAGACTGACAATTTGTGTATTTCTTGCCTTTTCCACTGTCCCATAGTTTAAATTACTTATAAATATAATATTCTTTTATAATGACATCATAATTTAATCAATCATTCCTGTGCTGTTAGACAAATAAATTCCTTGCAATTAAATATCATTGCAAAAGATTAGCTTGCTTTCCCAAGTGAAGCCTTAGTCATTTCTGCCGTGGTTGAAAATGGCCTGTTATTTCTGATTGGAATACACAGTGTTAAATTTATTCTTGGAGAATATAATACTCTGTTTTTTTGCTTCCACTTGTGTTTACCAAGGTCACTTCAAATTTATTCCTACTAAAGGTGTGAATTTAGCAATGGAACTTTAAGTTGCTTTATTATAAATAAGTGACATTTGAGCAGAAAATATATAGAAGGACATCGCTGCTATAAACAAAACAAACAAAAAATATTCTTTTAAAAATAAAGAATGTTAGAATAATGCCAAAAATGAGCATGGAGCTTATATATGCTAGACTTCAAATTAGGCAGTAAAGATAACAGTGCAGTGTATTTAGGGCAGCCCGTTTCACAATAGATTATATATTTTATATCATGCATGATAACTAAAAGAAATTTGAGCTCTTATTACTCAGAGCTCATGAAACAAGATCTACTTTTTCAAATGTAAACATTTACTCACTAATTTTAATCATGGCAACCATTCTCACCCCTTAATATTTATTGAGCCCCTCCCCAACACTCACCTCAAGGAACATGGCGATGTACCAGCTTGCTTTGTATTTGCTGCAAATAACAATTAAAAAGTCAAGAGAATTTTTATTTTGAAGAAAATTGTTAACCCACTGCTAAGAGGTAAAATGTGCTCTCTTTATCTCATTAAGGTCAAGAAATCAATAGAACCTCAAGTATGGTCACCTAAGAGTATAGAATGTATTATAAAGCTTATGTGGTAAGAACAGGAGTAGAAGAACCAAGTAGCCGCTTGGCTCAGGCAGCGTCTCTCTGTCTCTCTGTCTCTGTCTGTCTCTCTCTCCACTGTTGGGTATGGATGGAGTAAGAGAAAGAATGTGTTCTGGGAAACAGTTTATGACAAAGGACTGTGATACAAACATAAGAAATAGGCCTCATGAGACCCCAGACCAAAGGAGGATGTTGAAAAATACCTAAATGTGGGTGATTTTCCACGGAAATAAATCCCGCCCACCATTCCTCAGAATACGCATGCGGTCAGATTGCACTACCCTGTCTCCTTGAAGTGAGGTGTAGTGATGCCACTCGCATGGGCCAGTGAAACAGAAGGATGTACGAGCCTCATCACTTCCAGGCGGCAGCTTGAAGAACATTGCACAAGTTCTCCATGGCTCCTCTCTGTTTCCGCTGTGATCCTGGATTCACATTTTGAGATGTTGCCTCCATCCACCTGGGTTCACGAGTGACTATAATGAGGAGAGTCGCATTGCTAATTTGTTTGGGAAATGTGGCATGCACACGAAATAAATTTTTGTTGTTTTAAGCCACGGAGATTTTGGAGTTTTTACTAGGGCATAGCCCTAATTTATCCTGACCGATAACCAGCCCTGTGAAAGAAATCTCTAGCAACAAAACATAAATTGTTTCTTGTTCTCAGAATAACTTCATCTGCAAAGGACCAAGTAGAACTGTGGTCTGCTCTGGGGTCTTGTGACTTATTTGAAATGTGCCCCTGGCAGGCACAGAAGACTTGTAGAACATTCCTTATTCTGAGGTAAAATCCCCTTCTTAATTCATTTTCTTTTTTCCTCTTTTCATATTCATTCACTCCACAAACATTTATTTGTTACCTAATATGAGCAAAGTGAGCTAGAGATTATCTTCAGAGATGACAGGAACCTGGTACTTGAAGACTTTATCACCTAAGGCAGGGGATAAACTATTTCCAAACATTAGCATATAAAGTAGGAAGTGAACTTTGCTCCCGTAACTCAATACTTTGAAACAATTATTTAATTTGCTGCATACCTTTCAGAATTTCAATGCACATAAGAATAGTTTTCCTTTTACAGAAATGGAAATGGATTCTACGTGGTTGTCTGGAACCTGAGTTTTTCTGCCACTTCTGGAGCTTTTTTCCATATGAATACACCTAGATCAACCTCATTATTTTTTTAACAGCTGTTTTGTGTTACATTTAGAAATATCTTAGTTATGTAACCAAGCTTTCTAGGGTACATGTCTTTTAAAAGTATTTATTTATTTATAAAATCATCTTATTTATAAAATACATTTAACTACAAAAGTGACATATGTTGATTCAAACTGAATGGAAGGATATTAAGGAAAAGAAAAACCCATCTCAGATCCTAATTCAAAGGTGCTTAAGGTAAAAAAAAAAAAAAAGGCTTATTTTATCTTTTATCTCTATATTAATTTGTTTCTTATTTAACTGAAATGTCCATGGATCTTACTCTGAATATATAAGCTCTGCTTCTTCCTTATGCTTTGTTTCATCTATCATCATATTCAGATGGCACAGCTGTTCCAATGTACATTTTTCCAGACACACATCCAGAAAAAAAGAGTTTACACTCCCAGCATCTCACAAACAAGTGCCAAGACTGACTCTGACTTGACCAGCTTGTAACTCATAATGTCCCTGACACATTAGTGTGGCTGGTGGAATTGGATGGGCCATTTGACCAGGCTTGGGCACTATGCTCCTATCTGCAGTCACAGTGATAAATAACCTGCCCAAAACATATGACTTGAGTGAGAGAGAAGGGTGTGACTTTATAAAAAGGAGGAACAATAAGAGTTCTTAGCCAAGAAATAAACACTACAGCCCCTGCCTACCTCTCTGGAGCCCTGGTAACTCTGCCTACATGGTATCACTCTTAGCAATCACTCCTGTATTCTTTTATAAATTTCCTATGCGTACACAAGACATACACAAATGGGACCACATTACATTTTTTTTGCTATCCTATATTTCATTAATAACCCATTCTAGGCTTTCCAGATTAGTCCAAAGAAATCTACTTCATGCCTTTCAGTGGCTATATAATAGTCCATTACAAGTATGTACTGTAATTCATTTAAATAACCTCTGATTTAGGGATATTTGGTTTTTTTCAGGGTAGTCAGTACAAATATTGTCCCATTGAACATATTCGTACATAAATTTAGATGCATCTGTTCAAGTTTATCTCTACATTAAAATCCTAGATAAAAAATTACTAGGTCAAAGAGGATGTGCATTTAAAATGTGAGTAGATATGTTCAAAAATACAAATAAAATTAGTGGTTGAACGTGTTTGCACTCCTTTCTAGTGTATGAGAATGCTTGAGTCTCATTATACCCTTGCAGTTTTGCTCAAATGATGACTAAAAAGCAGTGTTTTTATTTTATTTTGTATGTCACGGGCCACATGAATGCCATTACTTGTGAATTGTCAGTTTCCATGCTTATTTTTCTTCTGGGTATAAAATTTCTCTTACTGAGTTCTTCATATATTAAGAAGATTAGCACCTACTCTGCTCTGTTAAAACATTTTTTGGGGACTTTTGACTCTTTATTTTTTATGGTATTTTTTGTTGTATCAAACTTTTAAAATTTTTATGCATTTAAATGTGTCAGTCTCTTTCCCTTGCAATTTCTGGGTTTTGTAGGTTACTTAAAAATCACTTCGAATGTACACAAAACTCACTGGGTTTTCCTCTATTCCTCTAATGCCACTTTTTCATTGAAGTCATTGATCAGTCTGAAATTATTGTTAGTCTTGGTATGTGGAAGTCATTAATCATCTGTTTCTTTCTTCTTCCAGATACATGGTAGATGGCACATACCCAACTATAGCAGGTTGGGGCCATGTAACTAGTTCTGCGTAATCATTTGTAAATGGAAGTTGACACAGATCACCCTGGTCAGGCTATTTAATTGCCAGTGCAAGGCCTTACTTTTCCCTCTGATACATCATTGGCCAAGTTTGAGGTAGTGGCTTTCCACCAACTTGGGCCTTTTGAATTAACACAATCCACAGAGGTCCCCCCCCCGACAACCATAAGTGAAAAATAAACTTTTGTGGCACTGAGCCACTAACACTTGGTCACTTTTTAACTGCAGCATAACCAACCCTACCCCAACTGACACAAGAGATCAAGTACTGTTCTGGAATATTTTAAAAATAAACACTCATTTGTCCTGAATGTCCTACCTTTTCTCTTGGGTGCAGTTTTATAGCATATGGTATCAGAGCCTCTCCCACATCACCTCCCTGTTAGTATCTGTTTGTCCTTGGCCCAACTTCCAGCTCCTACCATTAGCAACTCTTTGCTGAGGGTGTCCTCCCATTAATGGAACTCACTCTACCATGTGTCCAACAGGTTGGAAGTTACTGGAATTCATGCCTCCAGGAGCAACTCTCAAGCAATATCTCAGGAATGTTGGAGTATAAATAAATGCTGTCACTCCCTTACTCCTTAGGTGGGATAACTCTAAAGTAGAATAACTTACATGAGCTTCCAGAGCTTCTCTAGTGGGAATTATGCTTCATAACACTGTGCTCAGTATTTATCTGATTACAACTTTGGCAACCCAGGGTGTTCACACTCAAAGGAAATATAGAGGAGGTAACATGACAGCAGTTATCAGAACTTAACGTGAACCATGACCTGGAAACTTTCAAGTATCAGTAGACAGAATCATTTCCAAAATGGTAACAAGCCAGTCAACTATCCCATATTTATTTGCATTTAGTGTTTATATTTAACCTTTTTTGTTGTTAAATCTATTCAAATTATATTTGAAATTTTCTTTCAACAAAGATCTCTCAATTTTAAACTGAATGGTTGAATTTTAGTTAAAGGTATATTTATATAAATTAAGAACAGCTAGTATATGGGTGGCCAGAAAGGCACAGATATCATTCAAAGATAATATGGTAATTCTTGAGGTATTATTAACTGAATTAAATCTTTAAATATATTTTTATTGGTGATAAAGTTCAAATAAGAAGAAATTTTTTTTTGAATGAAAGATAATGTAATGGTATCCAAAGGATTGAATATTTAGTTACCTCAATTAATTCAAAGCTCATCTAATGTCTCCCATGAGAAGGGCATTTCAGGAATGCAGAAGTCTAAGTTGTGAAATTGATACCTTTCCACCATGAGTTAATCAGCATCCTCAGAGTTGAACAGGTGTCAGATGAGAAAGTTCAGGCTTTGCTGACCCAGGGCGGCAGGAAACCAACAAACTGAAGTCCCTATAATATATTACCAGATGGCAAATCAACAATCAAAACACTATTTCAAGTGATAGTTTTTAATATTTTGTCATAAGCCAATAGTGCTCTGTCTTAGAGAAAAGGAGTTTTGAGAAAGTCAGAGAGAAAAATCCACGTGAGCAGTTTACATGAGATTACGGCTGTAGGAGGAATTTTTCCACTACTCGCAGAGCCAGGAAAAAAAATCTTTGGTTTTTGTTTTTTGCAGAATTTGCAAAAACAATAACTTTAAATCAGCCCTCCCGATCTACCACAGGCTCTGGGTAATTATCCCCAATAGGTTCCTTTTAGTGAGTCACTTTCTATTTTTTTCTTCAAAAGTAGTTTCTTTTTGACATTTTTATGCAGTCTTTCTGTTTGCTAAAATAACAGAAGTCTCCTATTACAAAAACATCAACAACTGTCAGGGATTTTGTTTCTCCAGAGCTCAGCTCTCAAGCCTCCTGACACAGGGGCTAACATGGCAATCTGAGTTGTGAATTTCATACAGATCCCTCTTTTTCTTTAGCAAATTAATGAACTGAAATTGAGACGGGCCTACCGTTCTGTTTAATTGTTAAATACCTATGCTGCATACCTGAAGTGTTTGGGAGTTCCCTAGAAGATTTTACTTTTCTATTCTGATCTTAAAGAACCCAGTGTGAGGGAAAAAAAAAAAAAAATCAAGTAATGAGAAAAATCTGCTTCTGGCCAGGATGGAGAAAAAAGAACCGATTTACTCTTTCACCAGAAATAACCAAAAATTAGACAAAAATATATGAAGCAATGGTTTTTAAGCCATTGGATCATCAGGTAATGAAGGATATTGATCCTTGAAATGTGAGAAACATGTGAAGTGAAGCCTATGTTGCTCCACCTACTACCTTACTGAAGTTTCCTGGGCATATCCAGAGAGGGAGCACCAAGATTAGAGCTGACACCTTGATTTGAGGAGATTGAGGTGAGAGTCTGAGGAGACAGACAGTAAAGAGGTGCACAGAGAGAGCACCACAGATATCTACAGAGTATCCCCCCTTAAATACTCAGCTGAATACAGATCAGTGTGTATATGTGAGGAAACTACCTGAGGCCAAAGAAAGAATCACCCCAGACAATTAGAGGTACCAGTGCCCAGTGAACACCTAGGGGTAAGAACAATGCCTGTGCCCATCAGGCAGATTGGAAACCTCAAGATTTACAGGGCATTGAATATAGCACTCAGAAGGATCTTTCCTCAGTTAATTATCTACTGATAATTATCAGTAGATAATTAACCCATGACTAAACCCTACACTGGTTCTGCCTTGCAATTATTAAAAGCAAAACCAGAAAGGACCAAACTGTTTCTAAGTAACTTAACTCTGTCTTAGAACAAAGCTCAAGGGTATTTCTAAGAACACAAATATATCAGCATCCCACAAGATAAAATTTACAATGTCTGGTACCCAATCAAAGGGTCCAGGGAAGTGACACCACCAGGATGGCAAAATAGGTTGTTCCTGACTCTTCTCCCTTCACAAGAAGAACTATTCAAGAACAAGACACCCCTGAGAGAATATTAGAACATGGGGGTGAGGCACAAGCACCCTCCTGCACCACAGAGACCAAGGCAGATTGCATTAGAAGGGACAAGAGAAGCAGCTACATGTTGACAGAATTGTCCCTCCCCCAAGACAGTGCAGCACCATGCAGAGGTCTCTCCCAAGCCTCCAGTTTCTCCGGCGGAAACAGAGAACCCAGAGGGGGACAACCACCACCCCGCCCCCAGCATTGGGGTTACTTTGTAGGAGCTCCTGCCATGACCTTGCATCAGGGAGATTGCAAGAAAATCTGTGGGGCTTAATCTCTGGGAATCTGACTGTGATGGAGAAGGTGGGAAGGGGCTTGCCACAGCTAGCACATGGAACTTGGCAGACAGAGTTCATACCTACAGTGCCCAAATAGTAATCCCAACCAGTAGCTTTGCTCATCTGCTGAATGAAATCAGGGGTACACTCTGACCAAGGAACTTGGCTGAGTGTAGATCTGCCTGATTCACATCCTCAAATGGGAAGTTTTTCCTGTTGTAGAGCCTGGTTGGCCCACACTCAGACAAGGTGCTGAGTCACAGCTCCACCAGCTATGGAGAGTGTCATCCAGGCCTATCTGACCAGAAGGGCTGGTGATAACTCCTGGAAGCAATGAAACCCAGTGGAGCTTCAGCCAAAAGATGGATGGTAAGAGCTGATCACTCACAGAGCAAAGCCAGTACTGGGCATAGAGTGGTCCTGTGTTACTCATTGGCAGAGGGATTAATTCATAGCCAAGGCTGAGGGTAGCTCTAGCCCCTTCCAACTAGAGAGACTGTTTGGGAAACTGAGAGAAACCCAGGTGGCCTGTCCTCTTACGATCTAGGCAAAGGGGCTAAGACATAGCCTCACTGACTGTGGATAGTGTCTTTCAGCCTTATCTGAATGGAAGAGTTGGCAACATCTCCGAGAGGCTGTGCTGACCCAGCAACACTTGAGCCTAGAAGAGGGCAGGCAAGCTGATAGTTTACAGAACAAAGCCAGTGGCCCTCTCCAGCCAGGAAACTTGGGTGCAGGTCAGTTAAGACATAACATGCTTTATTGATTTTAGAGATGCTTCTCCTGCTGTGCCCAGGCAGGAAACTTAATTCGTAGCCCTGCTCATTACTAATATAGCCTTCAGCCTGTCCAGCCAGAGAATCTAACCAAAGCACATAGAAAGCTGCATAGCCAATTCAACAGCCTTACATATGGTGGCACTTGAACAGAGAGTACAGCCCATTGCTTCCCCTGCCTGCAGAGCAAGCCAGGAGCCTCACCTAACCAGAGAATTCAGTGTACACTGTAACCTTATTTGGATTCCAAACAATGAGCCATACAGGCCCTGGGTCCTGTCCTGTCGCCATACCAGGGCAAAAAAAGCTAAGTCATAGTCCTGACTACTACTAAATATAGTACCAAGTCCTAACCATCTAGTAAGTCCTGACTACTACTAAATATAGTACCAAGTCCTAACCATCTAGTAACCTCAGACAACTGCAGAGCTCATCATCCAGACTCACCTGAATAATGGAACAAAGCCAAAGTCCTACCCAACCGTTCTCAGCCAGTGGCACATCCTCCCATCTTCTACCTCAGAGCTCGAACAGTAGCCTCACCCAAAATTAGACCATAATAGTAGGCCCCATCTGCCCAAGGACATTACCAGCAAACACACCCAGAAACCCAAACTGAGCTGACTGGTAAAAAACTGTCTCTGCCAGAACAAACCTGTAAGGTCTGGAAGAGGAGCCCAATTACATAAATGTGCAAATACCAACATAAGGAATTAAAGATCACTAAAAATCATGTAAAGGAAACACCACCAAAGGAAACTAGTAATGCTCCAATAACTGATTCTACAAAAATGGAGATTTATGAAATGTCAATCAAGGAATTCAGAATAATCTCTTAAGGAAGTTTAATGACCTACAAGAAAACACAGACAACTAAATGAACTTAGGAAAACAATGCATGAACAAAATGAGAAGTTTGACCAGGAAATAGCAACCATCAAAGAAATAAAAAAAAACAAAACAGAAATCCTGGAGTTGAAAAATACAATAGCTGAACTAAAGAGTTCAACAGAGTTTCAAAAGTAGAGTCAATCATGCAGAAGAAAGAATCAGAGACCTGGAGGATAAGCCATTAAAAATTACCCAAATAGAGGAGCACACACACCAAAAAAAGATGAAAAAGAGTGAAGAAAGCCTACAGAAATTATAGGATGCAATGAAAAGAAACAATATTTGCATTATGAAAATTCCAGAATGAGAAGAGAAAGAGAAGAGGACAGAAAGTATATTTAAAGTACTAATGGTTGAAAACATCCTGATTCTGGAGAATATTATGGACATCCAGATCCATGAGACCCAAAGGATCCCTAATAGGTTGAAACTAACTAGGGCTACACTGAGGCATGCTATAATTAAATTGTCCGAAGTTAAAGACAAAGAAAGAACTTTAAGAGCAGCAAGAGAAAAGAGAGAAGTTATGTGCAATCCCCATAAAATTATAGGCAGATTTCTCAACAGAAACAACAAACTTTTCAAGCCAGGAAAGAATGAGATGACATTTTCAAAATACTTTTTTCTTTCAAAGAGAAAAAGTTTCCAGATACACAAACAAACAGGAAAATATGATCCATAATGAGGATATAAATCAATCAATGGAATCTGATTAAGAATTAACCACAGATGTTAGAGTTAGCAAAGAAGGACATTAAAATGGCTATTATAACTGTATTCCATATGTTCTAAAAGTTAAGCAAAAACATGGAAGTATAAGAAAGATTGATGTCAAACTTCTAGTGATGAAAATTACAATGTGTGAGATGAAAAATACACTTTCTAGAATTAACAGTAGATTAGAGATTGCAGAAGAAAAGATTAGTGAATTTGAAGGTATAGTAATAGAAACAATCCAAAATCAAACATAAAGAGAGAACTTTTAAAAATTGGATGGAGTATTGATGAAGTGTGGGACAGCCTCAAGAAGTCTAGTATATGAATAATTGGAGTCATAATGGGAATGGGGTAAAAAATTTTGAAGAAATTATGGATGAAAAATTTCCAAATTTGTGGGTGCCTAGGGGGCTCAGTTGGTTAAGTGTCTGCCTTCGGCTCAGGTCATGATCCCAGAGTCCTGGGATCAAGTCCCATATCGGGCTCCCAGCTCTGCAGGGAACCTGCTTCTCACTCTCCCTTTGCCTGTTGCTCTCCCTGCTTGTGTGCTCTTTCTCTTTCTCTTTCTCTCTGTCAAATAAATAAATAAAATATTTTTTAAAATTTTCCAAATTCGCTAAAAACTATAAACACACATATCCAAGAAGCTAAAGAAACAAAGAAAATGATACCAAGGCACAGCATAACCAAATAGAACAAAACCAGTGATAAACAGAAAACCTTAAAAGCAATCAGAGAAAAAGATATGTACAGAGGAACAAAGGAAAGAATAACAGTAGATTTTGTTGCAAACAATAGAAGAGAAAAAAAACAGAGCAGAGTATTGAAAAGAAAAATATCTGTCATTCTAGAATTCTATACCTTTTGTAAAGGTCTTTCAAAGATAAAAACAAAATAAAGCTTTTTTCAAACATATGAAAGCTGAAAGAATTCATAAATTTCTTTGAGAAGATGAGCAAAATTGATAGATTTCTAGACTAATCAGGAAAAGAGAAAATATAAATGGTTGATATCAGAAACGAGAGAGGTGATATCACTACAGACTTTACAAATATCAAAATACAAAGGGAATATTAAAGACAACTTTATACCAATAAACTCTACAACTGAATGGTAATTGACAAATTCTTTGAAAGATACAGACCACCAAAGTTCACTTAAGAAAAAACTAGGTAACATAAATAGCCCTCCATTTATTAAAGAAATTTAATTTGTAATTTAAAAACTTTCCACAAAGAAATTCCAAGGCCTACATGGCTTCATTGGATAGTTCTATCAAAGGTTTAAGGAAGAAGTAATATCAATTCTACACAAATACTTTCACATAATTGAAAAGGAGAAATACTCCCCAACTCATTCTATGAAGACTGAAGTGCCCTGATATCAAAAACAGATGGAGATATTACAAGAGAAAATACTGCAGACCAATACTCCTCATGATCACAGGTTAAAAACTTCTTACCAGAATTTGAGCAAATTAAATCCAACATTATATAAAAAGATAATATATCATGACCAAGTATGGCAGGTTATGCGAGGTTGGTTTAACAATAGAAAATTATCAATGTATTTCATAATAACAAAACAAACAAGAGAAAGAAAAATTATATGGCCATCTCAATATTCAGAAGAAAGCATCTGATAAATTTCAACATATATTCCTGATAAAAACTCTCAGAAAACTAGGAAAAGAAGGGAACTTTCTCAATTTTATGAAGGGCATCTACAAAAATACAGCTAAAAAACTTCAAATATAGCTTTAATAAGATTAGAAACAAAGCACCACTTCTCTTCAGTATTGTATTGGAATTTCTAGTCAGTGCAATAAAGCAAGAAAAATAAATAAAATGCATCCAGATTGGAAAGGAGGAAATAAAACTGTCTTTATTCACAAAGAACATAACTGTTTATGTATAAACTCCATTGGAATCTATAAAAAACAACTAGAACTGTTGAGTTTAGGAAATGTTTCAGGAAAAAAATATCAATATATAAAAATCAATTGTATTTTTAAATATCAGCCATAACAATCAGAAATTGAAATTTAGAAAATAATGCCATCAAAAAATATAAAATAATTAGGGATAAATCTGACAAAAGAAAGATGTGTGCACTGAAAACTATAAAACATTACTGAGAATAATTAAAGAAGGTCTAACTAAGTGGAGAGAGATACGCATTCACTGAAGACTCAATAATGTTAAGAAATCCATTTTCTCCAAAGTGATCCACAAATTTAAAACAATTCCAATTAAAATCCCAACAGGCTTTCTTATAAGAAATTGACTCATTCTGAAATTAATAAAAGAATTCAAAGGACCTAGAATAGCCAAAACAATGCGGGAAAAGATGAACAAATTTAGAGAATTAACACTTATTATGAAGCTACAATATTTAAAATAGTTTGGTATTGGTATAAAAATAGACAAATAGAGGAAAAGAACAGAATAGAGTCCAGATACAGACCCACACTATATACAGATAAATGATTTTGACGAGGTTTCAAAAGCAATTGAGTAGAAAGATTAGTCTGTTCAACAAATGGTGCTGGAATAATTGAATATATATATATATCCAATTTTATATATATATATCATGGATATGTACACATATCTATGTATATATGTATGATCCATTTTTCATAACATAAAATTAACTAAGCATGGATCATAGACCTAAATGTAAAATTTAAACCTATAAAACCTCCAGGAGCAAACTTTTTTGGCTTTGGATTAGATAAGGTTTTCTTAGCTATGACGCCAAAAGCACAATCTGTAAAAGAAATATTGACAAATTGAACATCGTCAAAATTAAAATCTTCTGCTTTTTGAAATAGACTGTTACCAAAATGAAAAGACAAGCTACAGACTTAGAAAATATATTTGCAAATCACATATCTGATTAAGAACTTATCTGCAAAATACACACTTAAAAAAAAAGTCTTAAAACTCAATAATAAAACAAATAGTGGGGAAATGATTTGAAAAGACACTTCACCAAAGAAGATATAAATGGCACATAAACACATAAAAGATCAACAGTATTAAATTAAAACAACAATAAGGTAACAGACCTATTAGAATGGCTAAAATTATTTTAAAAAAAAGATTGACCATATCTGGTGTTACCAAAGATTCAGACCAACTGGAACACTCAACACTACTGTTGGGAATGAATGTAAAATAGTTCAACTCCTATGGAAAACCATTTGATAGTTTTCTTAAAAAGTGAAACAGACGTAAATATAATCCAGGCCATCCACTTCCAGATATTTACCCAAGAAAATTAAAGTGTTTACTAAGACAAAGACTTGCACACAAACTTTCACAGTACATTTGCCTGTACTAGCCCAAAACTGGAAACAGCACAAATGTTCAGCACAGAAAAATGGATAAACAAACAATACAATTGGAATACTACCCAGCAATGAAAATGAATGAACGATTGATACAAGCAACCAATGGGTGAATCTCAAAATAATTATGCTGAGTGAAAGAAGCCAAATCCTATCCCCCCTACCAAAGGTACATACTGTTCAGCTCTATTCACAAAAATTTCCCCAAAATGCAAACTAACCTATGGGGACAGAAAACAGATGAGTGGTCGGTTGGGGAAGGCCAACCACTGGAAGACCTTGAGCAGAGTCAGGAGGAGGAGACTACAAAGGAGTTTGAGGAAACTTTTGATGTGATGGGCATTTCCATTATCTTGATTATGTTGACAGCTTCATGTGTGCAACCATATGTCAAAACTCACCAGATTGTACACTGTAAATATGCACTACTTATTTTATAACAATTGTTCCTCAACAAAGCTGATTTTAAAAATTTAAACATGAAATAAGTAAACTTAATCTTTCCTTTTATATGGGAATTCAGAAGCCCTTTTTTTTGAAGATTTTATTTATTTATTTGAGAGAGAGAGTGCAAGAAAGAGAGCCCAGGGTTGGGGCGTGGGCAGAGAGGGAGACAGGGAGAAGCAGACTCCCTGCTGAGTGGGGAGCCCGATGTGGGGCTCGATCCCAGGACCCTGGGATCATGACCTGAGCTGAATGCAGACACTTAACTGACTGAGCCACCCAGGTGCCCTGGGAATTCAGAAGCCCTTTAATGAAGACTTGAGAAGATAGCTATGGTGACCCCACAAATAGTCATCAGACTGTAACCTTAGGAGATAACAGGATTCATCTAGAGGTTGAACTAATTCTTTTTTATTTGTTTATCTATGTTGGGCAAAGGGCGAGAGTGGGCGGAGGGGCAGCAGGAGAGAGACAATCTTAAGCGGTCTCCACACTCAGTGCTGAGCTTGATGTGGGTCTCGATCTCATGACCCTGAGATTATGACCTGAGCCAAAATTAAGACTTGGACACTTAACCCACTGAGCCACGCAGGCACCCTGAACTAATTCTTTTTTTACCTAAAGCTTGAATAGTTCAAGATCAGATCCAAGTGTTTGGGGCCTAAAGAATGTTTAGTTGAGGACATTAATTTAAGAAAAGAAAAACATAATATAAAATATTAAATTAGGCTCAGAATTGAATATTAATACAGAATAAGAAACCAGAAAATCTTTCTAATTTTGAAAAGCTGACAAATACCACAAATTACACAAAATTTATTAAAATGATATTTATATTTACTAATTCACCACTAAATAAATTTCTTAACATTTTTTTGCACAAAATCTTTGTTCATTTCTCTCATGACAATTTTATAATATTGCCTATAAGAAAATAAAAAGATAATTCAGTCTTTCCTTTATTGACATGCATATAGCATTAGTAATTATATAGGCAGCATTATGTATTATAGTCTTGACCAAAGCAAACTTCCCATTTGACCTCATATCAATAAGAACTGAATCCTCCTCTGGCAATTTGACATTTCTGATAATTGGAAGAATTTCCACAGAAACCTGAGTTTCTCCTCACTATGTAGATACTTCCAGTGCTGGACATCTTAGCACCCATTCACATCAGGATAAAACCTCTGACCTGAAGGTTCTTGATTCAATGGCTGGTGAGTTGGCACAGTTAACTGAATGGTTTATTCCTGAAAGGCGATCCTATACTGGGATGGCTTGCGATGCTAAATATGGAAGTGTTTGTGACACACATAAATACATCCCTCTTGAACTGCAGCCCCAATAGAACTTTCCCTTAGCCAGGTCCCCCAAATTTCTGTATTTACTCCAATGCTATCAAGCCCAAGTAGAATATAATGGGCCAGCACAGATTAGAGGGGAGAAAAGACAATTGTCTTAATCAATTGCAATTAAAACATCTGGTTTTGAAAATTTTGGAAACGCCAACAGCTATAAGAACACATCACCAGAGTCTGTCCCACAGCCTTAGAAGGGGGACCCTGCAAGTAAGGGCCTTAAGCTTAAACTTTGTTTTCCAGTGAAATGACCTTTAAAATGAGCCTCAACTTCTTGTCCACCTTCCTGTTTTCTCTGTGCTGTTTGTTTTTTTCCCTCATAGAGTCTCTCAGTTTCTTAATTTAGAGTATGATGATAAGCACTTGGTTTTATGTGTGATCCATATAGCACCTTGAGAACTATAGTTATGTATTCTTACCACATGGAAGGGAAGGGACCAATGATAATTTTTGCAAAATGAGCAATTATCAAGATACAGGAAAACATACTTTGCTTAAGATATATTAATATATTGTCTCAGATGAGAAACCAACGTGTACATACAGTTTTAAATGGAATGTATGTAAATAATTTGAAAATTTTGCTTCTCAAACACAAGTCCAGATCCCAGATTTTATTATTCCTATGAAATTAAAACTCTGATTAACTAGAAGAATCAGAGAATAGCATCATTTAATTAAGTTTTTTCCTAACTTAAGATCATTAACCAACACTTTCTTTGTTTTCATTCTGTATTGTTCAAAATCTTCGTAAATTTTAAGTGGACATCTTTTCTCACTTAGCAAGAATATCCTGACTGTAATTTAATTTCATTAATTAGGTTGCTGAATAGTCTCAGGAATGTGACTCTGGAAGTCAGTTTCATCATACCAGAGGTTTGGAAGATGTAAGCGTTCTTAATGAAGGTACATTTCCTGGGCAATGCCTGTGTCACAAATTTTGTGGTGAAAGTACCACAAAACCTATAGAGTCACTCAAACTACAAATGTCAGTTTGAGCAAATAAGTTTGCAGTTAAGTCCAGAAGCAGCATTTACTTCAGGTCAGGCTTGATCCAGGAGTTGGATCATTGCCAGTATGAACCTGAATCCCCTCTCTCTCTGACCTATGTCTTCTGCCCCAGTGGCTTCACACTCAGACAACATAGTGGTTACCCCAGTAGAACCATGCTCTCTCCTACGGATAAGAAAATGCTACCATCGTTTCAGATTTTCATATCCTTCTAGAACACAGTTAAAGATGGGAGCTTCTCATTCCCAGAAGACTAGCAAAACTCTCATTCTATTTCACTGGTCTGACTGAGTTGCCTACTCATCTTTGAACCGGACAATAAGGCAGGAGGAATGGTGAAGAGGAATAAAATATAGTGGTTGGTTTAAGTCAGTCTGGGCTCACTCGTAAGCAGGTGGTGAGTTCAATTCCACATAATCTAAATGGCTATGGTATGATGTGGTACAGTATGGGGGACAGGTAGTGACGGATAAATTTTCCAAAAGAAAATAATGGGAAAGGAGAATGAATATCAGGGATGCAACCAACAAACATACACCACAATATCCATGAAATGATTAGGCTTTAAAGTTAGGCAGTCTAGAGCTCTGATTCCATCAGATTTCATCATTTATTATTTTTAGAACCTCAGGCAACTTGACTCTTTCAAGTCAGTTTCCTCTTCTGTAAAATG
This sequence comes from Zalophus californianus, assembly GCF_009762305.2. Classification (NCBI taxonomy): domain Eukaryota; kingdom Metazoa; phylum Chordata; class Mammalia; order Carnivora; family Otariidae; genus Zalophus; species Zalophus californianus. The sequence goes on from NC_045595.1 coordinate 83,880,341, forward strand.
GTGATAGTAATTATAGTTATTTTATAGTTATTATAAAGGCTGCATAAGATAATATACATACAGTGAATGACATAGTGTCTGATACATACTAAGGGCTCAGGGTAATAATTGTTACTCTTGTACAAATTCTTCAGTCCTCTGAATGGCTGCTATTAAAATGGAAGGTAGGGGATTCTCTTTTATAGAGAACAAATCACCACTCTGGCTGCAGCAAAAGCAGCCATGGATTTCAAGGAACAACAAGGCCTTATTGGCCTCACCCAGTGTGTAGAAAATCCCCTTTCAAACCTCCACTGAGAGGTATATTAGGATGGAGATATTCCTGGGGTCGCAAATCCAAAACTGGGATTCACTTTTCCAGAGAAATAATGATCTGAATGGTGACCAAGTTTCTGCACTAGCTCAGAAGTATCAAGTAAGTCCACAGTGTAGCTGAAAAATAGTACCTTCACAGGTACATTTGGTGGGATTACAATGGTAACCCCAAATCATAAGTCCATCCACCATTCACGTCAGACTTTCTATGGGAAAGATATTCATAAGATATGAATATGATATATTGATATAGGATATATTGATATAGGATATATCTTTTGAATATGTTCTTATGATATATTCAAAGATAAATTCATTACTAAACGAATTTTCAGTACGTACTCTATTATAAAATAGTGAGATAGTTCAGTCTGGCTGCAGGACATACCACACAGATGCATCATTGAGTATATAATTTTTGAAATATTTAAGAAATCTAAATGGACATCTTACACAGAAAATCCCCGCCCCCGGGATCCAGCAGTGGATGGACAGAGAACAAAACAACAGATTAGTGAAAGATACATAACACTTCACAAGATAAGCTGTCCAAGTCATTGGCTCTATGCCATACTGTAGTGTTACAAATGTTATTTCTCTGTATTTCTCCATAAAATGCTCTTTTACATATATGGAACAGCATTTGAGATTTTTTCTTTAGGAGACAAGGAACCACAAAAGTGAAAAAAAAAAAAGTGTTTTCATTGGGAAGCAAACTACCAGACCAGATCAATACGTATCTTTCCCCTGGCACAAACAATATGATAGTTTCTGGAGGACCATCAGGTTCCCAAGCATCCTGGGCTCTGATGAAGTTTACTGCTTTTGTTTGTTTGTTTGTTTGTTTGTTTGTTTAAATTCACAGTTCTCTGTCTGTGGAAGGTTGCAGGTGTGAAGCAGCTGCGTTCAAGGTAACATCTCATACATTTGCACGGCGTGGCAGGCTGTGCTCACATCTTTCTACCTTTCTTTGCTTTTCTTCTCTTTTTCTTTTCTTTCCAGTTTGAGTTTATAGGATTTCACTCTAGTGCTCAATAGCAATGAACTACAAAAGCAAGGAGATTTCTTTTCTATTCTACTCTGTAGTAATGTGAGCACAGCTGGTCAGTCTGTTCTGGGTTAAAACCCTTCATGAACTTGAAGGTCATTATTAGATTCCCTCCCTTCTTCTGGACATAGAATTCTCTCCACTCATTTCTTATATTTCTTGATTACAAACTATTTTTATCTTCTTTTTTCTATTTACCCTGTCCCAGATTTTCCCATCCCTTTCGGAAATGAACCCCACACTTTTGTCAAGGAATATATAACCAAAGGGAATATTGGGATATGATAGGAGGAGAGAAAAGAGGGGAGTAATAAGGAATATAATAAGTGACCAGAAAGGAATATAAGAGGAAAGAAAAGTAACTGTGGACATGGTCTTTAGAGAGAACAGGATTTGAGTCTTGGCTCTGTCACTTACCCTTATGGAACATTCTTACAAGTTACTTAACACCTCAGTCCCTTGGTATGTAAAATAGAGATAATTCATAGGGATATTGTAAGAACTAAATGATACACTACATGAAAAGAAAGCTTCCTGGCACTTGCAAAGGCTCCGTAAACGTTTATGATGTGGCAGCACTGCAGTGCCCCACCCAGACCCTCTGGAATTCCTTTGACCATTTCTGTGCATTCCTTCCTGAACTGGTGCCTTTTACTTCCAATGGCCTCCTGCACAGCACTCTCCTTTAGAGGATTAGCCTAGGGCTGTTGGAGCAGAAGTCCCTGGGAGTGTACATGGCCCTGGGGTTGGTCTCAGCAGTGACTGATGATGCAAGACTATAAAAGCCCAGCCTCCTCCCTGTTGCCTTGTGGTAGACAACTCAACTTCCACTGCAGGGCTCCCTTTGCAGGATCAGGCTGAAGCCGCCCCCTTAAGGGGCTTGGCCTGAAACAGACATGTTGCTTGACTTCTTCCCTTTTCCTGTCCTGAGGACCCCACTCCCTCACTGGTTTGTCCTGGGAGCACTTCCTTAAATAAATCACCTGTACACAAATCCTCATCTCAGGATCTGCTTCTGGGATCCTGACCTAAGACAATTACCAATTTAATTATCATTCTCACTTCTTTATAGTGCAAATTGTTCGAATACCTCAGTTCAAGGAAGATAGTAGTGATTTTCAGCTCAGGTGGACAAATGTTCCCAAATAGGAAAAAATTTCCAAACAGGGCAACTTCTTTAACTCATCACACTATAGACAAACTGTGGTGCATAGTGAATCATTTAGTGGATTACCAGAAGTAAAGGGGGTTTTAAGCAGGTGGCATGTGCATTTCCAAAATAATTCGCAATTATTCATTCTTTAGAAATTGCTTTGCCATCCTTCATTTTGTTTCTGTACTCCTGAGCCTACAAGGAAGAAAACTTCCCAGTCTGTGGACTTAATTATGCTCTGCCTTAAGAAAATGTGGTCTCAACGTGTCTAATGTCCTCCCCTCCCTTGCAAGAGAGCTAGGGCCAGAGACAGGGTCTTGAGAAGTTGGAACCAGGCCTCTTACGAGAGTCACCCCGGAAAAAGAGACATAGACCCAACTCCCTAAGAGAGAGGCACAAACAGACTCTGGAGCTGGAGTGGGAAGAGAAGAGCTAGTGGTCTCCCAGAGACAGATTCAGGGCAAGAACAGCGAAGAGCACTCAAGCCACCAGCCAGTCCCAGGAGTCATTGCACATGAGGCGTGGGACTAGGTTAGGCTGGCTTAAAAGCCCAGATGCAGAGGCTTTGGCTCTAAAGACCACCAGGCATGGGGGTTTAATGTATCTCAGCACTCCTGAGGGGGTTATTTGAAAGACTTAAAGTAAGTAACTTGTTTCTCTCATGGGTCATCTCTCATCTTCGCTTCTATTATCCCCATTGCTCCCAACTCTTGAATTTGTCAGCAGTTAGTCAATAAATCCGCTGGCCCTAATTTAAGGGGCACCCAGATAACCAGTAGGAATCAGTTATGTTTAATGTTCCCCTCTGCCCTGCGAGGCAGTACCAGGTCTATCCTACACTACATGAGCTTTGCGGCAGCTTTCTTTTAAAAAACTGTATTTTGGTTAGTTGAGACTGCCAAAAACTGCAATTCCAAATCTGTAAAACAGTATCCTCATTATTTTCCGTATGCATTTGTTCTTCCTGCGTTTCATGGGGCAAAGGTCTTTTCCAATTTTAAAATTAATCTGATCCCTCCCTTCCATTTCTTTCCCTTTTCCCAATTCTTATTCCAATCACACTGAGTTTGAGGCTCTCTAAAAGTTGAAGGGATGTGCTCTTGTTTTGGCCAAGCTCATCCCATCCCCCACCCCCAATTCTGCAGCCTAAGTACACTTTCTACCAAATCCCCACCGCCCCACAACTGCAACCCCACCCATTTTTTATTGAATTTTTACATTTAAATTGATAACTATAGAGAGGATTTTTAACCACTTACATTAGACTAGTTTTGTTTTTTTCCAAAAGAGAAGGAATCACTTATTTATTTTTCCCTAGCTCTAGCTCTTGTTCTTGCCAAGGCCACAGCATGGCAAATACACTGAGAAAACAGCACACACATGCGCATGGGCACACACACAGAGTTTCTACAAGGACTCTTTCTCCCGTTGTCATGGTTTCTATTGAAGCCTATTACTTATGGTAATCCTACCTGGATGATGTTCTATTTGCTTGTTTGTTTGCTTATTTGTTTGTTTTAAATATCACATCATTTTCATACTTTTATTTATAGGATGTTGCGGGCAAAGAATTTAGAACTTTCTTCTTCAATATCTTGTTCTCTTACTCCAGCCTGCTTTTGAACAAGTTGTTTATATCTGAACCTATTTTCTTACTTAATCCATAGAGGTTGATGAGATGTATTGGATTATTTAGACCTTGAGCCTGACAGAATTAAGTTCTTCTCAAAGTCACTGATGAACACTATATTGTTGAATGCAACGGCTAATCTTATCGATGATTCCCATTTTATTAGAACTTTCAAGAACAGTTGACACAATTGATCACTATTTCTGCCTTGAAGCATATTCTTCACTTGGCTTCCCAGAATATCGTACTTGTTTTAACCATTCCTTCTCAGTTTCATTGGTTGATTTCTCCTTATCTCTCTGAAGCACAAGGTTCAATCCACAAACCCCTTTTCAGAGAAGTGACTTAAATGATCTCATCCAGTCTCATGAGATCTTTACATATCACGTATATGCTGATGATCCTCAAATTTCTATCTCTAACTTTGGCCTCTCTCTTTCAACTTCAGACTCACATGTCCACATGCTTGTTTGATAACTCCACTTGGATATCTAATAGAGAGATCTCTCTTAGTATGCCCCAAATCAGGTCTTTACACACACACACACACACACACACACACACACACACACTCACCCTCCTTCTCCAGTTCTCCCCATCTTAACTGAATCTCCTTCTACCAGTTATTCAGATCAATATCCTGGTGGCATGCCCCGCTCTACTCTTATTCTGAAAGCCATTATCAAATCCTATTGTCTCCACTTTCAAAGTGTATCCTGCTTACCACCCCCACTACCACCACTCTGATCCAGTTCTGTCTGGATAATTTCAGTAGCCTCCTAACTGATCTCTCTCCATATGCCCTTGCCCCTCTTCCACCTATTCTTTGTCAACATTAACATCCAGAGCGATCCTATTAAAAGGATCATCTCGGTCATCTGCACAAAGCCCTTTAATGGCTTCCCATGGGACTCAAAGCAAAAGCCAATGTCCTTTCTATGATTTACAAAGTCCTACATGGTCTGATTTTCATTACCTCTGTGATGTCATCTCCTATAACTCCCCCCACCTCATTTATTCCACTCTAGTAATCCCAGCCTCTTTGCTTTGCTTTTCCCCACAAAAATGCCAGGCATGCCCCAGCCCCATGGCTTTTGCACTTGCTTTTTTGTCTGCCTAGATTACTCAATCTTCAGATACCTACATGGTTAGTTCTTTCGCTTTCTTCAGGTCTTTACTTAAAATCACCTTTTCAGTGAGGCTGCTACCCTCACTGACTCTATCTAAAACTTCCCTTCTTTCCCTCTTTTATTTATTATTAGCCCTTATCACTATCAATTATGTCATTTAGTTTGCTTACATATTTTGTTTACTCCCTTTCTCATTCACTAAAATACAAGATCCATGAAGGCAGAAGTTTTTTTCTGTTTTATTCAGAAAACTACTGAATCCCCAACTTCTGGTGCCAGAAGCACAGTGGGTGCTCAACGGATATTGGTGGAATGAAGAAAGAGTGCCAAAAATTCAGGAGACAGTTTTATCTAACCCATCTCACTCCGATAAAAAAGAAGATAGGGGCAGTAAGAGTTGCTCTGGGAATGGGTATGAGAGTGACCACAGGAGGACCATGCCTGATCATCAAAGCAATGTAAGGTGTTGGACTATAAACTTGTGACCTTCCAACTTTAACATTACTCCCATATGTATTAGTCACTGGATGCCCTTAATCGGAAAGAAATGGATTTCACCCGAATTGTTAGGCATGGTAGGCTCCTAAGAACTTGTTTTGTGTAAGATTACCTGCTCAAGTTTTACCAAACCCCCAGCTTTCTTCCATGCAGTGGACTTAGCAAATTCACTCTTCAGTAGCGTTGATTTTATTAGGACCTATATCATGGTCCCCTTCTTCGAGGTATATGCAAACATGAAGTCTCTTGGCCTTGATATATCAAAGAGAATTATGTGAAGTTTGGTCTAAAAATGAGGTTTTCATAAATCGATGACAACATGGGTCCCACAGCTTGGTGATTCAAATCCTTTTGCCTGCTCCCCCTGCCTTTTGTTTTCCTGATTTTTACCATTCTCCTTTCTGCAAACTCTTTTATTCCCCCTTTCTTCGTTGTTATTATTATTTTTTAATTTGAAGGTACCTAGCAGGGATTCTACACAGTTCACCTGAAAGCAACAGAAAATTAGTCAAGGAGTGAAGAAGTACCTGTGATTTTATTACTCGATAGAGACCAATTTAGACAACTTTTCAGAATTGTGGCCCGTCTTCCCATCTGGTTTGTTTGTCTTTCTGTGTCTCTGATTCCGTCATACCTAAGACCTGAGGGACCTTCCCTTCCCATATCTGTGTCACCTGCAGGCATGAAGATACCAAAGGCACTTGCATGCGTTATCTGCTCACTTGGGGATTGGGGATATTACTATTAGGGTGTGGAAGATTTGTTTCATACAGGGAGTTATGTAGCGTCTTCAGGGGATCTGAGACCTAGAAAACAGCGGTCCTATTCAAGGAAGCCATGCTACCAGGGAGCCCAGTTATCAATCAATGTACCACAAAAATTAAAACGTCTCTTAGAACAGCAGTCAAAGCACTGTGGGCAATGAATTCTTAGGGGGTGGCAAAACAGATGAAATCCAGTCATCACATTTTACAACAGATCTGCTGCTTGATAAAGTACAACTGGAGAGCAGACTGTTAGCAATAAGGCCATTTCTAAGAATAAAATGAGAGTTTGTAAAAGATTCGTTTGAATTATTAACTCCAAAAACGTGGCTGGAGAAGAAAATGGTTGCTGCTATCACTGGCTTTTCTCCTCACATGTATGATTAGAACAAAGGGAGGCACAGAAGAGCAGGGAAAGAAGTGCAAGCAAATTTCCCTCCGACATAAGGAGGCACATTTTCACGCAGTGCTTCATGGATACGTGGAGAGGCCACCTACCAGGTAAAGAAAACACTGCGGCCATTGTGAAAGCAAGCAGATGCTGGAGCAGGGGAAAACGACGCTCATTTTTACTAAACACCGTTGCCTTTTTTTTTTTTTTTTTGCTTGCAAAGCATTCTTTTAATACCAAGTGGACACATCTAGCCTTTACTCTACTCTGCACCCTGTGGGTTTCCACTCCCTGTTCCCAGACGCCCTAATCTGGATTCAATTTAAAATGTGAGGCATGTTGGAGGTCACAGGAAAACAGCCAAGGTGACCATTAATATCTCCTCTCTTGCTCTGAGGTGACCAACCGAGGACGAATCGATCTGGAAAGACAATATTAGTGTTTTCCAATTCAATACTTCTCACCACATTGATGATGAGATTTGAAATCTTTCATCCGAAGAGACGCAGAGAAACATGTTAACAGGCCACAGTGGTCAATGCTCTCCTTGGATTTCATGGGCATGTTTTCTCCACATTGTATGGAGACAAACACTTGCATTCTGACTCCAGAAAACAAAACGTTTCCTTATGGAATCCAGCCCCGTCAAGAAAAAGAGAATCATACTATCACTGGGACTTAACAGATCCAGGGATATCATTTGGCCTTTTCCTCTTTAGAAAGCTGCTTTCAGGACCCTTCCAGGTCTCTTTTTTCAAATCCTTCCAGTAGAAAATCCCTAAGTCTTCTTTCAAGATTGTATGACATGACTTTTCAGAACAGGTAGGTCTATTGACCGTAAAGACTATTAATAATTCCTGTTCACCTTATTGTTAAAGACACATCCCTTTCTCATATAAAGCAATTGAATGTAAGACAAGTTAAATAATATTTGGGACCATTAAGGATTTAATTATCCTTCTATTTAAAGGAGACAGGAGAATAAAGTTTACATCTCCAATATTGCAGATCTGATCAAGGCACTTGAAGAAAGACAAGATTTAAAAAAAAAAAAAAATGCTACCAATATGCTTAGTCTAAAACTTTGGAGGGTGAAAGTCATATGATCAAAGGTTATAGAATCACTACAGGTAAAATGACTGTTCACTGAATTCTGAATAACATGGCTAGAGTACTTGGAGAAGTAGCATTGGGTTAAATGCTTGCAATTGTTTGTTGTTGGGTTGGGTTTTGTTTTGTTTTGTTTTTTTAAGGAAATTTTTCATATCACAGGATAGATATAGATTTAGAAAGTCAGCTTTTTTTTATGATCTTGTATATAAGAGGCAAGGAAGAGTTGGGTTAATTTTATTTGTATATATTTACTTTGCTTTAAGCATTCTTCTAGGCACTTTTAAAAGACTACCTAGGAGGTGCCTGGGTGGCACAGTAGTTTGGCGTGAAGTCTGCTTGGGATTCTTTCTTTCTTTTCCTCCGCATTTCCCGCTCATGCTCTCTCTCTCTCTCTCTCTCTCTCTCTAAAATAAATAAATAAATCTTTTAAAAAATTATCTCATTAATCCCCACTTTGGTTCAGTAAGGTAGGTATTCTTATTATCCTCATTTTTTTAATGGAAACTGAGGCTCAGGGAAGGTATGACATCACAGAGCTGATAGGCAGTGGAGTCTGGCCCCCAGATCTGTGCTCAAAACTACTGCATCACCTCCCATTCAATCACACATTCAATAAATGTCCAGTGAGCACCTACTGTGTGCAGGGGATGATGCAAAGGTAAATTAAATGTTGTCTTTTCTTCAAAGTGTCTATAGATTAAGAAGAGAGAAGAGACATGAGACATGAGATGGACACAAATGCCTATATCTTAAGGAAGCATGTGACAAGTTACCTGACAGAGACAATGGGAATCTATGAAGCAACTCTGTAACTACTCCATGTGGTCCAAGGAGAATGGGACATAGAAGAAGCAGAAGAGAAGGACTTAGGAGGAGGGGCCAACAATCATGTTGGGGATAATTATAAAGGGAGCCTATAGTAAATACCTCTCAAATGTTGAGAAAAGAGAGTTCCCCATGGGAGATAAATCAATTCTTACAAAATGCTGGAGCTGTGCAAATTCAATGTTCTGTAGACTCAGTGAGGCCAGGTCTCTCGGACTAAAACTCAGCTATAGCCTTTTTCCCACTTGAGCAACAAAGAAACCAAGCAAATATTTACACATTTAAAAATACAACTGACCTACTATATACCCATGAGAATGACTAAAATTTTTAAACTAAAAGTAAAAAGACTGACAATACAGATAATGCCAAATGTTGCCAAGAATATGGAGCAAATGGGACTCATAAATTATAGGTGGGAATGTACAAGGGTACAACCTCTTTAGAAAAAGGTTGAGCAGTTTCTTATAAAACTAAATATACACCTACTTTATAATTCAGCAACTCTACCCGTAGGTGTTTACCCAAAAGAAATAAAAACAGGTGTCCACAAAAGTCTTGTACAAGAAACACAACATAGATGAATCTCAAAAACATGATGAGGGAAAGTAACCAGACACGAAAGACTACATGGGGCAGGGTTCCATTCATATGAAGTTCTAGACTTGGAAAAAGAATTATTTGGTAGAATCAAGTCAGAACAATGGTCAGGTCTGGGAGGGTCAGTGCCTGGATTACTGGGAAGGAGCATGGGAGGACTTCCTGGGAGTTTGCGTGACATAGGTATATGTATTTGCCAAAACTTGGCAAATGATCATTTAAGATTTATATATTCCATTGCATATAAACTTTACCCTGAAAGACAAGAAATGTAAAAGATATTGAATTCTAGCTAAAGATATGCATGATGTAGTATTTAAAAGTGAAATGGCTTTATGTCTGCTCCCTACTATGATATGTATCAAAAAATAAGATGGACTGATGGATGGACAAATAGATATGTGATAAAGCAAATATATTAAAATGTTAATTACGAATCCAGCTGCTGGATTTTTGAGTAGTCACTATAATAGTCTTTCAACTTTTCTGTATGCTTGAAATTTTTCATAGTAAAATTGCTTTTGGAAAAATACAACTCAAGAATATAGTAATACATATTTTTGAAGGTTTGAAGATTTGAATTACCTAGAAATCAAAATGACTTTGCAGTGAAGAAAGCTTAGGCCCCTATTTTTGTAACTACCCTCCTTTCTTGAAGTGTAGAAGGAAATAACCAGAGAGGTAATGCTACTACAATGCATGACTGAAGGACCCTCAACTTTATGACACAAAACATGTGTCTTATGTGTTTTAGAAATATTTTGACTGCTTACTTCAAATGGACCTTTAACTTTAAAAAAAATTAGAGTGGATAAACCAAAGTTATTGGAATACAAGGGCAATCTCTGGAGTCCTAAGAATTTGTTAAAGACATTTTTTGCTTGTTGTGCAGAAAATTTAGAAAAGCTCCTAAGTACATAGTGAAGAAGAAGGAAACCACCCATAATCTGATCACAAGAAAAAAAAATCACTGTTAATAGTTTGAGAAACTTATTTCCAGTGATTTCTCTTTCCACATTTTTAACAGACTAAAATGGTAAATAGATCAGTGTATAGTGTGAATAAAAAACTTTTCATAAATAAATTTAAGAAGTACATAAGGTTATTTTAAATGGGTATGTCATATCTTACTACGGAAATGTGGGCGTATGGGTTGCTTTAATTTAGTTTTCTGTAATAAATAATGTTGAAAAGAAACATTTGTGCAAAAATACTTATTTTTAGGACAAAAAATTTCTGGAAATGTACATTTAACAGAGCATCTTAACTGGTCTGTGGGTTAAGAATTAGTCCCCATGCGCTTTTGACAAAGTGTCCTTATTGCTACAGACAGTTCAATTATAGTAAATACGAGCTTAGCCTCATCCCATGGTTTGTCAGCATTCCAACAGCCCATGGAAAGAGACTTGAACCCTGTCTACACCCGCAGTTCAGGCGAACACAGACTTATGCACTGGGTGGGGGATGGGATGGGAGGTAGAGATGAAGAACTCAGTTTGGAAAGTGTTCCTTTCTTCTCCAGCAAGGGAGAAAGGAACTATAATCTTAAGTGAGGCAGGAGCCCAGCAGCGGAAGCTGCCTGAGACAGTGAAGAGTCGCCCCTCTACAGGATGAGGCTGTGCTTGAACCCTCCCCAGGTTCACCCATCTGCTGGATATCCCTAGAAAGAACAGCCTCTGTATTAAAAAAGGATAAAGAAACTGTATCATGTCAACAGGAGAGTAGGTAAACCACTGTGCTGTGGAGGCGCTCTTTAAAAGCAGTGGACGTAAGATGATAAGGTATTTCCATTCTACAACAGAAAAAGATGTGAGCTGCTGAGACACATTCAGAAATGGGGACTCACAGCAAAAGAACTCAAACATATTGTTATTCTGAAGGCAAGAGGACCTGGTACAAGATGAGAAAAGATTTGTATCTCTCCCTTGTTCTGTTTCAGCAAATGACTCAGATCTACTAGAATACTAGAGCCGGCAGGCACCAGCTGGAGAAAGCTCATTGGTAAATACTCAGGAATTCTGCAAACTGGTTTAGTAACTTGAAACTGGCCTTGCTGGAAATATTCACAGCATGGAAATCAGCAAATACCGCATATCAGTGCTTTCCCTGACCCCCGGAGATTTGGCTTACCAGTTCATCACAGCTCAAATCCAAAGCTCCGTTTCTGATTTCTCTCCCAAATTCCAGACCCATTATTGCCAACTACATTCAGAACATCTCCACTCAAATTCATTAGGTTCAAAAGAGAACCCATTGTATTGTCTCTCAGGTATGACCTTGCTAATGAGTTCGTACTTCTGTTAACAATTTACCATCTTCCCAAACACTGTAACTCAAAACCTCACAATCATATCTGACACTTCACTCAATAATAACAAGAAAAAAATGAAGGGACAGAAAGGAGAATTACTCAAGTGACATTAATTTAACACATTATGTCAGCCCTTGTGATTAGCCCTTTACAAACATTCTTACAATGTCTCTTGAAAGAGGAAATCATTCCAGTTCTGCATATGGAAAACTGAAGTTCAAGGAAGTTATATTACTTACCCCAACTTACAGGGTTATTAATTTTCAGAACTATGATTTGAATCCAGGGCCCTCTGAGTACAGAAACCATTCTTAAAACCAAATGTCATATTTCTAACCAATCAGCTGCTCAATTTGGCCCTTCAGGCCTTTGTCACTATTTTTATAGAGGTATTATTTATATACAATGAAATTCAGAAATCCTAAGTGCACATTCACTGTGTTGACAAATTCACACGTTTGTGTCAACTCATACTTCTATGAAAACATAGAACACTTTCATCACCCCCGAAAGTTTCCTCCTTCCTTGTTCCAGTCATTCTACCCTGGAAAGTAACTACTGCTTTGATTTATTTTATCCCAAAAGGGTTTTATCTGTTCCAGAATTTCATTTAAGTGAAATATACAGCAGACACTCTTTTGTGGAAGGCTTCCTAAGCTGAACATTTTGAGAATAATCCATATTATTCATGTATATCAGTATTTTATGTCTTTTTATGGCTGAGTTATATTCCATTGTATAAATAAATCAATGTTTGTTTATCTACTCTTTTACTGACAGATGAATGATGGGCTATTATGCCTAAGGACGCTATGAACATTCTTGTACAAGTCCTTTTGTTGACATATGTCTTCATTTCTTTTGGGTAAAACTTAAAAGCATGAGTGTTAACCCATGGGTTTGGTGTATGTTTATCTATATGAGAAGATGTCATACTGATTTCCAAAATGATGTCATCATTTTATATTCCAACTACCAGTACAGATATTCTCTACTTACAATGGGGTTACTTCCTGATAAATCCATTGTAAGTTGAAAATATCCTAAGTCGAAAGTGCATTTAGTATACCTACCCTGCCAAACATCAAAGCTTAGCCTAGCCTACCTTAAAGGTGCCTAGAACACTTATATTAGACTACAACTGGGCAAAATTCTCTAACACAAAGCCCATTTTATAGGGAAGTGTTGAATAGCTCATATAATTAATTGAATACCGTACTGAAAGTGAAAAACAAAATGGTCCTATGTGACCGGAATGGTTGTAAACATATCGGTTGTGCGCCCTCGTGACCACATGGCTGCCTGAAAGCTGCGGGCTGGCTGCCACTGCCCAGCAGCACGAGAAAGGATCCTATCATGTACAACTAACTGGAAAAAGATCAAATTTCAAAATCTGAAGTTCTGTTTCTACTGAATGCATATTGCTTTTGCCTGATCGTGAAGTCGAAAAATTAAATTGAACCATCGAAAGTTGGGGACCATCTGTATGTGATGATTCCAGTTACTACACATCCTTGCCAACACTAAGCACGTATTGTCAGTTTTTTTAATTTTAGCCACTCTGGTGAGCGTGTAGTGATAACTCATTGGCTTTGATTTGCATTTCCCTAACGACATTTCCCTTATGATAGATGATGTAAACCTAGACATTGAAGAAAACACAGGAGTAGCAGGAATATTATCTTCATGACTTTACAGAAGGCAAAAAGTTCTTTGACAGGACCCAGAAAGCACTAACTTAAAAAATCTACATATCTATAGATATATTTTGTGTGTGTGTGTGTGTGTGTGTGTGTGTGTGTGTGTGTGTGTATAAAGAGAGAGAGAGAGAGACATACAATGGACTTCATCAAAATTAAAACCTTAAGAAAGTAAATAAACAAGCCAAGTCCTGGAATAAATACATACATACAAGACATTACACCCAGACTATAGTAACAACTCTTCCAACTCAAAGTTTTTTTAAAAAAATCCAATGGGAAATTATGGGCAAAAGACTTGAACAGACATTTCACAAAGGAAGATCTGCAATGGCCAAAAAGGTACATGAGATAATTCCTCACAGTACTTCATCGTTACCTTTTCTAGGAGCCGATCATTTTTTATTTTGTACTACAGTTTCTGTAAGTATAACTCCCAACCCAAACTGTAAACCACTTGAAAGCAAAATGAACATTTGAGGCACCTTTGTACCAGGGTATATATACATGGGGAGACAGGCAAGGCTCACAAATATTTTTAAACGGTTGACCCAATGAATGCACAACGTACACCATAAAACATTTTTAGCTGGTCATTAATATTGTAAGCAAATGAAGCAGGATTATTAGAGCAGCACCAAGAGAGAAGAATGAAAATAGAGAACAAGAGGACTAAGCCTGAGAGAAAAAAAAAAGTATTTCCCACAGACAGCTGAAATGACATTTTAAGTGTTAGTGTAAAATATAAGAGGAAATAGAGTTAGTAGAATAAAACGACAACGATAATGTGATATAAAGCTTTCCAAAAATAAGACACCTACTTTTTTTGCTTGGGCAACCCATCTCTGTGTGAGTAATTTTGCATCTATAAAAGCCCAGGGGAAGCCATCAGACCAAAACAGGAAGCTGTGCATGTGCTCTCAGGCGGAAGTCACCAAGACATGGCATCCTGCTTGCCAGAAGACTCAGATTCCTTGTCAAAAAAAAAAAAAAATAGACCCCAAAAATGCAGATGGCAGCAGTACTGCATCACAATAGTGTTTTCAGATTCGGGTGACTTGGAATTCCCAGCATACCATAATTTTAACTCCTATAGGGCATGTCCTTTCTGAAATAAAATTTGCTCACTGAGGCACATGTAAATAACTTGTGCAAAACTTGTTCATCCTCATGACTCATGAACCACTGTTCAATATTAACAGTAACTCTAAAAAGGAATTTTCTAGAACCAGAGGTTTACTCAGGCCATCTTCATAATTATTAAAAAAAAAAAAAAAAAAAAAAAAAAACAATGTACTCTCTGTTCCAGATGATGTCCTCAAGAACCAGTTCTTTTCAGGAAAAAAAAAAAAAAACCTGAAAAATTCCAGGGATTCTGTCGCAAATTTCAAACTAATTTGTATAAATCATTCAATTCCCATGTAAAAGAAAGATTGGTTCTTTTCTCTTTCCTGATCAGAGCTTTGACACATGTGGAAGTTCTGACCAATAGAAGCAATCTTCATGACTTTTCCTTTTTGAGATTCTCAGAAGGAAAAAAAACAAGCTTACTGAATAAATTAAATTACATTTCATGACTAGAGCAGTAAACAAGAGGATTAGAGATACACTCTGGGTGGGGTTCATACAGGTCCTGGGAAAAGAAAGAAAAACAGGAATTTTTTAAAAAGAAAGAAAGAAAGAGAGAGAAGAGTTAAAAGATTTAGAAGAATCCAAAAAAAATGACATTCCAGAATTGTACAATGTGTGTGTGTGTGTTTATGGAGGTGGAAGGAGGAGGTGTCTAAGAGTCAGAGAAAAGCAAACCTTAAGTGAAAGTTATAGTTTTGTCAGGAAAACCTTGGCGAATAAACATATTTCTCTCTATCCAGGCAAAACATACCAAGATAATCAGCAGAACTTTTTAAAGAATATGACCTCACCTGAGATGCCATCTCAGAAATATTATTCTCCAATAATAGAACCATCTAACACACACACACACAAACACACACACATTTTAACATGTTAACACCAGACCCAACGCCATAGTAATAGACATAAAGGAAGGACAGGATGGAAATTGCAAAATGGCAGAGTATTCTTAAACACGTTGGGTGGACATACTTAACACACTTCAATCTCTTGAAGTCTCATTTCTTTCTCAAGTTTTCTCAATGAAAAGCTAACAAGAAAAGGAAGTGTTTGTGGCCAGGGATGGGAGAAAACAAAAAAGTAAATGGTTCAAAGTTCTGGAAAGACACCAAGGCAAAAGCACATTCAGTCCAGGTGTTGCCTTCTTTGTCCTTTTCAACCTGTAAATAGATGGAGAACGCAGTGCTCGAGGGTCCTCTGCTCTCCTTGACTGCCCTCACTCTGGGCAACTTGGCTTAGATTTTCCACAAATGTGATGTGTTCCTATGAAAGATACATGTATATAATTTTTTAGATCTGTCATATTTTTAAATGCTCAAGGAGAGCCTATCATTTAAAGGATTCCCCCTCGTTTATACATGTCTAAGTTCCAATTTTGGCATTTGGGACTTCTATAAAATGTAGTGTATCAGAATAGTGTTCCATTTCAGAATCAGTGAATGGCTTTGCTACACCAGAATGTCAGGCTTCAGCATGTTATTTCTGTATTCTAATTCAAATCCTTTATGTGACTACCTATCCATTTCTAATTTGAATTTTGCTGGGTGGTTTAAAGCTTTTAAGTCCTTTCACATCTATTCTTTAAGATGCTTAGTTTAGCATCTTGCATTTTCCCGCCAGGGTTTTCTTGTGCATAATTCTTTGGCACGCCAGGTGGCAGGTTCTGAAACAGTTGTTGGGCGTTCTGTGGCCCCCAAACTCTCCCAAGGAATATGGGCAACTTGGGAGCGTCCTGAAGGATTTGGTGCCTGGGGTAACATGTGCTGTTTGTTTAGTGAATTAGCACCTCCGAAAACGATCGTAAAGAAGGTGTTCCTGATGGCATGGAGCACAGAAATAGGAAGCATAGTTGATCTGTTTCAGCTCTAGCTTGTGCTCTGTCAGCACTATACAAATGTTAGACTCCAGTTCAAAATTGATAACCTCAATGTTTTTAGCCCGTGTTCACCATGTTTGAAGATATGATTTAGAAGATGTCAGCTGGAATTCATGATCTTGGAGGAGCTTTTAATGAGAACATGGTTTATTTGGTCATGGATGGTTCTACTGCCTGTCTTATTCTTTCGTGCTCCCTTGGCAGGCACCAGGGACTTCAGTTCTGATGTGGATTTTTTTTTAATTCTGTGCATTAGCAATAAATCTATAATGACTATTTTAAGGTCTAAATATATGAAACATGAATGGTGAAAAGGCCACCTGCATTATGGTAGTACCAA
This sequence comes from Zalophus californianus, assembly GCF_009762305.2. Classification (NCBI taxonomy): domain Eukaryota; kingdom Metazoa; phylum Chordata; class Mammalia; order Carnivora; family Otariidae; genus Zalophus; species Zalophus californianus. The sequence continues at coordinate 83,897,169 of NC_045595.1, forward strand.
TAATAGCCCCCAGTTCTGCATGCTAAATAGGGTGCAGCCACATGGCTGAGTTATTTACATACACCTAATCTTTATAATAAGGCTGCAACTTAGGTACTCTTATTAATATTTTACAGATAGAGAAACCGAGCCTGTACATTACTGAAAATATGTCACCTTGACCCCAGAGCCTAAGTTTATGACCATTATACTCTCCTGCCTCTTTCTGCAATTCATTTAAGTGTCCTTTGATAAGCTGCAACACTCTGTAAATGTCAGGTGGTATTCTCGCGGCTGTTGGAAAGGAGCCTAATCCCTGAACTCTCAATACTGCCACAATCTAAAGGAAGAAATGCCTTAAAGTGGTTTGAAGGGTACAGCTATCCTTGTGAGTCATTTGAGTGTAGCTATCCCATGGGGATTTGGTGCAGAAATACTTCAGAACTAGTGTTTTAGATTTTCAAGAACTCAAGTTAGGGGCCAATGTCACCAGAAACTGCTGCCATCTACTTCTGAGTGTGGGGAAGAAAAAGCCTTGACGAAAAGCCAACAAAACAGCTACTTCAAGGCTGAAGAAGGCCTGCCTGGGATGTCTATATTTTTCTGCTGTGGTTGCAAAGAAAATGTTTGCATTCTGAGAGCACTTCAAAATGAGATCATGTATCTGCTCCTTGGAAGATCCCTCTATGTTAAGGTCTCCCAAGGAAGATATTGCTTCTGTGACACTACAAGGTAAAGACATCTGGTTCCATTATCCATCACTGTTATTTAGAAGTGAGAAATGGAGTGAAGGCCAAAGGTCAGGACTCCCAAAGCAGAAAACTCAAACAATATGTTCAGTACTTGGGTAACACTCCTCTGGCGTATGCAGATATGGCATCTCAGAGTTTAAGGCCTATTGTTTTCTGACATATCTCTATGACAAAATATTATTTGTCAGTCTTCTCTGAAATAGAAGTACACATCACTACTGAGACATGAGACTGCTTTTGCTAAAAGTTGATCATTTGGGCAGCAATACGCAATTGCAAGTTATCAATAATTGCTTTGTTAAGCGAACAGATTTCAGTGATTTCTCTCAAGTAAAATATTGCTTTCATGACATCAACCCTTTAGCTGAAAAGAGGAATTAATCTGTTGTTGAGGCAACTAAAGTGATCTTAATTATAGTTGTGAATTTGGTCTCATCCATAGATTAGGGAAACTATTTTGTTGATCTTAATGGATTCTTGAATTTACAAGAATTTCCTCTCTCTCTCTCTCTCTCTCTCTCTCTCTCTCCTCTTTCTTTCTCTCTCTCTCCCTCCCTCCCTTTCCTCTCTCAATTATACAGGAATCTTCAGGTCTGAGCTGGTGTAGTAAATGTCTATTAAAGCATTCAAAAATTTACCCCTCTACGATCATTAGTAAGCACTGCTTTGGAGCAGGGACAAAACAAACAGCCTCTGTCACTTTGAGAGGAAACGTCAATACATCCTTGTTGATAAGGGAAACTACCTGTGATCGAACACATTCAGGGGCGAGGGGGGGCGGGAGCAGATGTAGTGTGTTTGGGTAAGAAAGGTGAATAAGCCAACGTGGTGACCATCCAAGCCAAGAGCAACTCAAGAACTGGAATTGGAATATGAAACAGAGCTATGGTGAGTAAGTATACCCATTTCTGTTTTTTAAATTCTTATTTAAAAATCGAATGGAGAAGCTGCCCATGGTTTCCCATTTCAGCATTTTAATTTTTCTCTGTCCTAAAGAAGTCTAATTTCTTACTGAATACAATTCTAATGTGTTTTGTGTTATTACTAATTTATCTCATTTTGTTTTAAATTGCACTTTCCCTTGTTTTGGAGGGGAAACCTTGAAAATCTAAACCTCCCTAAGGACAACGTGGTGGAGAATCCATGGTAGGTTTTTTAACTTCTATCAGCCTATATCTATAGATACAGTTTGAAAGATCGCAGGATTCTATGTAAATTGTTATTCCTGAGTTAATGAGAAAAGCACGTTGGACAATTAATACATATTGTCAGCCTTTAGAACAATGTGGGAAAGCCCTTAAAAGATTTCTGACAGAAGTAGCTAAAACATCGTGTGTGTGTGTGTGTGTGTGTGTGTGTGTGTGTGTGTGTGTGTGTACACACATCCCTTAGGTTTAGGTTAGAAGCCAGAATGAGAGTTGAAAATTAAAACTAATAGGGAAAGTCTCAAAAATCTAAGTTTTATTTTCAGTTAGAATCTTAAAGAAGGGTTTGAGAGGTTCCTATTCTATCTAAAATGGTTTGTTCATAAATAATGAATGTTAGAAAGGCAGAATGCCTACAGTCCCTTTACATCCAAAAGGAAATTTATGATCCCCTCAAAATTTTAAATCATTTCAGGCTGGGTAAAAAGAATACCTTTAGGTATTATTTTTGACCTAAGTTCCACTCTGGCAACTTGCTAGAATTATATTCCATATAAGGCAGAGTTAATCAACCTCAGCACTATTGGTACTTTGGACCAGATAATTCTGTTATCAGGAGCTGTCCTGTGAATTATGAGACTTCTAGCAATATTCCTGGCCCCTACCCACTAGATTCTAGTAGCAACCCCACCATCAAATGTAAGAATCAAAAATGTCTCTAGACATTACCAAATGTCTCTTGAGAAAGATGGTGAAAAAAAATCACCTCAGCTAAGAACCCCTGATAAAAGAATTCCTATGTAGTGTGTGTGTGTGTGTGTGTGTGTGTGTGTGTGTGTGTGTGTTTGGTGATGGTGGTAGTGGTGGTGGGGTTCTTACTAAAGAAACTAACTGTAAAATAATTTCAACTTTTATTTGGTACTGCACTTCGAAAAAAATGGCCTCCACACCTGTCATCTCTCATTAGAGGTGGAGAATATCTTTCTTCCCTTTGAATCTTGCTTTGTCTTGTAAAAAGCTTTGATAAAAAGAATGTGAATAAGTGACAATATGTGACTGAAGCTAGGCCTTGGGAGGTCTTACAGGTTCCAATTTGCTGTCTTGGAGTGCTGCACTGAGGCCACCATGTAAGGAAGCCAGTCTAGCTTCCTGGAAAAATCAAAGGGCACATGAAAGAAAGACAAGGTGCTCCAACCAACAGCAAGCTTCAGTGCCAGACACGAGTGAAGCCATCTTGGACTTTGCAGGCCAGCTGATCCTCCAGCTAACTCAGCCTCATGAGTGAACCTGGGTAAAAGCAGTGGAAGAAATAACCAGCCATCCTATAGAATCAAGAGAAATAGGAATTGTTCTTGGTTTAAGCCTCCAAGTTTTGGGGTGGTTTCTTATGCAGGAAGGACTAACATGGTTCCCTGGATTGGACCTAATGTACACTACTATCAAGAGACTCCTATATGAAATGTGGGGGATCAGATCCAGAGAGGTGAGTGACTTATAATCATGAAGACACGGTTCCCAGTATCCTCAGAGACTTCATACAGCTTCTCAAGAGTGTACATGTAGATTGATTACTAACTTTTCAAAACTTCACCCAATTCAATTAGGAAAAAGCATATTTATGCAGTATCAACAATGTACAAAGTACAGAAGGGCGGGGGGGCAGATAGGCTATAGCTTTCTACCTGTTTTTAAAGTAAGTTAAGACAAAATCTTCGTTATTATTGTGAAAGGGAGTGAAACATAAAGCCTGGAACAATAAAACTATATGCATCAAACAGATAATGATTATGGAGGTTTTGTATTGATAACTTGTCAACTTGGTTATGCTGGAAGAATTTTCCCTAAACCTCCTTTCATCCTTTAATCCTTTCTAGATTAAAGTTGGCCCAAAGAGAAATTCACATGACATTTTTGATAGGTGGAGGTGAAGCTCTGCCATTATGCTCTGAAGGTTTTCATGGTTAGATGCAGTGAGAAATAGATGGAGAGATGCCAGTGGATTCCACCATGTCCTTGCTTAACCCCTACCTTGTGTCCAGTTCTTCCAAACTGCTGGTCCTGTTGGTCAACAGCTACCACAGACCCACCACCTGAAGTTGAGGCAACAGCTCACGTATATTCTGGAGCAGCTCTCCTTCATAATACAACTTCAGCATCTGGACATGCTTGGCTTCCAGATTTTCCTGTAAGCTATCACTTGTTCTTTTGTATAGTGTGCCAGAAGGGCTGGCTAGTGATTTTTATGTGATCCTTCAAGTCTTCCTTTTGGACTTCTCTTCATCTTCTCCCATATTTGTATATGGTCTTCCAATAGTAGACTTTTTCTATCATGATACTCATAGTAATTTTTACTTCCCAATGGAACCCTGGAAAATAGGGTAACACAGTTCAGAAAGACGAAGTGGAGAGGATTCAATTTCACGCTGGCTATTCTATGGGATTGCACTTAATTTGGGGGATCCCATACATGTTGGATTTCCTAGCATTGATGAGAGTGGAAAACGTCTTACAACATCATGTCCATTCATTCTTCACCTGGTCATGGAAAAGCAGAGGATGGGAGAAAACATTAAAAAACGCTCCTGCTCCTTAGTTGTTCCAGTTATAAATCCAGGAGGACTCAAAAGGAGATTTTTACAACATGGCCAGGGGATTAATACACTGTCTAACACGATAAAGATCTCATGGGCAAAAACCATATTGAGGAATAGTAACTAGGGACATTTTTTAAATCAGAAGTAGAGGAAAAGTAACACTAGACATTTTGGTGACACAAGAAAATGTTTATGGCATTCAAAGGGAGGTGTAGTTCAGAAATAATTTAAATAGGTTTAAGTGCCCATCATGAATACAAAAAAAAAAAAAAAGAAAAACTGTAGGCAAAAGGAATCTTGAGAGGTATACATCAACAAAGAATAAAAAATTTTCTGTAAGATAAATTGAAATGTACCAGGGAGAAATAAATGCTAATAGTCCTTGGTTGATAAAATTGAGCTTTGGACTTCTGAAAATGTTGTATGTGCAAAAAAAAATTGTGATGTTTGTATTTCATAATGATTAGAAGGAATCCTGAAATCAAGAAAGACTACAATTCTGAACTGTAGGTAATCTTGTAAAGCTCAGTGGATCAAGTCAAACATACGCTACTGGTTTTCACTTACTTTCGGCCCTAAAAGATTACCCCTGGGCCAAAGGGGATGCAAGATCTACACCAATGGTTCACAAACTCTAGAAGGTATCAGAAATCACCTGGGGGCTTGCAGAAAATATTCCATGTGGGCCCGTATTTAGAGATCCTGATTCAATAGACCCTGAGTGGAATTAGGAAATTTCTACTTTTTCAAAATATCCTAGACGATTCTGACCTAGATCGTCTAAGATATACCTTGAGAGACAGTTATCTGGACTCAAGAGAATAACTTCCCAGGTTCTGTACCTGTATACCTGCGTATACCAAATGAAAATCCCTAAATGTTATTTTCAAAGTATAAAAATACCACATAATGTCCAACATGATGCCTTGTTGAAGAAAACATACCAGTTGCTTTGTTCCCAAGGAAAATGCATGAAGTTCATTATTTGTGTGTGTATGTGAGAGAGAGAGAGAGAGATTGTGAGAGAGGAAGAGAGAAAGAGAGAAAGAGAGGACATCCTGTACTTGATGATGTTCCTGAGGAGGCTGGCAGCTTTATCTCAGATGTCAAGGCATGAAGGTCTCAAACTTGCTTACAGGCTCAGCAAGATGGCTTCAGACCAAAGCGGGATTTTTCCCCATCCTGTATTGCTAATTCCAAAGAAATGTATAAAATTGCTCATGTCATTTATTGATCAAGGAAAAATCTGTATTTTTTCCTAATAAGGTATAATAAGGAAAATTAAGGAAAACTTTAGCTCACTATGAAGAGTTTACTTTTGGCAAAAAGGAAACATGTTCAAACATTCAGCTCTTCAACAATGGCAAGGGAGTGCACATTTTGTATTTAAGGTTTTTGCAATAATTAACATGTGAAATGGGATACCAATCATCCAAACTTGGTATCTCAATTTTGCTTATATTTTTGTGAGTGATAATGTCATTGTATTTTACAAGGACAAGTGTTTCAAATGTTCTTTCTTGCATCCTTGCTTTGTAGACTTTGTTCCCTCTGTCTAAAATGCCTTCCTTATGCCTTCTTCACTTAACTAAATCCTGCTTATCCCTGAGACTCAGCTCAGACTCCACTTCCTCCATGGGGTTTTCTTTGAAATCCCTCAATCCCTACCACTTTACTCCCTGAACTAGACATTTCTTCCTACTCCGTTTCAGAGTAGCTGGTGCTTCCCTCAATTAGTGCACTGTGACTCCAATGTCTGCAGCCCCTTTGCCTCCACCAATAACCTAGGAGTTCAACGAGATCAAAAGCATCATCTTATTTGTTTCTATTTCAGGAGCTGAGCAAATAGTAGGGGTTAAAAAATAACAGCATAATAATGTATTTTTAAAATTGAAAAATATCAAATCTTAGTGAAGCATAACACTAGTGTTAGTTGCTCCTATACAAAAAAACCAGGAGGTCATTCATTGCAAAATGTGTAACCACATCAAGAAAAGCTAACATAATATATCAAACACCCACCACAGCAAACATGTACATCAACACATAACTAAAGGAGTAGTGTGATCTGCTATGTTTAAGGGCTACAAAGTTACAATATGGTTAGAATTTATTTTCCCCCTTACACTGAAACACACATACACACACTCAAAGACAATGAAGTTTTCTGGCACTTCTGTTTGCTCTGCATAGCACCTAGCACAGAGCTGAGCAAACGCTGATGTTTCTATTTCCTTTGGTCTTAATTAACAGGAACAATCTAGTTAGTACTATTCCTTGAGGTAAATGTACAGATTCTCCTACCCAAAAATAAGAACACAAATAAGTATTTGATTTTCAAAGAAAAGACATAAAATATTTCTTTCCATTGAATTATGTATTTAAAATACAACTTCATCACTTAATTAGTATTGACTATTTGGGTAACATTTTACATTTACTTTTAATTTTAATGTTCAAAACTTAAAAAAAAAAGTACAGGGGCGCCTGGGTGGCTCGGTCCTTAAGCGTCTGCCTTCAGCTCAGGTCATGATCCTGGGTCCTGGGATCGAGCCACACATTGGGCTCCCTGCTCAGCGGGAAGCCTGCTTCTCCCTCTCCGACTCCCCCTGCTTGTGTTCCTGCTCTCACTATCTCTCTCTGTCAAATAAATAAATAAAATCTAAAAATCCAAAAAAGTACAAATTATTTACTTATTTGTAATTTTTCCCCCACTGCAGGCTGAGCTAGGCAAGGCCAAGCAAACTGTGATTAAGAAAATGCGTATTTCTTTTAATCAATTAAATTAAAAAGTTAGCACATGAGGCTCATAGCTCCTTAAAATAGTGACTAAATAAAGAAGAGGTAGTTTAGTACTTAGGACAGTGAGACAATAATCAGAAAGTCATAAAAACACCTTTAAATAGGCAAATCTATATAATGCATAGGGTTTATTCCAATATCCTCTAGAATTAATATTTCACGAAAGAGTGAGTGCAAATCACTGCACCTTAATCAGTGCAATCAGACCGAATTTGCTGTCTGACTAAAGCTAAATGCAGAGGCATTTATATCCTCAACAAACAAATATTGTTCAGGTAGAAGATGAACACACGTGAAAAGGGAAACCATGTTACATATTTCAAATGAAAAACTATTGAATTCTTTTTAAAGATTTTATTTATTTATTTGAGAGAGAAAGAATGAGAAAGAGAGCACATGAGAGGGGGGAGGGTCAGAGAGAGAAGCAGACTCCCTGCCAAGCAGGGAGCCTGATGCGGGACCCGATCCAGGGACTCCAGGATCATGACCTGAGCTGAAGGCAGTCGCTTAACCAACTGAGCCACCCAGGCGTCTCTGAAGATGTTTTTAAACATTTCAGGGGTACAAAATGAGCTATTGGGACTTCATCAAGATAAAAAGCTTCTGCATAGCAAAGGAAACAGTCGACAAAGCCAAAAGACAACCGACAGAATGGGAGAAGTTATTTGAAAATGTCTTATCAGATAAAGGGTTAGTATCCAAAATCTATAAAGAATTTATCAAACTCAACACCTAAAGAACAAATAATCTAATCAAGAAATGGGCAGAGGGCATGAACAGACATTTCTCCAAAGAAGACATCCAAATGGCCAACAAACACATGAAAAAATGCTCAACATCATTTGGTATCAGGGAAATACAAATCAAAACCACAATGAGATACCAGTCAGAATGGCTAAAATTAAAGGCTCGGGAAACAACGGCTGTTGGCAAAGATACAGAGAAAGGGAACCCTCCTACACTGCTGGTGGGAATGTAAGCTGGTGCAGCCACTCTGGAAAACAGTATGGAGGTTCCTCAAAAAGTTGAAAATAGAGCTACCCTACCACCCAGCAATTGCACTACTGGGTATTTACCCCAAAGATACCAATGTAGTGATCTGAAGGGGCACCTGCACCCCAATGTTTATAACAGCAATGTACACAATAAACAAACTATGGAAAGAGCCCAGATGTCCATCAACAGATGAATGGATAAAGAAGATGTGGTGTATATATAAAATGGAATATTATGCAGCCATCAAAAAATAACATCTTGCCATTTGCAACAACGTGGATGGAACTAGAGGGTATTATGTTAAGCAAAATAAGTCAATCAGAGAAAGAAAATTATCATATGATTTCACTCATATGTGGAATTTAAGAAACAAAACAGAGAAGCACAAAGGAAGGGAGGGAAAAATAAAACAAGATGAAACCACAGAGGAAGACAAACTGGAAGAGACTCTTAACCATAGGAAACACACTCAGGGTCGCTGGAGGGGAGGGGTAAAGGGATGGGAGAGCTGGGTGATAGGCATTAAGGAGGGCACGTGATGTAATGAGCACTGGGTGTTATATACAACTGATGAATCACTGAACTCTACTTCTGAAACTAATAATACAATATATGTAAATTAAATAAAATTTAATTTAATTTAAAAATACATATATACGTTAAAAAACATTTCCGGGGTACAATACCTGGTTTGTTGATATATATATGAATTTTTTTAAAGAAGGAATACCTGCATCTTAGATTCTGATGGGCATAAACAAATATATTGATTTTATGATACATACTAATATACTGAAATTATCCCAAAAGTAGTTAGATGTTAATATGAAAAGAACTTCAGTATATTTAAGGGAATGTGCTGGAGTTAATGCGTATTTGGGGTTTTGACGGATCAAAATGATTGGCCAATTTAAGTAGAAGATAAATCCTGATTTCTCTCTGAAAACAAATTTCTCTTTGCAGAGTACTTAGGGTAATAGTTCATATTCCTATTTGACTGTTTGACCTTCTTCACGTCTTCACTCAGTGAGGCCCACCCTGAATGACCTATTTAAAATTGAAATATCCCACCCATACTTCTGAACCCCCTTGCCCTGGCAGTTTTTTGTTGTTTGTTTAGTTTTTACTTTTTTAATAACACTTCTTCCTAACTATTTAACTTACCTACTATGTTTATTGATTACAGTTTGTCTCCTTACATGAGAATATAAACTCAAGAGAGGGATATTTTACCTGATTTGCTCAGTGGTAGCTGGTACATGGTGGGCACACAATAAATACTAGCTGACTTTCAGTCAATTTGTATACATACCATCTGAAAAAGTCCATAACAGATTTTAGTAAAACCCACTTTACCAATGGATAAAGTTGAGCACAAGTATTATTTGGTATCCATTCATAATACAAATTTCAAGCAATATTTAGAATAATTGTTTTCAAATGCATTTTTGTTAATATAAATAGGTCTACTTCTGTACATTAGACTGTAGAAAGTCTTTTGACAGTTTATAGACAGATATATGTATGTGGGGAAACTCACTTTTACAAGAATATCTTAACAGAATATATCAGTCTGAGAAAACTGGGTTTACTTTACAGTCAAAATTTTCAATCTGAAAACTCTGCCTTAAATTTGACATTAGGAAACTTTTGAAAGAAAGAACTAAAAGGCATTTTCATAATACATTGTTATACACCCATTTCCTTGATGACCACATCCATCTCCATTACTGATCTACTGCATCTCTACCACTTTCTCATCCATTTAAATTTCAACACCCGCTCCACATCTGTCTTGCCAGGATGACCTCAGTGCTTTGTCAGACACAGGACTATGAGTAGAGCAAATACTTTCATCACTTTTTTTTTTTTTTTGAAGATTCCACCCATCCATTTGATAGAGAGAGACACAATGAGACAGGGAACACAAGCAGGGGGAGTGGGAGAGGGAGAAGCAGGCTTCCTGTGGAGCAGGGAGCCCGATGCGGGGCTCGATCCCAGGACCCTGGAATCATGACCTGAGCCAAAAGCGGATGCTTAATGACTGAGCCACCCAGGCACCCCTACTTTCATCACTTTTATTACTACACTTTCATTAAGTTTTCCCAGTGCCTACCTCTGTAGTCAGAGAAATGTGACCTTGTTTTAAATTCTACTATTAAGAGTAATGGGTTATCCCTGAACTAGGAATGCCCTTGCTCTTCAGGGAACATTGACCTCTTCAACTACCCAGCACATATTTGGGAATCCACCCTGGAGTTTAGGGATGAATTATCTTACCCTCTAAATATCACATCTAATTATCTAGGTTCACAATGTGGAATTGATCATGATTCCTTGCCACTAATATTCAAATTTCCCACACAATCCTAATACAGCTTCATATTCTAGCATTCCCATGATCTACCCATTATGCATGAAATATATGACCCGAATCCATATGACATATAATGGTAAAGTTATAGAAATTTACTGACAGTTCTCTTCTTTACTACAATGTAGATAAGAAAAAAGCAACAAAACAAAATAAAATACAAAAAGTTGACCATTGTGGTTGGTTAATTTCATGTAGATCTTTACATAAGATTTCCTGCTGTTTTTGAAAAAAAGTGCATATAGCAAAGGTATTGGGTCAGGTACATCATGCTCCTCTTCCCGTCTCTGATGTCATTACAAAAGTTCAGGCGATCATGATCCTTCTGGACTATAGCAATTGCCTCCCAAGTGGCTTTCCCTTTCCAGTCCTGCCTTTCTCCTTTTCATCCTCCACAGTATTCATACAATTATCTTCCTGAAAACTTTTAATCCCTTGCTAACTCCTTGGTGCATACAAAATAAAATCCATCCTCCCTCAGAGCCTTAACGCTGACTTGTTGTTCAGACAACTCTCTCCTGTCTCCCACCTTTTCTTGTGTGCCTCAGAGGAACATGGTTGCTGTCTGAGATGTTCATGATGATCCACTTGATTAGGATCTCTATGTGTCTGCTTTGGCCATGCAGTGACTAAAATGGAACATGACACATACTAGACACCAATAAACAGATTGTAGATTTAAGATGGTTGATGAAAACTTCTAGCTTCCTTCCCTTTCCAAATCATGGAGGAAAAAAAATGAAAGTAAAATGTGTCCATGGCAGCACTGGAAACACAAGAAGAGTGCAAACAGTAAATGAGCTCAGTCAGGAACTTGAGGAAGATTGAAACATTGGAATATAAAATCCAATAGGGCTAATGAATCTGTGACCCAGTATATGTTAAAAAAGAAAGCTCCTGTAAATGTTCATGATTTCCAATTTTGTAGCTCTCATGGTTTCCAGTTACTTAGCATGGACACAACTGATGAACAAATCAGTGACCTGGGAGATCAAGCAAAGCAATTCTCTCAAAACACACTGAAAGGATAAAGATGCGGAGAGTGTGAGGAAACCATTAGGAAAAATAGAGGATCGATTCAGAAGTTTCTATTTCTATTTAACAGGAATTCCAGTAAGGGGGAATGAAGAAGATACAATGTTGGAATAATTCAAAAATAATAGCGGAAAATCTCCCTGAGGTGGAAAAAAATGTAAATCTTTCATTTAAAAAAGCTATCAATTGCCAAGTTGCCATGTTCTCAATGGAGTAAAAATTCACCTTCAAAGATAAAGAGAAAAATCATAAAAACTAAAATCACAGAAATATGAAACAAGTTTCCTTCAGCTTCAAAGGAATGGAGTTAAAATGAGAATGCAGATGTATCATCTATAAATCTGGATGCTTGAAGACCATGGAAAAAATTCCTCTCAGATTCTGAGATTAAATTATTTTGAACCTAGAATTCTACATCCAGCAAAATTATCAATCAAGTATAAGAGTAAAAGAAAAAGCATTTGGGGGGGGCGCCTGGGTGGCTCAGTCATTAAGCATCTGTCTTGGGCTCAGGTTATGATCCCAGGGTCCTGGGATCAAGCACCACATCAGGTTCCCTGCTGGGTGGGAAGCCTGCTTCTCCCTCTCCCATTCCCCCTGCTTGTGTTCCCTCTCTTGCTGTGTCTCTCTCTGTCAAATAAATAAATAAAATCTTAAAAGAAAAAAAACATTTGGGGGCATAGCAAGACTCAGGCAACCTAAAATCCACAAACTTTTTGTATATGGAGTACTTGATACAGTACTCAAATAAGGCAGATAGATATATACGTACATACATATATATATTGTAAAGAGAAAAGCATAGAAGAAAGGGGAATGTAGCAAAAAAGAAAGCAATTAAACTCTTGATTTAAATGATCATTATTAAGCGTCTAAGACATTTATGAAAATTCTGGAATTCTTATGTCCTAGAAATTCCTAAATAAAATAATGACAAAGTAATTTAAAAATAGGCATGGAAAAACATAAAATAATATTATATTGTATTATATTATATTATATATTACTTCATATCAATATTTTGGTAAACCTAGATTCCAGAACCCTAGAGTCTAGATTCCAGGGAGTCTATAATCTTGGGTGGCAAAATAAATTATATATTTATTCCCACTAACCTCTAGCTGAAATTTAGCATGAGCTTCAATGATAAATCTAAGCATTAAACATAATGGTATTAACAATACCTGGGACTTTCATCAGTACAAATCACAGAAATGTATCTCATTTTTCACTTGGTGAAGGTATGTGGAAATATCACTTATGATAGTCATTAGCCTATAGATTGTACATAACCTCCAAGTGACTGCCTACAGATTCTCCTGCAAATGAGCTTATCACCCCCTCAGACAAATGTGCCCGATTATCCACATTCTCACATTGGTGCCTCAGCCCCACCTTTTACCCCCTATTAGTCTGATTGACCTCTAATTATGAATACTTGAAAGGAGATGAGCTTTTTCCCTTACTTGCTAAAGTTTTGTAAAACTGGACAGTTGAAATGAGAATTTTTAACTCTCCCTAAGGCAGTACAGTGTTCTGTAACACAGATAACTGAGTGACCTACAAGTATAAGCCTTGCAAGTTCAAACAAATCACATGATTAGGATAACTGTTTGAAGTATTATTTCAAGTAACTTATTAGCATTCACAGATGGTACAGGGGTACAGATCATGTGTGCTGCAAGTTCTGAGCAGCAGAGGTTCTTCTCTTGACTCGGTTTCCTCTTCCATTCCCATTCTGTACACTGAACTATGAGGTAAAAGCAAGCACCCATAGTATATCACACAAGCAGGTTTTGTGCATTTGCATTCCATAAAAATACTGAGCATATGGAGAATAACATTGTGAGAACACCATACACATAACTGGGGGGGAAAAAAACCCACAACCTACACACAAACATTATTTGTAGGAAGGCACAGAAAATCATGTGACTCCACTCATGATAACAGTCAAATTCCGGGGCGGACATTTTTAAAAGTGATTCTAAGAAGCCGTCCATAGACTTCAACCACAAATGGAGTCCGTGGCATTATAAAAAAATTTTTTTTTAAAAAATCCCTGATCTAGATCAAGTTAATGTTTTCTAAGGAGATAAAAAATTAGCAACACCACCTCAGGAGGTGGGGAAAAGAACTGGGATAGACCAATAATTATAGGAAAAACTGAAGGGTAATCAAAGATTTACATGCACACATCTCATCACTCTTACCACTATCAAAGAAACCTGTTGTAAAATGCTGCTCTCCAACCCTCAACAAACAGATCATTTCTCTTAAGTCCTTTTAATAGTTAGAAAAAGGAAAAACAAACAAAAGAAAGTGCACCAATTCATTCCACAAATCAAGCAAAATAACCATGATATCAAGACTAAGAAAAGTATGTATACCTTGGAAAACCATGAGAGCAATATTACCTGTAAAGTTGTACAAATTTCTTAAATGAAATAACAAGAAAGCAAATAAATTTCCTCCAGGGTGGCAAGAAAGAAGGAGAGAAAAGATATGTGATTGAGAAGGTTGGTAAATTGGTCTATGAAAGTTGAAGCTTTGATTGTCTCTACATTGGAAAGCACTACCCACCTCTGAGAGAAATGCTGGAGGAGACTGGGGGTACCTGATGTTTGAAGGGAATGGAGGCAGTTTGACATAATTGTGGCAGACAGTGGGAGGGTGATTTAACCAGAGAAATAATTAGGATTGCTGGGTAGGGTTGAGCATCTATTGCTGCCTTTTGGTGAATTTTTCTGTTTTTTTTTTTCCATTTATTTTTATTTATTTAATATTTTTTTTTACTCAAGTATAATCAACATACAGTGTTACATTAGTTTCAAGTGTACAATATAATGATTCAAAAATTCTGTACATTCCTCGGGGCTCATCACTATAAGTGCACTCTTAACCCCCTTCGCCTACTTTATCCATCCCCTGACCCGCACCCCCTCTCTGGCAACAACAACCAATTCGTTCTCTGTATTTAAGAGTCCGGTTGGTGGTGGTGGGGGGGAGCTGTCTGTTTGTTTTCTTGTTTTTGTTTTTTAAAGATTTCTTTATTTATTTGAGAGGGGTTGGGGACAGAGAGATCACAAGCAGGGGGAGGGGCAGACGGAGAAGGAGGGAGAGAATCTCAAGCAGACTCCCCACTCAGCACAGAGCCCAACGCGGGGCTCAGTTCCACCACCCTGAGATCATGACCTGATCTGAAATCAAGAGTTAGACGCTTAGCCCACTGAGCCACCCAGGCGCCCCAAGTGTCTGGGTGTTTTTTGTTTGTCTCTTCGGGGTTTTTTTGGTTTTTTTTTCTTAAATTCCACATACGGGTTTTCTTCAACAGAGCTTGTCTGCTTGGTTAGAGGCCATTGAGAATTGTTTTGCCAATAGAGGCAAAAAAAAAAAAAAAAAGAGGAGAGAAAGAATCCAATGACATAATAACTACACTGGGAAAGATGAGAAGTGAAGACTTTAGGTCAATAATTTAGAGATCCTGCTGTTGGAACAGAATGGCCTGGTTGAGAGTAATTGATAAGGAAGATTATTACCTATTTCTATTATGTAATACTATGCAACAATTTAAAAGAATGAAGTAGATCAATATGCACTAAAATATAAAACTCCCTAAGATATACTATTGAATATTGAAACCAAGACATAGAAATACGTGTGTGTGTCCGTGTGTGTGTGTGTTCCACCAAATGCAATTGTAAGGAGGAGGGCTTATAATTTTTTTTTTATTTTACTTTCCTATGGTTTGAGTTTTCTATACCTAGTATGCATTTTAATTTTAAAGGCATAAAAAAAAAAGCTATTTCCATGTTGGAAAAAATGGTGTGCCCAACTCCATCATATAAAGATGCTGCTGCTAACACTTCTATTTGTTTTCATCCAATATTTTTTTGGTGCAAATATCTTTTCTTTTTAACAGGAGGGAATCACATTGTGCATACTGTTTTTAATCAGCTTTTTCTACCTTTTCCATGGCATTAAATATTTCTCTAGTATCATTTTAGTGGCTAAATAAAACCTTGTTGTTAAATATTTATGTTTTATTCAGTTCTTGTTTCTACCAAAAACACTTCCATAAAAATCTTGTAGCTATAATTTTGCAAACATCTATGACTATTTTCTTACCATGAATCCCCCAAAGTAAAAATGCTTGTTTAAAGGTTTTATGCAGAATTCTGAGGCATTCAATAGAAATGGCCAAATTGCCTTCCAGAAAGATTTTTAAAATTTCAGTCTCTTGGTGACAGTGCCTCTTTCTGTACCATTTTGCCAACACAGAGAATACAATTCTTTTTAAATCTAGGTCCATAAAACTAGATTTATCATGAAAATAGAATTTCTTTTCACTCTAATTCTATATTAAATGGTATTTTCAAACTCAAATACACTGTAATGCTGACCTGAATACAGTTTGATTCTTTGGGATACAGAAATCAGGACAATATTTAGGTACTTTGTACAGACTTTTTTTCCTAAGCTTTTCTTCTTTGCCCGTCAGTTACACTGAAAGATTAAGGATTAGGTTTTGAGAGTCTGGTTCTAACCTACTTCGATGTAAAATTATTAAAATTTAAATATAAGTTTAAAAACTGTGCATTGGACCTTTGTGCCATTGAAGAAGGTCAAGTTCAAGGCCCTTATTTAAAAAGACTTCTCCCTGAGCGATCACAAAAGGAAACCTATTAACATTACATCTTTTCCCTTTCTTTTCTTCTTTGTTCATTTTAAAACAAGGCTGATACTGACTGAAAGCTAAAATTGCAGAAAACAGTCATGGCTTATTCTATATTGATATGGCATCAAAATTGAGTATGCTCCCACTGAACTCACTGGACACAATTATTAGTGGAAATCCTTGATGAATTATCCATCTAAACAAAGCCCAGCTGTTTTGTTTTCTAAACAATATTGGAAAGGACCCGTTAAATATTGCCAACTTGGGCATTGTGTGTTTTTATTTTCAAACAAGAAATTCGGAGTTTGGTATGGTTGGAGCTGGGTTACTAAACATTCTGTTATTCCTATAAAAGATAGTGTAAGTTTTCAAACAAGAATGCTGTTTGAAATACTTCAATGCTAACCTTCGAGACTGTGAAATGGTCTAACATTTTTTAATTATTTCTTTTGGAAAGAAAAGAATATATATTTACCTGCTCTTGCTACAGTTGTGCTGTATACATGCAAATAAAATAATCTACTAAAAGAAAGATGAAGATGATGGTTGCAAGTGATTTTATTTTAGAGACAGAACCATATTCTTCAAATTAATTATAGTGACAGTATGAACTTTTATTGTTCTTTCTCATATAAAAATTGTAAAAATGATACAATGCTGGAAAAAAAAGAGTAGTTGAGGGAGATCAAAGAGGATCAAACACAACTGAAACCTCTGGTGTCTTAGCAGTTATCAAAGGAAATCACACAACTCTCAAGACATCTAATACTTATTTATTTCATTAAAAAGCACACCGTTGAAGTCAAAAAAGAAAAAAAAACAAGATACCACAGTAAAACACTATTTTTCTCTGTAATTTTACCCAGGATCTTTTCAAACATGTAAAGACCTCTGTATCTTATTTTTAAAATAATTACAAACCCCAAAACTAACCTATTGCTTTATCTACTAATTACCTGTCCACTGACCTATTTCTTTCTTTCATTGCCATGCTCCAATTATAAAAGGTCCACATTAACCATGTCTATTTCATTTATTCCCAGCACAATTTTTTTGTAATATATCAGCTCTATCAACATATTAAGTTGGTAGTTTCAGTTGAGTTACCACATTAGAGTAATGCCATATGACAAAAGAGGGGCTAGACCATATGGAAATTTACAAAGGAGGTATGCTGAAACCTGGTTACAGATTTCCTGGAACCCCTCACCCACACCAAGGTTATAAGAGGATCAGGTTTGGGAGATGGAAAAGGAATCTGTGAGGGGAATAACTTGAAAGAGAACTGCCCTTGAGTCTAGCTCACAAGAGGGAGGGGAGACAACTCCTACCCCCTACCCCAACCCTAATGAGAGGGGCTTCAATGAGACCCCTTAAGCTGCAGCCTGACATGTGTTCCTTGCAGTTGGGGGACACTGAGGACCTTCTTTGACTCCTGTATGGGAAAGCTAAAGGGCTTGGGTAGCGCAATGGGAGCGGAATGGGGATTGCTGGTCTGGGAGGAGATTGCCCTTCCCACTGACGGTAAGTTCAAGGTGCACAAACCCCAGAGTAGGTGAGTCAGACTCGAGTAATTTAAAGTCCTTCCCACGAGGACCACAGAGAGAGTCTGTGCAGCAGACTGTTGAGAGACTCAAGGACTGGCCTGGGGTGGTGGGGAGGGTGGCTGCCAAAGGAGACACTACCACATCAAGGGAGTTTCAGTCAGAGAGGACCAGCAGAGGAAACTCTAAAGAACCTACCAAAGTGTCTATGAGAGAAACTGTCAGTTGTAAATGTCTGCCAGGCGTAAAAAGGATACCAGCATCTTAAAATGGCACTGCTTCTCTGTTCCAGCCCTTGGTGATAAACTAGTTAGCAAGCTGGAGGAAGAGGAATGGGGAAAGAAAGAGGAGTTAACTTTAAATCAAGTTGGATTCATATCAGGACTGGATACACTAATTTCTCAGATGAGATTGTGACCAGAAGACTTTCAGTTACACGAGAAAGACCAGAAGAGTCAAGGAGCCTCTCCAGGTTACTAAAGAGGAGCAAGGAAACACTACCACCTGGGCAGGTTTAATGGGCATGTAGAAAGCAAACATAAATTGTTTATTGTGAGTTCATCCCATGAGTCCTAAATGCTCCATTTCTTTTTTGAAATCACTTTCTCAAAATTGCCAATAATCTTTAAAAGGCAATGTAATATGATGAGAAAATAAAGGGATTTGGAAGCACAAGATCTGAAATCAAATTCTGAATGCACACAGCTAAATAGTTGAGTGCACTGACTCGTTGAACCTCTCTGAACATCATTTTTTCATTAATCTATATACTTAAGAGGTTAGAATAGTTCATCTCTAAAATTCTTTCCTGTTGTTAATGCTATTTGTCTTAGTTTGGGTTCTCAGGAAACAGACCCTGGCAATCGCAGGAAACTTAGTAGAGAAGCAGGAGAATGAGATAGGAAAGGAAGCCAATAAAGGGTGTATTTTCAAGCCAGTTGCCACTGTGGGCTGCAGGAGATCAATCCCAATGTGGAACGCAGGGAGAACGTGTAGAGTAGACCAGCACTGTCCAGTGGAAATTGTGGTTTCAAATGTTCTAGTAGCTGAATTTAAAAAGGTAAAAAGAAACAGGTGAAATTAATTTGAATAATTTTTCAACCCACTAAATTCAAAATATTACATTTCAACATGTAAAAAATTTTTTTAAAATATTTTATTTCTTTATTTGACAGAGAGAGACACAGAGAGAGAGGGAACACAAGCAGGGCGGGGTGGGGTGGGAGAGGGAGAAGCAGGCTTCCCGCCGAGCAGAGAGCCCAATGCAGGGCTTGATCCCAGGACCCTGGGGTCATGACCTGAGCCTAAGGCAGATGCTTAACCGACAGAGCCACCCAGGTGCCCCAACATGTAAAAATTATTAATGGGATGTTAAAACTTTTTGAAAAAGTCTTTGAAGTCAATTTTATACTTACAGGATAACTTGACTTGGACATTAATTTTTCATCTTGATGTGTATTTAGAGTTTTTTAAAATTATAGGAGGAAAAGTTCACTCATACGGCCAAGCTTTTCCAAATATACTTAAAAGTGTTCCAATAACTGAGGAGTATCATTTTACTTTAAATTACTTAAAATGAGATGAAATGTAAGATTCAGTTCTTCAGTCACACTAGCCACATTCTATATGCTCAATAGCCACATGTAGCTAGGGGCTACTGCATTGGACACAGATGTTAAACATGCTTCAGAGTTATTCAACATTAGGGGCAAAGAAGCTGGGGAGTTTACCCACCTCACGGACCATCACTGGTTAATGGCTGTTTCTGGGGCCGTTGACAGCTGTGCTCACAACTGAGCTTGCTTACCACCAGAACAAAGCTTCTTGCAGAGAGGTGCAGGTGTTCACAGTAAGAAGCCTTCTGCACGTGGAGGTGAATGCCAAGGGGATGTGGGCAGAGCCCTGACGGTGTCTGCTGCACTATATGACCTCCATTTTGTCAGATATTGTCATGTTTATCAAACCTCTTCTTGATCTCTTGGAAGAATGTGGCAGATCAATTTTTTGTTTCAAATATCTCTCACAGTCAAATCTTTCCTTCCATTGCCACTGACGGTGCACAGCGTGTCAGAGACCCCACCTTACCTAGCATGGTTTGCCACATTTGCAGCAATTCCGTTATTGCTTATGTGCTGTAATTCAGGCATGAAGGTGGATGCTGCCGTATATTGGGAGCCAGGGTATTTATTATGTGGCATTCCCCATCCTAGCCTCCAGAACCAAATCTGATTTTAGGTAGAAAGAATTTAAGATCCAACTTAATACTCTAGGACTTGGCATTTAAGTATCTCTACCCCTAGTTCAGCTAAAAGCTTGATGTTGAGACTGTTGTACCCATGAGACCCATTCAAATTTGCACCATAGTTTGAATATCTGATTCTCTGGTTTTTTCCCTTGAGCCCAGCTTGGCTAATGTCTCTATTCACTAATCTCAGGGAGAATGTGGTCCAGTCATCCAATTTTCCTGGTAACTGTGCCCTACCTACTTGCCCCATAAACCTCTAGATATCTTGTGGCTCTGCCCCCACCCCCAATTTTATTCTCCAGGGCTCCTTGGTCTGTATTGCCCAGTGCTTTCTGGGTTGTGTGAGGCTAAACCCTCTGCAAATCACGTTCTGCCTGCCAGACTGAAACTCCTATCTTCTCCTCCTGGCCTGTGCCACCTAACTGTCAGGATCTCATCCGGGGTTGCTGCCTCTACTCCCCTATCCCATAACATTGCACTTAACCAGGTCATGCAATAGCACAGTCCCAAAATAGGATAACATCTGTTTTCAAGCCTAAATTAATGCATATAAGCTATTATCATTCCTCTTTTTTTTTCCTAATCTATTCTGCGTTATGAAGTCAGATCCATTTCTTAAAATCTTGTATTTGACATGCCAAAATTTGCTAAGGAAAATCCATAACTGTCCTAGATGGAGTCAGGTGTTGGGGAGACAAAAGAAACATATGACAATGTTCCTGACTTCAAGTAGTTTTCCAGCAAATTTGAGAGGCAAGATTCGTATGTATGACAGAATTAGCAAATAGTGTAGAACAGAGATTGGCAAACTTCATCTGTTTTAAAGGGCCAGAAAGTTAATATTTTAGTCACTGTGGGCTATATGTTCTTTTTGCTGAAACTACTCAACTCTGTCTTTGTAGCGTGAAAGCAGCGACAGATGATACGTGAAAGAAGGGGCATAGCTGTTCCAATATAACTTCACTGGCCACTGAAGGGGACACTAAAATTTAAATTTCATATCATTTTTCCATGTCATGAAATATTCATCTTTTGATTTTCCCCAACCATTTAAAAATATTAATATTTGGGTACCTGGGTGGCTCAGTCAGTTAAGCGTCTGCCTTTGGCTCAGGTCATGATCCCAGGGTCCTGAGTTTGAGCCCCACTTTGGGCTTCCCCTACTCAACAGAGAGACTGCTTCTCTCTCTCTGGAGCTCTGTGATCTCTCTCACTTTCACTCTCTCTCAAATAAATAAATAAAATCTTAAAAAAATATATTAACACCACTCTTAGCTTGCAGACCACATAAAAAGGCAATGGGAAGGATGTATTTAGCTGTCATTGTTTCTCAACCAGTGCTGCAGAACACAATTAAGTACTTAGTTGGGTGGTTCAGATCCAAAATGATATAGAAGTTTAAGAAAGAGAGACAGTCATTGAGATACCTTTATAGGAAAGTTGAAACTGAATCTGGAAGGTAGTAAAATAATTTGGCCGATGAAAGAAAGAAAGAGGCTCTATCCAGTCAGCAGTAGCATAATCCGAGAGAGATGAGTTGAGTGTGGAATGATAATGATGGGGCTACACTGAATAGAGAAGGTCCTTATTATCAACCGCTTCGTATCTGTTGGATGTATACACTTGGCCATAAAGTTGAATAAATAAAATGTAAACATTATTTCTTCCCCCTATTCTGTCCTTGCAGATGTGCTCTTAGAAAAATATGAAACCTGGCACGCCTGGGTGGCTCAGTCAGTTGGGTGTCTGCCTTCAGCTCGGATCCCAGGGTCCTGGGATGGAGCCCCGCGTGGGCTCCCTGCTCAGTGGGGAGTCTGCTTCTCCCTCTCCCTCTGCCCCTTCTCCCACTCGTGCTCTCTCTCTCTTGCTCATTCTCTCCAATAAATAAATAAAATCTTTAAAAAAATATGGAACCTTCTTCATCCAGCCTCCACAACTCAAAGTCTCTTCCAAATTTTTCTTCTCTGTACTTCTTTGATCTATATTCTGAAATTTCCTCCAGTCTCTTTCCTAGTATCTAATTCTTGTGCAGAGTGGTGTCTAATATACTGTGTAACACTTCTGTTGAGGTGGGATGTTATGTTATTTCTAGAATTTCACTTTTTGAAATCTTCTTTTCCTAGTTTCATACTGACTTCTCGGGTTACAGTATTAGATGTCATTTTTCTCTTTAAACAAATTGCATATACTTAATAGTATAGATTGTTTTATTTCTCTCTAGGTCTTAAGGTGCTGATTCTTTTCTTTCTCATGATTATTTGTTTCTCTAGGCAGTTTATAATTTTGATAGTAAACTAATATCTGATGGGGTTTTTACCTGAGAGATCATTGTGCTCAAGATTATAAAAGTGTCCCTACAAAGTGGCTTTTCATTTTCTCCGGCTAAGCCTACAGGGGTTTTACCCATTCCATAAGCTTCTATATTAATTTCTTGACTTCTATACCATGTAGGTAGTATAAATTTGAATCCCACAACCACAGAGAGTATAGGCTTGAGTTTGATATCTTATGAGTGATTCTTTTCCTATTTATGGCCCCTGGCAGAGGGCACACTTCCCTGACACCTCTCTAGGCCAGTGGTTAAAGTTTTCCAGTCTCTCTAGCTTCTTAGCTGACACAGATCTGACCTTTCACTTCCTGTCCCAGCAATGGCATTACAACTTCAGCCCCCTGCCTTAGGTCCCTGGGCCTCATGTCTATGGATCATTGCCCTCTGCTCTGTCACTAGGGGTTTCCTTTCCATTTGACTTTACCTACATATTTCATTTTAAAAATTCTATTTCATCCAGCATTTCTGTACTTGGAGGAACAAGAGAGCCTTACCATGCACTTCCATCTGACAATTCTTCAGAAGACCCAGTGGTTTTTATTTTTAAGGAGGAAATCAAAACATGTGAGGACTAAAAGGATGAAGACTTTTCTTAAAAAAGACTTATTTATTTTATTATTTTTTAAAGATTTTATTTATTTGACAGAGAGAGAGAGCACAAGTCGGCAGAGAGGCAGGCAGAGGGAGAGGGAGAAGCAGGCTTCCCGCCGAGCAGAGAGCCCGATGCGGGGCTTGATCCCAGGATCCTGGGATCATGACCTGAGCCGAAGGCAGCCGCTTAAGCAACTGAGCCACCCAGGCGCCCCAAGACTTATTTATTTTAGAGAGAGAGAAAGAGAGAGAGTGCACAAATGGGAGGGGCAGAGGAAGAGGGAGAGAGAATCCCAAGCAGACTCCCCACTGAGTGCAGAGCCCATCTTGGGGCTTGATCTCACAACCCTGAGATCATGACCTGAACTGAAACCAAGAGTTGGACACTTAACTAAGTCACCCAGCACCCCTAAGAGGATAAAGAATTTAAATGTGGATAGGAAGAGTGTAAAGATTCTAAAAAAGAAAGATCCCTCCAGAGACACAGAGGATTGGGAGTTCTCTGTATAATAGATATTTTGTTTTTAAGCTTTTTTATTCAGACATAATTTTATAGTGATGGAAGATTTACAAAGATATTAGAATTGCCATATACCCTTCACCCAGCTTCCCCTAAAGTTAGCATCTTATACAACCAATGATCAAAAGTAAGAAATTAACATTGGTACCATACTATGACTAGATTACACACTTTATTCAGATTTCACCGGTTTTTCACCAATGTCCTTTTTCTGTTCCAAGGTCCAATCTAGGGCTCCACATTGTATTTAGTGGTTGTGTCTCTTTAGTCTCCCCCAATCTGTGACAGTTCTTCAGTTTACCACTGTCTTCCATGACCTTGACATTCTCAATGAATACTGGTCAGGTATTTTGTAAAGTGTCCCTCAAATTTGCACATGGTTGCTCAAGATCAGATTGAAGTTATGCATGGGAATGAGATCACATTCATTGAGGCTATGCAAATTTCTATTTTCCCTTTCAACTTTTGCCCACTAATTTTAGCTTTTATAGGTGCACCCTGGCTACAACAGTGTTTACTAATGTCCTGATGATGACTTGCTATTTCCTTCTTTCCTTTTACATTTATTAATTCTGTGAGGAGGAGTTGTCCTTTCTCCACCATTTACTGATTTATTTCATAATTTATTTATATTGGTATGGACTTCTGAGTATCCTACTCTGTTTCATCAACTGATACTTTTGTGGCTGAAACAGTTTCAGCTTTGGCCATTGAGAGCTCTTTCAGATTGGCTCCTGTGTCCTTTCAGTATGCCCCCATCCTTAGTACTGCCTTGCTTTTTGGTACTGTAAGATCCTGCAGGCCCATCTTGTCTTATCCCTGCCCCAGCTCTAGAATCAATCACTTCTCCAAGGACCTATGAGGTGTTTTAAACGACAGGACTAGATAGTTTTGAAGCCTCAACTCTCATCCAGGGAAAGCACAGAGTCAGAAAAGAAACTGGAAGGACCATGAGAAACCCAAGATTCGAAGGTGGAAAAGAGAGAGGGGCCGGTATCTGAAGAAGGGGACAAAGAAGGAACAGAGAAGCGGGGGGGGGGGGGGGGGGGGGCGGAATTCAGAGCATGGAGTCAGAGAAGCAAGAAAACACAGCTCACAGCTGAACTTTAGGGTCCTGTATAAGGCATCCTACCTGTTCTCTGCCACCTCACCTCTTCCAGCCAGATATCCTTATTGTTCCATTGCCCTGAGCTAACCAGATCCCTAACTCTGACCAAACCACAGTATGCACAGCCACAACTAACAAATTCAGTCCAATGGATTCTAGACCTTCATCCTCTAACAGAAATGTTTCCCCATTTCTTTCTCAGGCCCAAATTAGCACTCAGCTTTCCAAAGTCAGGGCAAGTCACACCTTTTCCTGGAACATTTTCCCAGACTTTTATCCTACATTTATCATTTGTTTTTTTATAAATGGTCTGGTTTTTATCTCTTTAGTTAACTTATTGTTTGGATAATAGTCTTCTTTAAAATGTGTCTATTTGTTTCATATTATTTATTTCCCAACAATAATGTAGCTCCTTAAGTTCAGAGGCCATATCTTATACTCTCTGGTATGCTCAGTAGTTAGTAACATTTAAATACTTAATAGACATTTAACAAATATATTTCAGTTTAACATTCATATCAACAAATCAACCACTATACTGAGTCTTCAAAGAAATAGTTGGGCACTGGGATGAGTCCAGGAACTATCTTATCTATGCAGGAATGTTAAAAACTACTCCTTAAGATACAAAGTTAGAATAGTTATGCAAATTGCTTGTGACTTTGATGGTATTCCAGAGAATGTAAACCCTGAGCCAGGGCAATTCCTATGTCTCAACTGGAAATAATTCATTAGGATATTTATGGCTTATCTATTAATAAAGTAAGTCACTAGACTATTTTACAGGACACATTCTTGATTTGTTTTAAAAAAACTGTCTGATGTTTCCTTTTTTTTTAAAATCAACTACCTGTTACAGAACTTAACATATAAAGCTATCAGACTTTAAAAGGCCAAGTGGGAGAGTATTAATGGAATTCACTGATTTTTAAAAAGGTTAAATATCATTGTTTTTTTATTAAAAACAATACATATACATTGAAAAAATCAAGAAAATAAAAACAAAAAGAAAATAAGTTGATAACCCCAACACCCAGAAACAGATATCATTAATATTTTTTCCAGCTTTATTGAGATTTCCAATTTATTGTGTAACATACCATCTGTATATATATGGGGATTGTGTGTATATGATCACTTTAGACAAATTGTCTTCTAACTTACTTTTTTCATCTAATGTTTCATGTTTCTCTCATCATCAAACATTTTCTACATTGTTTCTTTGTGATGGTGAATGAATTTTATAGGTTGGACGTATTATAATTCATTAAACAACTCTTAGTTTGGACACTAGGGTGTTTCCGATTACCCCCCAATATATTCCATTCTATGATGAATAGTACTATGCTTAATGGTGAGCATACCCATATTTCCTTAGCAAAAGTTTCTAAAAGTGAATCGCTCTGTATGAATGATTATACACAGTTTAAAGTTTTTGTTTTTGTTTTTTAAATGGCCGCGGTCCAAACTTGTGCCAATTGACTGTCTCAATCAGTGATAGTTAAAGCAACTTTCAAACAATGTATCATTTTGAGTTTTTTAAAGGAACCATGTTCACATTTAGAGAATCTCTAAGAAGATGATGAAATAAAGTTATATTTCTTTTTTCTCTTATGGGAGAGCCCTTTTCCCTGCAACTTTGATTAATTTTTTAATATTTTGCTTTCTCATATAAAAAATGCAAAACACATTATCTAGTGTGAGTTGCAGAGAAAGTACAAGGTCATCTGAAATAAAGAAGTCCAAGGGGGCAGGGCTGCAACTAAGAAGAAGAATAGTGAAATTTATTAATTAGGCTCCTATTTATAAATCTCTTGTCAAAAACAATTTTTTCTTAAGATTTTATTCATCCATTTGACAGAGAGAGAGCACAAGCAGGGGGAGGGGCAGGCAGAGTGAGAGGGAAAGTGAGAAGCAGGTTCCTCACTGAGCAAAGAGCCTGATATGGGGCTCCATCCCAGGCCCCTGAGATCATGACCTGAGCTGAAGGCAGATGTTTAACTGACTGAGCCACACAGGTGCCCCAGAACAATTATTTTTTTTAGGTAAGCTTTCTTGCTTTCCTGGGTATTATTAGTATTATTTGCATGAGACATAATATTTTGCATTTTTATTTCAGAATCATCAATTTTTCTTATATATAAGAATCTGGCTCAGACAACACTTGTGTGTGCACAAACAATTGAGGGGATAGTTGTCACATTTAAAATAAAAAAATTGCACAGTAGAAATGGATCATTAGTTATTTATTTGTACTTATTTATACACTCACCACTGCACAAAGAATTTGAGACAAACATATGTTTTGAAATGACAAAAATAACAAATAAAATAGCAACATTAAAATTAAAAACAGGCCAATAGGGCCAAGAAAAGAGGAAAATACAAATCCATCAACATGAAAGCTGGGCTTGAACTTTAAATTTGGTTTCATGAATTGTTCTTCCGTTTAAGACATAAGTCATTGTTGCTAATTCACATATCAGATTTATTTCATTTGAAACATTAAAACAGCAATTCTCTAATTTCCAATTATTAATATTTATTTCAAAAGAAAAATGAACACAAGTACTGAAAGAAGTAGTTGGCACATATATGTCCCCATATCCACAGATAAAAATTAAAATCATGTAGGCTATGATTACTTTCAAACGATTGAACAGTTTTCAAAACGAGTCCACTTTCTTTTTCAAAGCTCTGTAAGGCAGAGGATAAAACCAACCTACATTTTTCTTCTATTTACCTAACATCAATCATGGGTGACGACATCTCTACAAGGTTGCTTTAAATTGAACAGTACTTTAAACTAATACTGTATTCCTGAAGTATTCTTAAACTAATACTGTATTCTTAAAGAATAAAGAAGATGAAGTTGGCATCTAGGAAAAAAGAAACACTCTATTGATCCCCGAAGAGATATTACGAAAGCCAAAGATCGCATAAGCAGTCTGTTTGGCAGCGGCAACAATGCAAGGGAAAGCTATTACTAAATAGGACTGTGGTGCCCACCGGGATGCAGGAATCCGTACATGGATCTCATTTTGCTATGTGCAATATTATTTATATTTTCTGCAAATTGGATAATATGTATCCATAAGACAAGCAACACTGCTTCTTAAATAAAGAAATTGTGGCTAAAAAAACGAATAAGTGATTAGCAAAGCCAGATCTGCTTTGGTCATATTCATGACAACATTTGTAAGTCACGGATAAGATCGCCAGAGGATCTACAGGACCACTGAGCAGGTCTTCCAGAAAAACACCTCAGTTTCAATGCTGAGAGAGACTCTGTAAGTGCGTGTTACACCTCGGAAGCTCCTAATGATGGGGTGGTGGGGGGGAACATACACATGCGCGAGAATAACACTTTCTCCTCCTAGTAATGTTTTTTTTGACTGGCATGAGTTGTTTCTTTGATACAGGCAAATTACCTGTTTTTCTAGCTTAAAATTTTGGAAGAACTTTTTTGTAGGTTTAGAGTGTGCATTGAAAAAATGACATATTATTTTCCAGGTACTATAATTATTAGAAATTTTTGGAGGAGGGAAGAGATTCATGTAAATTGGTACTGTACAACTCAGGAATTCCAAAAGCTGCAGTTCCTCTTTAATAGAAAATGTTGAATTTTCCTTATGCAGTGAAAGGGAATGACTACATAAATGACTCTTAGTTGGAGCTTTCAATTAAACTTTAAAAACAACTCTACATGTCCAGTGACCTCCTGATTAGTCCTTCTTTCACCCCATCTCAGTATGTGCAATAATGTCTTATTTTTGATTATTATGTTTCTTCTTTGTTTTAACTGGTTTATTTTATTTCTGGTCTTACAGAAGTATTGCATATTTCCTATGTCTTTAAGCCTCTGGCCAGTAAGCACTTTCCTTATGCCTATTGTGCCAAGGGAAGAGGAGATTCCTTAGAAAGGGTCCTTGACTCTTGCTACTCAGAGACCAGCAGCATGGCATCAACCGGGAACTTACTAGAAAATCAGACTAATTTGGGGTCCCCACCCCAAACCTACTGAAAAGGAATCTGCATTTTAACAAGATTCCCAAATGAAGCAAAGACAAATTAAAGTTTGAGAAGCATTGCCTTAGAGCACATTTACTCTTCCCTGTTCAGGGATTTTTCTTCCTGGCTAGCCTTCCACTTAGAAACGTAGTTATGTGATTCAAAAAGAAAAAAGAAAAAAAAAAGAAAGAAAGAAACATAGCTATGTGAACAGTAGTCCATTTTCAGATCCACATAAAATAAAGGTACTATTTTTAATTTATATTAACCTATCTTCTATGTATTTTTCATTGTCTGAAGACATCACTTTCAGTGCAGGGGGATTCGTTTCATTACAGCAAGATTATTAAGAAAAGGAAAGAAAGAGTTATTGTTCAGCCTACAACATCTAAAATTTGTTTTTATTCCGCAAAGGATGAAACACTTGAAAGTCGAGCTTCAGTAAGAGAAAAAGATTTTCTACCACCCATATCTTTCCTCCCTTTTGCGTATCACAAAGGAGGTAGATGCAGATTGTAAGTTTTTTCCACAGAATAGAAAAAATATCTATCCCACCTCTTACTTAGGTCATGAATTTTCCCTTCATTAGTTTTACTTGGAAATAATTGTATATTTAAGGAAGAGCCGCAAATACAGTATAGGGTTCTCATATACCCTTCACCCAGCTTCATATCATGTTAATATTTTATAGAATGTGATACAATAATTGAAATTAAGAAATTAACATTGGTACCATACTCAGACTTTATTTGGATCTCCCCAGTTTTCCTACAAATTTTCTTTCTTTTCCAGGACCCAATCTATGATACCACATTGAATCTAGTACATTATTCTTCTCCAAGCTATGATTGTTTCTTGGTCTTTCCTTGTCTTTCACGATCTCACAGTTTATGAGTAGATAGAAGTTTCACAGAATGTCTCTCAATTTGATCTCATAACTAGAATAAATTTATAGGTTTGGGGAAAGAATGTCAGAGAGTAATGTTAGGCCATGAATGTTTATCCTTAATGTAAGGATACACTGTGGAGGAAATAAAAAGCCAGAAGATTGCTTCTTCTGGTCCCAAGAGACGGTAGGGAGAGAAGGGAGACAGAAGTAGGGCAAGTAGATAAGATGGTATCAGGGTTCTAGTCATCAATATATCTTCCACATACACCTTTTAGGGACTAATCTTCAGGGGAAGAGCAGTTTTCTAACATCTAGGTAAGTAAAGGGTGACCGGAAGCCATTGGGTTAGTGGCTCACTCCCAGATTTAGGCTCTAAGCAATGGTGTGTTGGTAAATGTTTAACAACTGGCCTTGGGGAGGTGGAGATGAGGGAGAATGGAGCCCTGATTTATAATGTTTGCTCATTTCCATGGTGCAAATACTCCTATGTTGGCTGATTTGAAGCTATCAACATGGTATCTCTGAACAGACCTAGAAAAGCCACGTGGTAGTACATTATTATATAGTATTTCTATCAAACACATATGTTAAACATAGGTTAATAGTCCAATGTAGTAAAATAAATAGGAGGTGATGATTTTAAGTATTAATTACCTTTGCTTTTAATATAACTTGTTTAAATGTATGTTCTTATCATTTAATTTTTAATAATGGCCATGTTGAACAATTGGAGTGCAAAATTCCTGAAAAACTAACAATTGGCTAGGTTATGAGCTCCTTCCAGCACTCCACTGCTTCTAGGGGATTCTGACTATTTGGCTCAGCATCACATCACACGGGGCTCAGAAGCAATTGAACAGAGGAGGCAGCAGGTGGGTAGATGCATAGGACTTAGAAGGCATCCCTGCCAGGGCGCCTGGGTAGCTCAGTTTGTTGAGCGTCTGACTCTTGATTTCAGCTCAGGTCATGTTCTCGGGGTCATGAGACTGAGCCCTGCAAGTGGGGCTCCATGCTCAGTGGGAATTCTGCTTGAGATTCTCTCTTCTCTCCCTCTCCCTCTGCCCCCCACCCCCACCCCGGGCTCGCGCTCTCTCTCTCTCAAATAAAGAAAGAAATCTTAAAAAAAAAAAAAAAAAAAAAAAAGAAGGCATTCCTGCCTCCTAATGGGAAACAGGAGTCTCTGGAACTTCTTACTTCCCCAGTGAGACTACTCATATGTAGACTAGCAGCCATCTAGGAGCAGAGAAAGAGGCCACAGGGATGGAACTTGAGTACTACGGGGAGTGTTCAGGGCTGTGGCAGCACACATCATTCCTAAAGATCAGATGGGACCTAGTTGCATTTCAGTTGTCCCCATTCCAGAGAAAAAATGAATCCAAGGATCACTGAGTATCTAGAGGATGGTACGTGCTACAAGGGTGCCACAAGGATAAAATAAGACCCCTGCCACCTTGAATACCTGAATGCAATCTTGGGAAAGAGAAGGAAGAGGGGTGTAAAGAATCTGAGAAAGACTGAGTCATCTAAACAGCATTACTCAAAATGCAGTCCATGGGCCAGTGCCAGTCCACAAATTATTACTGGTCTGAAGTGAGATAGATACAAGCGAGAATTGGTATTTAGAAATTTTTATCACAAATTGACATTGCCAGGACATCCTATCATGTGACCAGAGGACTTGTCTTGAACAAGATACAGACCAGTGCAGATGTGTTGAGCTGGCACTGCAAGTGGCTTGTGCCACGAGCTACATACTTGTCATACACAGGAAGACCATGTATTTGATCCAAGATAGAACAGAAAGATCAACCAACTTGACAAGTATTAATCTAAGACTTGAAACCATCACCTTTGGATGGGAATAACATGCTGAATAGCTTGAATCAGAGGTTCTAAAGTGTGTTCCTTGGACCAATAATATCAGTATCAACGGGGAACTCCTTAGAAATACAAATTCTAAGTTGCTAACAGATGTACTGAATCAGAAACCCTGGGGGTGGGCCCAGCAATCTGTGTTTTAACATGCCCTCTAGGTGATTCTGCTGCATGTTTGAGTTTAAGAACCACTAGTCAGAATGTTTAAAGTCAAGGAATTATGTTCAAGCTGGAGAAAAATGAAACACTATTCATTAAGTGCAAATTATTTTTGCTAGAATGCAGAGCTGGAACCCATAATGATCAGACCAGGTAGAGAAAAAGAAAAAAACTAAACTTGCTTTGCATTTCTGAGTGATATGCAAGTGAGTAAGGCCAAGATGCTAAAGTTGAATACTTTTAGTGGGTGATCCTTTTTTATCTTTCTCTGAAAGCTTACCCATAGTGCTGTGACTCCACATTTTCAAGCATAATTCATTTCCCAGACCCACATCAGCTTGTTTTTTGTTTTTGTTTTTGTTTTTGTTTTTTACCAAAACAGGGTCACGGTATAAAAACAGAAGAGTATGTCTCTAGCTTTACCCTCACCACGTAATTGCTGGATTTCTGGCTTTCCTACATTCCTACAACTACTATTAATAGCTCAGGAGGCCCCTCTTGGCTATTTTGTGTCATCTGTCCTTTTCTCCCTCTGCTCTTAATTCCTGGTACCCCTAGTATATAACCTTCTTGATGCTTCTGCTCCTTCCTGGGCAGTGTTGATGCAGTTTCAGCTTAGAATCAGGCCAACCTGGACATTAGCTATATCACAGCCAAGAAATTCTCTTTGTTCCCCATCAGTGCTCTTTTTTTTTTTTTTTTTTTTTTTTTTTTTTTACCAGGGGGAAGCCACCCAGGGCTCACAGAATCTTCTAAATCAGTCTTTCTCAACCCATGTGCATGCAAATCACCTGGGGCTCTTGCTGTCATGCAGGTCTGATCCTGTCGGTTTAGGGTGGGCCTGAGGAGCTGCATTTCTAACAAGCTCCCAGGTGATACTGACGTTGCCAGTCTGTAAACAATATCTTGAGAATATTCTGCTTTCACGAGGTTTCTTCCCCAGGTCTTCAACACAGCCGAGGGTGCATAGTTGTAGGGTGACCAACTGCCCTGCTTTGACAGGGTCCTGAACATGCTGAGTCCTGGGCAAACCCAAATAACTGGTCATCCCAGCATTCCTAAACTACTCTGAACAGCCCTCACCCTTCTCCTCCCCACTCCCTCCCCACCTGACACTTGTATCTTGGGCTTCTAGACTCTCTCTTAAGATAACCGCTTTCCCTTGAGGCTCTTCATTTCTCTTCCACACAATGCCTTCCCCTTTGGCAGACCTGTCTCCACCAGCCCTAACTAAAGAGCTGCATTTTCAGCCAGTGTAACTAGTTAGGCCAGTTGCAGGAAGAGCTGCCCATTTGTCTTGGTATGGGAGGTTCCATTTCATGTTTCCCCACAGCTGGCCAGGACTAAGAGGCCACTCTAAGATCAGTTAGGACCATATCTGACAGTTAACTCACGTATTTTCACAGAAACTTTCTCACCCTGCCTGGTCTCTGTAGACCAAGCTGGTTTCTCCAGTGCCTGGGAGCAATGCCTGCTCTGTTTTGCCTCTTAGCTGATGATGTGGATATTATCTGGAATCAGGAAAAATCAAAATCTTTCACTCTGGGGCTTGACAAATACAATGTGTTTTCCAGTATTTCCAGTGGTGCTTTTTACATCGAAGCCATAAATTCTTTGAGGCAAAGCTTCATGCCTCATCGTCCTAGAAATACAGCTCTGATTATATCCATCCACAGCTAAAAACCTTCATTAACACTGAATTTACAGCAGAATAATTTCCAGACTCCCCATGTTAGTACAAAGTAATGGTTCTCAAAACTTTACTTTGCACCAGAATGACCTAGAGGGATTGCTAAAACAGATTGCTTGCCCCACCCCTGAGTTTCAAATTCAGTAGGCCTGGATGGGGGCCCAGGAACTTGCATTTCTAACCAGTTCCCAGATGATACTGATGCTGCTGGTCCACAGAACATACTCTGAGGACCACTGCATTCCATCCATCCACCTAGCTAGGGGTTACACTCCTAACACCCAGCAACACCACATACATTCAAAGATAACCCTTTATTCCTTGTTCATAGTGTATGTATTCCTACTCTGTGCCTTTGTTTTGTTTCACTCATTTATTTATTCACTGTCTTAGTCCACTCAGGCTACTATAACAAAACACCACACCTGGGCGGCTTAAACAACAGACATGTATTTTTCACAGTTCTGGAGGCTGGGAAGTCCAAGATCAAGGTACCAGTAGATTCAGTTCTTGGTGAGGGCCCTCTTCTTGGCTTGCAGATGGCTGCCTTCTCACTGTATCATCACATGGTGGAGAGAGAAAGCGCTGGTGTCTCCTCCTCTTCTTCTAAGGGCACTAATTCCATGATGGAGCTCCGCCCTCAAGACCTCATATAAACCTAATTACCTCCCAAAGGTCCAACCTCCCAAAGGCCCCACCTCCTAGGAGGTGGGATTTCAGCATATGAATTTTCGGGGGACACAGACATGACATAACATCCATAACATTCATGGATTCATTCACTCAATCAATGCTTCATTGTTTTATCAAAACTTCCCCTCTTCATTGACACATAATTGGCAAATAAAAATTGTAAAGACTTAAGGTTTATAGTGTTATTTTTTTTTTTATATACTTACTTCATGAAACATTTTT
This sequence comes from Zalophus californianus, assembly GCF_009762305.2. Lineage (NCBI taxonomy): Eukaryota > Metazoa > Chordata > Mammalia > Carnivora > Otariidae > Zalophus > Zalophus californianus. The sequence continues at coordinate 83,931,400 of NC_045595.1, forward strand.
TTTAAAGACCAACACAACTGACCCTGTCAAATGCTCTCATGGAGTTTATGGTACAAGGGAAGAGAGAAAAAAATTTACCCTTTTCATTCACAGAGTGCTTCAGGGTTTCCAAAGAGATCTCATATGCAAGCTCCCCTTTGATCTTCTCCAGACCCCTGAAAGACCAATGGGGCAGAGGTTATTTTAACATTTCACAGATAAAGAAATTGAAGGTCAGGGAGTAGTTCAACCAAGGTATTGCCAATCCAGGTCTTCTCAGTCCCAGATTACTGTTTTTTCCACCCAATCACGCTACTTCAGTTTTGGTTCACTGTATCCCCTCTCTCACTGCTGCCCAAATTGTACCTCTTCTTTAAAGCCTAATCAGTCACCACCTCCTCCATGAAGCCTTCCATGATAACCCTAGTTAAAATAATTTCTCCTTCTAATAAACGAAGACAATACTTTGTCTTTCTACTGGCATTAAATATATATATTATATATATATATAGGTTTTATATATATGTATATATAAAACCTCTCTTTTTAGATCCCAATCTCCATGCGAATAGGATCACTCTCCTTTTTGTCTCCCACAGCACTCAGCTCTCAGCGTATAGCTCTAAGAAATGAGAAAAGAATGAAGGTTGGAGAGATGAAAATTCCACCTATTTTCTGAGTCAACAGTTCTATTCATTAGATAATCAATGAAGAATAATATATTTGAAGATGAAAGCAGAGTTCTCTGTTATCTCTTTATTTTCTATCTCCATAAGTAGGGGTAGGGAGGACTAGCACTCATGAAGTGATTGCTGGGTGTCAGGTGTTTTCCTGTTCTAAAATTTTGCCTTCATAGCCTAACAGATAAACACTATTGCTCCTATTTTCAAGGGGAGATCCTGAAGCCCGGAATTGTTTAGAAATTTCACCAAATTCAGACACTGATTACATGTTAGAGAGGGGACCATACCCAATTCCATTCAACCTCATGTGGCAATATGAACACATGAAATCACCTCCAGTTATACTATGACAATAATAAATTGTCCAGCATTTATCTACATAAGAAATTAATTCATTGTATAGTAATAATCTTGAGGTCATCCTTTAGTAACATAATCTCTCACCTTATTATCGACTTGTCATTGATTCACCATTTGCTGGCTGAGTCTTTTGATCCATTTCTGCAAAAGGGGAAAGGAATTTCACTATTACCATGTGACCAGTCATCACTAATTGTGAAATGCTGGCCTGTGACTTAGTGAATCTGTCTTAAGTGGTATTGTGTTCTAACAGAACATGCCTATTAGGAGAGAGAGTGGGAAAGGTTTGTGGTAAATCCTGGAACAAAGTGGGGGTGGGGAAGACAAATCCAGAGATAGATCCAGTTCCATGAATAACCCCAAAAGAAATGATAACTTTAGCAACAATGTAAAGCTCAGACATTAAAGCAATTTGTTAGACATTTACCATATCATAGAGCTGAGAATTCTTAGAGAGTTTAACCAAAGGACATTGCCAATGAACACTGCAGGGCCTTGACAGAGACAGGTAAAAGACAGACAGCATTCAGGAAACAGCTAACTCACCTAGAGGGGTTCAGCCCTGGGTTCTGCAGCCCAAGTCTTACAAGAGCAGAGACCTGCAACATCCTGAAAACCAGACAGACACATCAAAGGTGACTGTTCTCACAAATGTATGAAATACCTATCTGCATCCTTTCCTCTAATAGGTACTGCAATATTCTACCTGACAAGCACCTGTTAATTTTTAATTGGCAAGTGTTATTGCAAGGTCTTATCATTTCATTAGCCATTAAGAGAGCTAACAGTAGCTTGGCATCCAACAGATTTTTTGTTTGTTTGTTTACAATTTCATTGAAACTATTTTAAGGGAAGAGGAAATTCTATAAAAATCTTTTGAACTTTTTGGATCTGCCAGGTGTAAAAAAGTTTCAAAACACATTTTCAGGCCCCCTGGGGTGTTCAATTCAGAAAAATTAAGTTACAACAAATGTCCTATTTCATAAACAGCTTTCTATTGTTACTCAAACTGTCAGATCAGGGAGCTGGTAAAAAGTCATTCATCCAGAAAAGAGTAAAACTTGGGGAAATAGAAAATATTTTCTCTAGTTTACCAATGATAATGTTAGTATCATATTGGCTTCAATGGGCAGTTTCAATCACTCTTGTCCTCAAGATAAAATAAAAAACCTATCAGATATTTGATTATCACTGCTTCTCGGAAAGAGTTCAGAAGTGGCCCCTCAGCCAATGGTTCTTGGTTCCTAGACAGCTCTGCATTGGGCAATTCAGAATAAGGACAAGGATCTATATATAGAAACAAAACTTGTTGCTAATGTGTGTGCCTATCAGAGGACTGGCAGGCGGGAATTGTCATTTTGTCTGGTCACTCAGGGTCTAAAATGATGAGGTTTCTTTGTAAAATAACAATTCTAGATCATGCTTACATATTTAACTTTCAGACACTGTTCTAAATACATTTTAAGCATATTTAATCCTCACAGTCACCCTATAAGTACTATAATTACCCTCATTTTACATCATAAGCTTAGAAACTTAGAAACAAAAGTTCAACAACCTGCCCAAGGTCACACACCTAGGAAGTGGTGACACAGGCAGTCTGGCTCCAGAGCCTGGGTTCTTACCCAATATACTCTCCTGCTTTTTTATGTATAGTTAGTGGTATTTTATATATGAAGCACAATGATTGAAATACATATATATATACATATATACATATAGATGTGTGCATGTGTATGAAACACACATTACTAAAATTTTGAGAAAGTGAAAAATGAAAGAAGAGAAAAAGGAAGAAGTGCTACTAACTTCATATAATTGTCATTAGCCTTTGGGGATATTTGATTTCAATCATATTTATATGCATTTTTTTTATTTGTTGTAGTTCTAGGATTTTGATTTTTTTCTCTTCATATTATATCAGAAGTATTTCCTATGTTGCTAAAAGTGTTCATGATGCTCATTTTTAATACCTATGTAATAATATTACATAGACTGGGTATATTAGTTACTTGACAAGTCTCCAGTTGCTAGCAATTTAGGTTGTTTCCAACAGCCCAGGGCAGGTTCAAGTGCAGGCTGTGGAGCCAGAAAGACTGGTTCAAATGTTTCTCTACTCACTAGCTACATAATCTTGAGCAAGCTACTTGACCTCTCAATGTTTTAGTTTTCTCATCTGCAAAATGAGGATATTAGTAGTAACTACTTCCACCTACTTGGGTTTTTGGGAGGATTAACTGCATTAATTGAAGTAAAGCACTTAAAACATTGTCTGCACAGTTATTAGTATCATGAGTAAGTCTGTAGTAAACATCTTTATACGTAAAAAAATTCACACCAAAACTTATTTCCTTAATAGATATTCCCAGACATAAGATTACTGGATCAAAAGATATGAATCTTTTTTGTCCTAATATCTGATTTACATTGCCAAAGTGTTTCCAAAAAGTATAATACAGATTTATATGCCACCAGTTATGTAAGAAGAAACTACTTGCTAGTGTACTTTGCTGATTTTGAGTATTAACATTAAATTTTCTATTGCTTTGCCTTCCAGTTCATCAATCTGTTCTTCAGCTGTTTCTAGTTTGCTCTTAAACCCATCCATTGAGTTTTTAATTTAGGTCAGTTTATTTCTCAGTTCCAGAATTTCCATTTGATTTTTATCATAGTTACCAATAATATGCCCAAATTCCCTATCTTCTCATCTAATTTTGTTAATTTATTAATCACAGATATTTTAAAGTCTATTATCTAATCTATAGGTATGGCTAGTAATTTTATTGCCAGACCCTGTGTATGAAAAATTGCAGAGATAATTTGAGCCTCTGGGTGATCACATCTTTGTCAAGTGGGGTTTGACCTTAGCTTCTACCTGTTAGAACTACCTCTTTTGGATTCCCTGCTCTCTGGGTTCTCTGCTTCTCAAATCCTCTCTCTGCCCTGAATCTCTGTGATGCTTTTAAAACAAACATTTGCTAGATTTTATCCAGGTTTTCCACTTTCACTCAGAGGATAAGTTGATCTAAATGAAAATAATCCATAACAGCTGGGGATGTAAATCCTTGACATTAATTTTAAAATAATTGATTAAACCTAAATACAGCTTATTTTTGTTTTAGTGTATATTCAATTGATTATTAGTAAGGCTGAATGTTTTTATTTGTTTGCAAATGTGTTATATTTCATCTTTTGTGAAATGTGATTTTAGTCTTATCTTACATATTGGCTAGATTCTCTTCTATTCTTATCTCTTGTATTAGTTCTTAGCTGTGGCGTTTGTATGAGCTTCTGTTAATAATATGATTATTGACCCTTTTGTTATGTTCAAATAATTGTACCTTGCCTGTTGTTTTCTTTATTGCTGTCTTAATATAACCAAATCTATTTTATCTTTACTTTTGCAATTTGTTATATTATAACAAGCCTATAAAAACAAATCCCTTTAGTCTTCCTACAGTTTAAGTTTTACTATTTTATCTTTTTTGCTCTTTTAGGTGTATCATGAGTATATGAATCTATTTTTTCCAGTTAATCAGTCCATATATTGTAAAATATTTTCCCTTGCCATTGATTTGTGTTCTGACATTATCAAATATTCCTTTATATATAAAATATGATTTATTTTGACCACATATTTTGCCTTATTAATTTATTTTGGTGCCAGTATCACATGGTTTTAATTATTATAACTTTATAATATATTTTAATATTTGATAAGACTAGTCTGTCCTCATTACTTTTCTTTCTCAGAATTGATTTCTACTATTCTTGCCTACTTTCTTTTCCAGATTTATGTCAAAATCAAGTTCCTCTCACCATTACTTTAAAATGTAAAAAACAAAAGAGACATTATTATTAGATTTCCCATTAAGTCTATACTTTGGAAAGAATTAACAATATCTATCTATCTATCTATCTATCTATCTATTTATTTATTTCAGAGAGGAGTTGCAGGGGCAGAGGGAGAGAGAATTTCAAGCAGACTCCCCACTGAGTGCAAAGCCTGACTCAGGGCTCGATCTCACGACCCTGAGATCATGACGTGATCATTACCTGAGCAGAAACCAAGAGTAAGAAACTTAACTTCTAAGTGCCACCCAGGAGCCCCAAGAATTTTAAAATGTTATTTTTTACACCAGAAACCAATCTTTTGATTAATTTAATATTTTTATAGCTCTCAAAAAGTTTCATTTAGATAGGTAACATATTTCTGTTTAAACTCAGAGTTTTATATATTTTATTGCTCTTGTAAAATAAGTATCTCTTAGAGGTTTATGTTTAAGCTAATCATTGCTAATATGCAGAAACACTACTGATTTATGTTAATAGTCATATGTCTGCCAATATTTTACTAATTTATTAAGTCTATTCACATTTTTGTTCACTTTTTTGGGTTTTCAAGCTATAAAAATATTTTTCCATTCATAATGATAATGTATATTTTTTCACTCTTTATAGGTCTTCTTTCTTTATTATTTTTTAAAAAAAGATTTTATTTATTTGAGAGAGAGAGAGAGCACGAGCAGGGCAGTGAGGGCAGAGGGAGAGGGAAAGGCAGACTCCTTATTGGGCGAGGAGCCCAACTCAGGGCTCAATCCGGGGACACCAGGACCATGACCTGAGCTGAAGGCAGATGTTTTACTGACTGAGCCACCCAGCTGCCCCAAACTCTTCTTTCTTTAGTATGTTATATTGATAAGGGCTTTAAAATAATGTTTAATAACATTATTGTGACAGAACCATTATACCAACTTCTACCCCATCCCTGTTTTTAAACATGTATATTTCTAGTATTTTACATTAATTTTAATATTGACTATTAGTTAAAAATATTTATTATCATGCTAAAAATAGTTTCTTTTTTTTTTTAAGATTTTATTTATTTATTCGACGGAGAGAGACAGCGAGAGCAGGAACACAAGCAGGGGGAGTGGGAGAGGGAGAAGCAGTCTTTTTGAGATTCTTCCCTTCTACCCTCCCCCACTCCCCCTCCCCCCCACGATGTCTCTCTCCTCTCTCAAATAAATAAATCTTTAAATAAATAAATAAATATAAAGCAACAACTTCTAATGCTTTTGTTTTCTCCATCTCCTTTTTCCACATTGTGGTTATTAATTACAGACTCTTTTTTTAAAATTAAAAAAAAAAACCTCCTTTTAGGATTATTTTATTGGAAACTTTGCTCCCTTAGTAAAGAAAAACATCTAGTCATTAACATCAATTCTTAATTCACTTCCATTTTCCCCTGTATTTTATTCATTTATTACTTCATCTTGACCCTCAGTGCTTAGTTAGCACTAAGCTTTTTTCCTGGTACTTCCTATTCTTGATTTTTTTAATATATCTGACCATTTAGTGATCTAGATGATATCTCTGCAATTTTTACAGAAAGTACTCTTAGTTGTTATACTTCTGACACCTTCCCGATTTAAAAATGTTCTTCTGTTGCTTTTATGTATGAGCCAATAACCAGGTAGGCATAAAACTTATTGCTCTTAAGGAGTTTACATTCTAAGTTAGACCTCCATAATTTGTCTATCCAATTTCCTCTTACCCTTTTAACTTTTATTCATTTTCTTTGGATATTTAGATTAGTTATGAAGTTTTTCTTCTGTATCCCTAATTTCTATTTCTGCAAAACAGAAATTTCACCTACTGAATTTTTCATTTAGTCACAATCTATTCTTATTTTTACCTGTTCTTGTTTAATTAAAAACAATATAGTCCCTCCTGCTATATTGTTATAATTGCATTCCTAAAAAGCCTCATATTATCAGAAGGTTATTATAAAAACAATTATTTCAAGGAGAAAAGGGGCTAGGGATAAGTAGTTTCAAATGCACAATAATAAGATAATTTTACTACTGTAATTTCAATAATAAATGTGTTTTTATATTTCTAAATGTTTTTAACTCAAATTGTAACTAATAAATTGGTCTATCAAAACAAGTAAATATGATTCTCAACATTACCAATCAAGTAATGTAAGACTTACAACGTAAAGTAAAAACCAGATCTTAGACAATGGGTTACTAGGACCATAAAATAAATATATTACAGTTTGCAACTCTCCAAGTAAAGAAAAAACTATAACACCAACTGATCAACCAGCCATTCAAACAAATCTATTCCAAAATTTTATGGAATAACTGCATGTCTACATATATAACTGTAGTTCTAAATATGCCATCATGTTAAAACTAATAATAGCAAGTATAATGCAAATGATGTATCTTAATGTATCCATGATGTTATCTCCAATTCCATCTATAAAACCACAGGAAGTGGGAGAAATGATTGAATTTGCATATGGAAACAACCAGTTTCTGGTATCCTTCATGTGTTGGAATATGTTTATTGCTCCATTTCCAAAAACTGCAAGGAGACCCAAGAAAGTGGGAGCCCAAGAGAAGAAGACCCCAGGTCTTCAATGAACTTCCACAAAATTCCCGGTTTCCTGTAAGCTTGCAGAGTCAGTTTCTAGCATTTACAATATATTTCAAGTCACTGGTGCACAAGGCCCAAGAAGCCATCAAAGGGAAGTCTTACATTTGACTATTAAAATGCAGAAAAGCAATTCTGGCCAGGAACAACTTTCACTCTGCTAGCATAGAAAACTGCCAGGGTATGTCCACTCTGCTAGCATAGGAAACTCCCAAAGTGTGTCGAGGCCAGCAATATAGAAGGCCACAGGAGCATGTTAGAGAGCAAACTGGAATTAATGAAGTAGCCTCTTCATTCCTTCCACTCTCTAGAATATACTTATTTCCTGTATTTTTATTGTTGATTCATAAAATTCTTTTTCAGGTGGTTCTAAGTCCTTTAAAAAAAGTAATTTGCCAGAAGAATGTTCATATAGCGCAACTCATTTGTGTCTTCCCAGAAGTTCCCCAAGTTGGAATCTTAAAATATGCATATTGGGATGAAAAAAACAGCTTAAAAACAGTTTTGTTAAATGTCTGTTTTTTTTAATTCAATGAATGATTTTAAAAATTAGCTTCATTGTTTTTTAATTTACCATCTGTTAACTCAATAAATATGAGTTCTTAAAGTTAACCTAATTGTCTTGGAATTTGCTGTTTTTGAAGCTGATTAAAATTATTTAAATTAATTTATTGTATATCCAGACTAGAATAAAGCATGTCTGCATTTGACTAGATCTTGGCTAATAATTTACAATGAACGTGCCCATTTTTAAAATGGACTAATTTTGTTTATGGCCCTTAATATATATCAGTCAACTGGTAGAGATGTAGAGATGCTGTTATTAGATACTCAAAGGGATAGTATATCAATACACCAAAACTAGTAGCCATTAAAAAGTGACCAAGTACAAACTTCTATCAACTCTGCCTTTTGTCTAATAAAGAGGAAATGAGGAGAGAATATCAACTGGAATGCTATTTTTCACCCTACATTCCCACGGATAAAAGGAGTTGCTATGTTTTTTTAAGTCTCATCCTGCCTCTGGTCCTAGTTTCTTAGACTAAGGGTGGTCACTGGATCCAAGCGAGCCAATCAGACTCATCCCTAAGAATTGTGAAGACAGAAAGATGGGCCTTTCTCTGGGTGGCTTGACTGAAACATCCATGGTTCAAGAACAACTGGCAATCATGATCTGCTATGTAACGGAGGAGAAGTAACTGTATTGCCAAAAGAAAGACAGAGAAAAAATACGGAGAGAGAGGACTGACTGGGTTCCCTGTAGCACCTCAATACATCTATTCCTGAAGCTCCACTGCACCCTTGACTTTGGATTCCACTAGAAGCTCCAGTTGTGCTTTTCGCTTTTCACTTAAGCTCACAGAGTCAGCTTCTATCACTTACCACCTACAAGTCAAAAGAACTTGAACTAATGCACTGGAGAGAAAATCCCACTGGTAGTAATAATTATTTAATCATGGGTTTTTTAGGCTTTACTCATCCCCCTGCTTTCCTTCAGATGAGAAGTTCTTAATTTTAACATGTAATTTAGCTAGTCTTTCTTTTATGGTTATTGCTTTTATGGCTTATCTAAGAAACTTTTTGTCTATCTCCAAGTGATGTTTTTCCTCTAAAACTTTATGGTTTTAATTGTACATTTAGATCTATAATCCACTGGCAGCGAATTTTTGTGTATGGTTTGAGGTAGGAATCAAGGTTTTTTTTGTTTGTTTTCTGTATGGACATCTAGTTATCCTAGCACCATTTGTTGAAAACACTTTCTTTTGTGTATTGGGTTTGGTGGAGGGGAAAGTTGGGGGGGGCGTCATCCGAAGCCATCTGAAACTAATGACTCAATACTAAATGCTGAGGCAGACTTATTAACTTTATTAATGAGTTTAGGAAAATAATAGTAACTTCTTCACTTAAAAGAATGAGTTAATAATTCGTTCATCGGAATTCACTTCTTCCATAAACTTGCATGTAATATACCTAAAATATATCTCAAGACTAATAGTCAAATCTGTTTTCTGTTCCGTGCTGTTGCCAGCTTACCCCCTTTCCATTGTCTATATAATGTGCACCCATTATGTTCCAAATATTAAAAGAAGCCAGGCATACTGAGATCCAGGCTAGGACTATATCTATTAGATAGAACAAACTACATATGTCCAAGAACACTAAACAAATAAAACTGATAACCAAGTCAAAGCAGGATTCAACTGCTGGTCCTATCTGTTTGTCCCTCTTCTATGTATCATACCTGGAACTTTTACTGCCCTTTCAATGTATAAATCAGCTTCCCAGTTGTCTCAGGAAGATCCAAAAGAAATAATGTTATTATATATTTGTGATCTTGAAATCCATTGATTCCCAATGCGTAAGTCACAGATGACCTGCATACAAATCATCTTCATGGCACACGTAGAAAATATTTAATATTGACCAAAAACTCTGGGGTAAATGTATGAGGCAACTGGCTCAGGAACTCTGAGCATCCTAAGCCCTTCCCAGGCTCTCATGAGTCATCTTCAAGGCTGAAAGCTTCAATACCGTGGCACACTTGTTATCCTTTTGTACCATAGCACCTGGCTTATTCTAATCTAAGTACTTCTAAAAAATGTACAGTGGTGGATGGAAAATTTATAGGTTTGGCTAATAAGTATTCCCTATTTCTGGAATAATTATCCCTAATTTATTTTGGAGAACAATACCTCCCCCATTCCCAGCCTACACAATTTGGGGAGGGTGGCTGCACACTTACATCCAAGGTGGGCATTTGCCCCAAGGCTGGTGAATTAAAGAACCATAGCCCTTGACAAGGGTTATAAATGCCTGCATGAGTACATGATACAACTTGATACAGTCACAATCAGGTGAAGTTCTTTTGCTGGAAACTTTAGAAAGAGGAGTGTTCTTTTGTTGGAGTTTCTATATCAGAAGAATAGAAGCTTGGAGGGACTAGCTTACTATAGTAAAGGGAAAACTAGACTAAGACTGAAGTTAAAGCAGAAGTTGACACAGAAGAAAGCAGAAACAAGAGATGGTGACATTATCTGAGCAGATAGACCTAATTATGCCTAAAGCACTCCTTACACTGTATTTCCAACTTAAGTGTGTGTGTGTGTGTGTGTGTGTGTGTGTGTGTGTTCAAGGATAAAAAGTGAAACAAAACTTTCATTTATGATTCGGATTTCTGCCCCTTTCAACCCAAGTTTCCCAAATCCATATGGATCACTGGATCCCGGCTTTATTTCTACCAAATCTGAATTTATGGACATGGAGCCAAGGAATCTGCATTTTAAATAAGCATTTTTATTTAATTCCTATACACGGTAAAGTTTGAGATCTACCAGTATGTGGGGAATTAGGGGTGAAAAGAACTAACATTCCCCACCCTGATGTTTGTTGACATCAACAAGAGAGTTGGTTAGTCATAGAATCAGAACTAGAGGCCAGTTCTCCTCTTTTCTTCCTGGTGACTTATTTCCCCAAGGTCATGCTCTATTACTTTTTTTCCTACTCCAACACATTTTCATCTAAATTGTAAACATTTACTAATGGCAGGTTCTACGTTTGGGCAGCATTCATAGCATATAAAAATAGGAGGTGCTTCAACAATTTTGAGATAAATGTTACTAGCGAATATGTTCTGGACTTGGCAAACATTTCCACAAAAGTTATAGAAGACAGAAAGCATTCCACTGTGTGTGTAGCTGTTTTAATAGAAAAATAATTTCTTCCAAAATCTTTCAGTAAAAAATAAATATTCCAGAAATATAGGCCATAATTATTCTCTGGCTTTGAGTCCCCTTGGCACACCAGCAAGTCACCCAGGGGGTACTTGTTTCTTTTTACCCCACTTACATCCAGTCAATTCACTTTCTCTTCTTGTTTACATCCCAGGATTTCCTCTCTATTAGAATAACAATGACAACATTAACAAAAGAAAACACAGTTTAGTCTTTATTGACTACTAACTGTGTTGAAGTGCTGGCATTTGCTAACTCCAGGAGTTGAGTACCATGATCCCCACCAAATGGATGAGGAAGTTGAGGCAGGAAACTAAGAGACTTGCCCAAGGTCATGCTAGTGACTAGTTGAACCTAGATTAGAATCCAGATGGTTTGACACCTAAGGCTGCTTTGCCTATACATATAAATTTTGTCTCTGTATTTTTTCTCTGAAGATCACTTAAAATATTATAATCTGCTCGTGCTGCTTCTTTGTATTCAAAACTCATGGAACACATAAAATGGGTGGGTTTTATTGTCCATAAATTATACCTCAAGAAAGTTGAATTAAAAAATTACAATGTGTAGAGCCAAATTGCTAAGAATTTAAAGACTTGATTGTCCAATGAATTGAGTGGCTTTAAGAATATGGATGTGCCCCTGTATATATAATATATACTATACAGAGTTTGGCCTTCACTAAAAATATGCATAAGCTACACAAAAGGGTGTAGTGTAGTTTTACAAAGCCTGGGAATACAGACTTTTAGGGCTTGCTACAAGAATCACGTGTTTAGCTGGCATTCCTTTACAGGGTAGGATCAGTAAGCTTAGTTCTAGATAATATTCTGATGCTAGGCTTATCTTTATATCCTACGCTACAGGATTTATGCATTTTAAAAACCAATAATATTTATCACAGAGAAAAAAAATTACAAATGATCAATATAAGATCATCGTGCTCTTGAGAAACTTGTCTAACAAAGGAAGCATATGGCATAAGGAGTGCTTCAAAAAATGTGCCCTCCTTCTAAAACTTTAGCTTTTTTTCTCTGCCATTCATTAGCTCTTCAAATATTTATCAGGTGCCCCCTATATACGTGGAAAGTTGTATACTATAAAGGGCTTTGCATCATCCCTCAAATGATATTATATTATGGAGTGGCAATTACAGCCTCCCATCCCAGGCTCCAGACTTTTCTTGTCCACTTTGCTACCAGAGAAATCTATTTTTTTTTTTTTAAGATTTTATTTATTTATTCATGAAAGACAGTCAGAGAGAGAGAGAGAGAGAGAGAGAGGCAGAGGGAGAAGCAGGCTCCCAAGAAGCAGGGAGCCCGATGCGGGACTCGATCCAGGACCCTGGGATCATGACCTGAGCCGAAGGCAGACGCTTAACCATCTGAGCCACCCAGGCGCCCCGAAATCTATTTTTTTTAAGATTTTTATTTTTAAGCAATCTCTACGCCCAACATGGGCCTCGAACCCACAACCCCAAGATCAAGAGTCATGTGCTTCACCAACTGAGCCAGCCGGGTGCCCTCAGAGTGATCTTTCTAAAGATTTCGGTTGGTGTTACTTCCATCCTTACAATCTTTAATGACTCCCTATCTTATACAGTAGGAGACATTTCACTAGTGGTCTTTACGCTGATTTTGATCTGTAGACATGTTTTCTCCTCACGTGAGTACTTTAAGATGTGGGTAAATCCTCAACATTTAATATTTCAATTTTTCATATGAAATCAAATTAGGAACTTCTCTTTAACAACTGGAAGACCAGGGGCAGCTGGGTGGCTCAGTCAGTTAAGCCCGCCTCTTGATTTCGGCTCAGGTCATGATCTCAGGGTCCTGGGATGGAGACCTGTGGGGGCAGGGGCTCCCTGCTCAGTGGGGAGTCTGCTTGAGGATTCTCTCTCCCTCTCCCTCTGTCCCTCTGCCCTTCCCCCACTCTCTAAAATAAATAAATCTTAAAAAACAAAAACAAAAAGTAACCTCAATTGGAAGACCTGACATTCAGCATCATTGGACAGGGAATATACTCTCCAGATTGCCACAGTCTCCACCACTGCTTATGGTCTCAACTTGGTCTGCTTTGTTCACTTGTTTCCATGCTTGGCCCAGAATAGACAAAAGAGTTTGCAATTCGATGGATGGGATATAGCTTGTCCGCAAGGTTCTTCTCAAATTGTAGTTGCTTGATTTCATCCTTCCCAAAGATCTCATGTTGCAGCCACACTGAGTTCCTGCTAGTTCCCTAAACAGCAAGCTTGGTCATCCCAGTGCCTTACTCACATTGGTCTCTCTGCTTGAAATGTCTTTTTTTTTTTTAAGATTTTATTTATTTATTTGACAGAGAGAGACAGTGAGAGAGGGAACACAAGCAGGGGGAGTGGGGAGAGGGAGAAGCAGGCCTCCCACGGAGCAGGGAGCCAGACGCGGGGCTCGATCTCAGGACCCCCAGTTCATGACCTGAGCCGAAGGCAGACGCTTAACGACTGAGCCACCCAGGCGCCCCTTGAAATATCTTCTATCTTCCTTTTCTGCCCAGAAGAGTCTCACTTATCCTTAGTACTTAGTTCAATTCCTCTATGAACTTTCCTAAATCCTTCCAGAGTTATTTGCTTCTTTCCAAGTGCTCCCATAGCACTTTGTGCTTCTATTAGCATTGCAGTGGCTTTTCTTTCTGTGTGCCCAGTTGGAAAATATGTTTCTTGAAAAGATGAACTCTTAATCATCTCCATATACGCAGTCCTTAATAGAGTATCTGGCATCAATGAGTGAGTATTTATTGAATGAACAAAAAGATGGATAAGTGAATGAATGAATACTTCCAAGAGACTTTTTTAATTGTGTTGTAAAATTCTGATGTTTAAAATAAGGGAAGTAACTATTCAAGACAAAATTTCAAAATTTGATAATGATCATGACATCTTCAGATAACACTTTTTTTCCCCCAGATAACAAGTCTCAAAAGTTCCTGTTCATGTTACCCTTTCTCAGAAAACAAGTCTTGAAAAAATAAAATACATATAATATGAGGAAATACATAAAAAGTGGCTTAAAATTGATAGGCCCCCGCAATTTGGGGAGAAGGGGTGGGATTGTCACGCTGCATTCAAAGAGAGAATAGATGGTGAAAAAAGTCACAGCATGCATGTCTCCCTATAATTTGGTGGCCTCTCCAGCAGTGTTTACTCTGGAGAATGAAACATTTAGGCCACAAAGGAGCAGGGTGGGATCATTTAGCTAGAGTATCAGTGCACAAGGGTTACTAAGAGTGTGTTAGTCCTTAAAAGCTGTGCACCGGGAGCTCTCTACTTTGGGGCACAAGGTAGGCTGCATTATCTGGCCTCATTGTGATGATTCTATGGAGCCATGCAACTAGTATTGGCCAATTAGTTGTGAGCCTAAATGATGTGTGTCACTTCTGGCCATAGAATTTAAATGCCAGCCTGACACCCTCTGAATGATCTTTATTTTTCCATAACAACATGAAACATTCAAGATGGCAACTGTTCTATCAGCCTGGGACCTTGCATGAGGAGACATGGAACAGACCAGCTGACTTGCAACGCACTCAGCACGACCAAGGAAACAACTTTTGTCATTGTAGATCACTAAACATTGGAATTGTTTGTTATTTTGGCATAAGAGAGCCTCTCCTAATATAACAGATTTGGTCTGTTTGGCAGAACTAGGACTAATGGTTGAAAGTTTTAGGGTTTATAGGATTTAGGAGTTTTAGGGTTGAAAGTTTTAGGAAAGTCTGCATCAATTTTGTTCAATTTGAAAAAATGTAATAAAGTATACAAAGATGGAATGAACTACTTAGGATATTCCTCATTTATACACACAATATACATTGAATTTTACCCTGTGGTAACTATTCTGTAGATAAAATCT